>NW_024881993.1:0-493283 GCF_019059575.1 Amphibalanus amphitrite
TTCAATGAGCATTTATCATCATCTTGGGCTTTCTAGTCTCTATTCATAGCACGCTCAAAATTGAAAGTTTTGTTCTCTCTCTCTCTCCTCTCTTCTCTCTCTCCTCTCTCCTTCTCTCTCTCTCTCTCTCTCTCTCTCTCTTCTCTCTCTCTCTCTCTCTCTCTATCTCTCTCTCTCTCTCTCTCTTCTCTCTCTCTCTCTCTGCTTCTCTCTCTCTCTCTGTCTCTCTCTCTCTCTCTCTCTCTCTCTCTCTCTCTCTCTCTCTCTCTTCTCTCTCTCTCTCTCTCCTGTCTTTACCTCCACACCTTGTCTGTCTCCGAACTTACCAACCCTGTTTCTATAACCGTCTATCTATAACCCTCTGCCGCCAGTCCCTGGCTGGAATGTCGCAGCGGCGGCTGGTGGTGCCCCTACCGACACAGCTGCTCGCGGTGTGACTACCCAGAGTCGGGCAACTGCTGTAAGTCGGCTGTTTGCTTAGCTGTTTGTTTTCTATTTGTTTGTTTGTTTGTTTGTTTGTTTGTTTGTTTGTTTGTTTGTTTGTTTGTTTGTTTATTAGGGGTCTAGAATGCACCGACTGTGATAGTCATTTTACGCTCTATGTAGTTGGCTGTAACTGTGGAAAAGGAGTGCAGGAGAGAAGATGTTACACGGAGTCACGAGAAGAGAATCGACCTGTGAGTTTATCGTTGAGCTTCATCGCGAGCTGATCTGTATGCGTGGTTGTAAATTGTAATTGTGAATTTACCCGTGAGGTTATAATAAGTAAATTTATCTGTGAGTTTAGCCGTGAGTTTATCGATCAGTTTAGCCGTCAGATTATCCGTAATTTAAGACGTGAGTGTCTGTCAACTCACGACTGACCTTCGATATCCGTGTATCCAGTCCCCAGCTGTCGAGCCCATGACGCCTACGTGGGTATGCCCTGTCGCCGTGGATACAGCTGCTACCCGTGCAGGAAGACAAGCAAGAATCTCTGCTGTCGTCGCCGGCCGGTCTCACTGAGTAAGGCGGGAGTGAGGGAGAGAGAGAGAGAGAGAGAGAGAGAGAGAGAGGAGAGAGAGAGAGAGAGAGAGAGAGAGAGAGAGAGAGAGAGAGGAGGGAGGAGAGAGTACTTCGTACTTCTCTCCAGTTGCATATTTTACTTTGCGTGCTTGTACGCATATTCAAATGTCGATGTATAACAAATTTGAAATTACATTTGTTGACAAGTTTGCGTTCCACCCCACAGGAGAGTGCCGGTCCCACTGTCGCGGTCCGTACAAGCAGTGCTACCTGTATGGGTGTCCGTACGGTCACCGAGGATGGTGCTGTCGCTGGAAGATCTGCTGGGGACACTGGTGTGCGCCCTGTATCGGTGGACACTGTCTGGCGCGTGGACCTCAACTCAGCGCTAAGGCAAAGACCTACGTCGCAAAGGCCAAAACGATCATGGCAGCTCGTAAAGGCACTGGAAAGGTCGTACCGATTAAGAAGGGAGGGTAGATTGAGACAGAAGCTATCTGCGGATTCATGGAAAACGTATAGCGCGGATCTGTTTTGTTTGACGGTTTATTTTGATACTTCGTTTGATAAGCATATCTTTGGAAGTTTATTTGGAAGAGTTAAGCTGTTTTTGTATTTCGTATTTTGGCTTGTAAAGCTTAGCTCGAATGTCCTGGTGTTTTCTCTTATCAAGATCTTGTTCTGAAATAAATGGTGAACACATTATCCTCCTCGTTGAGTTTTGCAACTTTCAGCTGACCGATAGATAGCGCGGGAAGACGCGGACGTTCAATGGTGAATTTACATGACATGAAGATATTATAGGTGTCGTTATAAACTCTGAACGTCAAGTACAAGAGGATCTCAACCGGGAGAGCCTTTTTTCTCTAAGAAATTATGTAAGATGTAAGGGTAAATGGTGTCTGGTGAACTCCTAAATCTCAGGATAGGTAACACGATGCGCATAAAAGATGTGATGTGAGTATCACTATCAGTACCGTATTGCATTTCACCTAAAGTGGATACTGTAATGATTAAGTGTTTATTCTTATTGCTACCGTTCGACTAAAAATAGGAGGAAGTCTTGAGTGCCAGCCTCTCATCCAGCTTTTATTCTGAATCTCACTAATCTCAAGTGGCTGCAAAGTGCTGAACCGATTCGACTGCTAGGAGTTATTATTGGCTAATCAATGAAACCAGTAAAGACACCATTCCTGAAGTCGTAAAAATGAGTGAGTGAGTGAGTGAGTGAGTGAGTGAGTGAGTGAGTGAGCATGTGAGTGAGTGGGCAAATAAGTGAGTGAGTGAGTGAGTGAGTGAGCAACTGCCCGAATATCTGCCCTGTCTATACAGGTGCTACTTTGCAATGAATATGAGCTCCATGCTGTGGGCACATCTGACTGGCCGGGCTGAATGGAACGTGCCTCTTTAGCCCTCGCGGGCCCAGGGGCGTTTTTCGCCCCCCCCCCCCCTGGCGAATATTTGCGATAGCTCCTGAACGCTTAGGCTTAGGAATAGGAAAGCGAAACTTTCGTGTACCTTTTCTTCCATCAAGTTGACATCTTCTGAAGTAAACAAATGGACCTACCCTCTTGATGACGTCACAGGGTAGATATTTCTAAACACATTCACGGCAAATTTCGGCGTCATCGACGTGAACACCGAATAGCTGCCGATAAAAAGGGTTTGAGAGATAAAGACAAATTACGGGTGCGGTTGTGTAGCGTTTGACCTAGAGTAAAATAGAAAAATAGTTTTTGTGACCTGAGCTCAGAGGTCAGGTCAACAACCCCGGCCCTTCGGTATTAGTTTTCCGCAAATAACTTTCAAAAAAATGGTCCTAGCGCTACGGTACCAAGGCGTGGACTTCGGTAGTAATGCAATGAGCTTAACACTCGCACCGACGGGGGTCTGCGCCAACTTCGTACCGACGGGGGGGGGGGGCGGATGACCGCCCCCCCTGAGATCTCGAGAACGAAGCAAGATAGCGACAAGCGGTAAACGGCATCGGATACGCACGGACAAGGTCTACAATTTTTAAAAAGGTAATTTTCAGGTCAGGTCAAAGATGACGTCACAAGGGTCAAAAAAGTCAAAATGGCGGCGCTAGATATGGCGAGAGTTTTTCTCGAATAACTTTCGAACTAGTCAAGATAGGAACAAACTAAGGGCACCATCGTGATCCTCTTGTCAATCCGCATCGAATGATATATGAGTTGACCTCGAAAGGTCAAGGTCAAAGGTTGACCTCAGGTCACGTGATCTCGAGGTCATCATGTATATCAATCGATGCGTCTTGAGGAGCTGAACACAATATATGAGACCATCCGCGCGGCTGTATCTTGTTCCTGTACGGAGTTATTGGCAAAAAACCGCTGGTGACCTTTGATGACGTCACATGACCTTACAGCTGCCCAACAGCAAAACAGACCATGAGGTAGTGAAGGTTGATCGTATATGAAGTCATATATGGTATATGGGGCCATTCCGACCCGTTTTAGTGGTAAAAACAGGGAGTTGATTTTTCCCCATTGACTTATAATGTCGAGAAATTGACCTGACCTTAGGTCATCGATATCAAAATTCCGAGATATACAAATTGTAGCTACTAATAACTTCATAACATCCTGCGACTTTCAAAGGCCTCCGACATCTACTGTAGCTCTGGCACGGTGACAAAGTTGCAAAAAAGTGACTTGAGGTTGGGTCATTCAAAGTGACCTGGTGACCTGACCTTAAGAGTTAGGAGGTTGAAACTTGCACACCATGTGTAAAATTGATGAGAGAATAGTCGTACTAAATTTCGCGGCGCTACGCGCCGCGATTTTCCCGCTATTTGCGAAAAACCTCAGGGGGGGGGGCGGATATCCGCCCCCCGTCGGTGCGCGTGTTAAAATATGTGATCGACTGATGTTTGTCGAGTTATGTCAAAATCTATACTGTTAATCTGTTCAATGAGCAATGAGCATGAAATGCATTAAAAATTCAGGGCTGCGGAGTCAATGGATTTTAGGGTGACTCCGACTCCGACTCCGACTCCGGCTTTAAAAATCAACTCCGACTCCGACTCCAGCTCCGACTCCGACTCCGGACGGTTCTATTAAAATCCATATCGTGATACTGAAGCTCATAATGGATATGTTTTATCTTGCCTGAAACGATCCTTTGTGCGTTCCAGGGCTTTGCGTTGCAAATATGCATAAAAACAATATTCAGAATTAACAAGCAGGTTCTGGGGAATTTACCGTCTTCTGTTTCTTTCACTGAAAACGCTCGTCCAAAACAGCGAAGTGGTCATTTTTTTCGACAAAATCTAATTTCGAGAGCAGTATCGTCAATTCAACAGGTGCCGTGCATGACGTGGAGCCATGCAGCGTTAACGCCGACTCCGGAGTCGGAGTCGGTAAGATTTTGGCGACTCCGACTCCGAATCCGACTCCGGGCAGAATTGTCGACTCTGACCGACTTCAACTCCGACTCCGACTCCGACTCCGCAACCCTGTTAAAAATGTTCCGCTTTGTCCATGCGCTCTTGCTTTCTTTAACTATTTACCAATGACATTTGTCGAGCATGATTTCATCAGACTTCGGTCGCCGGCACAGTCATCATAGAGGTGACAGCGCTGAACAACAGTGGGTATATAGGGACGAGTCAGAGGTGTCTACATAAGGCACGGAAAAGTCAGGCTGCTAAGATGGCTCGTCACAGTCTGCTGCTGCTCTGGCTCAGTGTGATGGCTGCTTTGGGCCTAGGTGAGTGCAATTAGAAGCCACCGATACCAAATCCGGAGCTGTTTTAGTTACAAATGCGAAGGAGTGCCAGTGTTAAGTTTCACTGAGATGCCTTTGAAAACTATATCCAAATTGAAACGTTTTACAGTCCCAGTATAGCGCCCTATGACTTTTGTTTGTTTTTCTTCTTGCGTACATAATTATTAGGCAAAGTGCATTGGCACCTTTATGCTAATACCATAACTGCGTTTCGCGCAAACAGTTGCAAGCAAGGAAGAACCACCTCCAGAAATAGTGATGCCCGGATTCCGTGTCTATGGTCGTTGTGGACAAGACTGGCCCTTCTGCCCATGTGAGTAGACGTCAACAAGTCGACCTAAGGACCCGAAACGGGCATATATTTACTGTAACACAACAGATAGTCGTTGATGGTAGTTATTGCACTATCGTCCCTGTCTCAAGGTGAGATGATACCTTCACAGCGTTTCGGCCAGCTTCTTCTCCGGCCTGACGATAGCCGGAGGCCGAAACGTTGTGAGGCTTACATCTCAACTCGAGACGGGGCCCGACACCTACCAGCAGTGATGCTCACATCTCGTCTCAATCATTACGAAGGTTATAAATAACAGATCATCGTTATTGGTACATTTTATTGTTTAGTTGATACCAAAAAATATGCGAAGTCAGTCGTTTCGCTGCTTCCGCTTAAACAAAACTAGACCCTTACCAATGATCGCAAAATTAAATGCATAAAAATAGATCACGTGTGTGCAACAAGGAACCTTTGGTTTCAAGTAACATTTTCTTCCTTGGCATTTATTCAAATTCAAGTAACATTCTAAATTCAAGTAACATTTAGGGCGCGTCCTTCTAGCTAATTGTTATTTTGCGTTGACTTATCCATGCTCTTAACCGTAACTACACTGATGCAGCCGTGCGTTCATTATATTCTTCAGTCCCGTCCCAGGAGTGCAGAAACGGTGGCTGGTGGTGCCCCCACGGCTACACGTGCAGTGCGTGCGACTACCCGGAGGAGGCCAACTGCTGCTGTACGTGACGTCACTGGTGACAATACTCTGACGTTATCGGTGAAGAACCTGAGCAATAAAACAAAATACTATAACCGTAGCAAAGTATCCTGGGTACCTATAGTAATAATAAGATAGTAACACTAAACAAGAGTGACAAAGTGTCACAAGTAAATGTTTTCTTCCAATGCTTTGTTACTAGGTCATGAAAGATGTTAAGCTGAAAATGTCAACAAAAAGTTGGTACTATATAGTAATTCTAATGCACAGATATGAATGCATGCATGTATACTGTAGAGGCACATAAGTGAGAAAGCATCTATCCCAGCTGTCTGAACCTATTTCCAATGGGTATCTTAATTTCTGAGTTGGCACTTTATGACCCGACAAACCTAACAACTGTACCCATCTGCCGCAGATGCCAACTGTAAAACGTTCAGCGCTCGGCTCGGTCAGCCGTGTCGACGCGGCCACAATTGTTACCCGTGTGGCTCCAGCACCTATCCACTCTGTTGCAAACCACGAGCAGTCTCGCTAGGTGAGCAGAACACCATTATGAAAAGGTTCACTGCGATGCATCATTATTTTGTACTCAACATACGAATCTTGTGGTTGTGTTTTACGTAGCTAATAAAAAGATGAGAGATCAATGCTCAGTTGACATGGTCAGTTGACTCAGTTGACTCAGTTGACAGTTGACAGTTGGCATGGTCTGGTCCGCAGTCACTTATTTCCATATACCTTAAATCGCTGCCATAAAATCACTGCGGAATTAGTCCCCAGTGTCCTTCACTAGAGGCCTCTCATTTTCAGGTGAATGTCAGGCCAAGTGCAGCAGCCCATTCAAAGCCTGCTTTCTACATGGGTGTCCGTACGGTCATCTGGGCTGGTGTTGTCGCTGGAAGATCTGCTGGGGACCCTGGTGTGCGCCCTGTATCGGCAAACACTGCCTGGCGCGCCGACCTCAACTCAGCGCTAAGGCCAAAGACCTTGCACAGCAAACCGTAATGGATGGAAAGAAATTTCAGAAAGTTGTTTAATGAGTTGGCTACAAGCCTGGAGTGAGGGGAGCCGAGAGCTCCGTCCAATTTACACTGTCAGTACTGCATGTTTGGGCTTTTCTTTTGCGACTTTTTTCTCTTTTTTACGTACAACTGTTTATATATTTACCTATTGTAGCATCGCACCTTTACGATGCCCCTATAGAAGGTCTTAGTTTACATAGTTTGGTGCTTTTCAAATTTTCATCATCTATGTAGGTATGTATTGTAAAATTCGCTTCGCGTCGTTTATTTTTGTTTTATCTTATCTAACTTTTTTCGACATTCTAGTAACATCACGAAATAAAACAGAGTTTCGATTAAAGAAGTCTCTTATCGCTGATCATCAAATAATGAGATTGCTAACAGTGAGGAGATAAGTGCACCGAAATGCCCTTACAGTCAGTATTAGCCGTTTTCACGATGGGTTATCCGGCGAATGCACCTAATTTGACCAAATCTGCACCTAAACTCTTTTACAGCAAATATCTTTATTTTATGATTTTTGTCGGTGTTTTAATCGATGACACCCTCTGATAATATGACAAAGCAGGCATATCAGCAATTAGTGCAACCCTAGCTGATAGCTACTAAGAGATACACTAAACCTAATTTGACCAAAGCTGCACCTAATCTGCACCAAATGTGCACCAAATGTGTACCAGATGACCGTCATGAAAACGGCTAATGTATCTCGTTTCATATATATTGTCGTACAAGCTACGTGCAATCCTAAGTGAACACCACACACACACGCGCGCGCGCACACATACACTAAAACATGTTAAAAGACAGATTTACCCTACGCATAGTTTTGCATCATCACCTTCCGATTGGGTCCGGGCAAGAATACATAAAGGTTTGTTTTATATGCTTACGTCTTTACTACTGGAAGATATAGATTCACCTTCGTATTGTGCTTCGAGAGCTTGCCACCGACGTATATATTTTATATGCAGCATCAAAATAGTTCCCGTTTTAAATCTATTACTACTCCTTGTTATGTATAAGAAATGTGACTTTGACTTTGAGCCTGTAGTTAGTTCGAATGCACTGAATATGAATAAGTATTACTAATTGTCAAATATGGAAAGATGAAAACAAATTTAAATGTGGTGCTTTCACGCCGATTTTTCATTTCAAAGCCCTCACCTGCCCCCGGATCTTAACTGTTGAGTGTTGACACTGGGCCTATCGTTATCATTTAATAACGCACTGGGGCTCTGCACGCGTAAACTCCCGGGGCCTAATTCACCGGCACTGCACGCAGCCCACGGACGCTCTTCCACCAAGCACGAGTGGTGTGGCGGACTATCGATTCCTTCACACGACTGTGGATCATGGATGGTAGGAAAGGCCGCTTGATAAACTTGCTTTTGTAATATTTTTCGAATACATGTGTATTCAAAAATGCAACTGTTTACAGTAAACGTTTAAGAGCTTACGCTAAGTTTGTTTCTAAAATATTAGTGATCTAATAAAAGATAAGTGGTTATTCTGTTGAAGCATAATCAAGTGTTATTCCGCCCACATTAGGTAAAATGAATATGAATGTAAATGATGATTACTGCTCGCAGTGCCATTTTGAGCGTGATCTTTGCTTGACATTCACTAACCTGACTCACATGTCGCGCGGCCATTGCGTCAGGTACCGTTGTCATGTGCCCGTATCGGTGACTTTATGGTCATCGGGGCCCATTTAGGCATACCCATGTGAGCTTAATGCCTAAATAAAATAAGTGCGACCTCGATAGTAAGGTTATGTTTTATGAGAGTCATCAAAGTCTAGCTAGTTTCAGGCTGATACACATTCATCCCTTGTGCATTACCACAGCTTTTATTTATATCTCACGCTTGGTATTGTCTACATATAGGTAGGTGTTTTCAGTCTCCGGGACACACTCAGAAGCCAGAATGATCAAAGACCCGGTGAGACGATGCGTTTTGTTACGGTACGATGAGCTTATCAGAGTGAGGTATATACTTGAAGACACTTGATATATACTGAAGATATATACTTGAAGGGCGGTGTTCGAGACGCGGAAGATCTTATCGCCGTGTCTTCCCGAGGACCATGCGGCAGTGACACAGCGAGATAATATGCGGATACCTTCCGTGACTCTAGTGCTGTCCATTGTGGCATAAACAGTGCGAAATGGTAAGTCTTCTATTTATTTACTACAATAAAAAATGAAGATATACCTGCACGATAAAACACAAAGTCTACTAACTCTTGTGCGCTACTGCAAACGCATATGCCAATCAGAAAGCTTCAGCATGCTATGTTGACAAAAGTAACGTCATGCTTGTTCGGTCTGTAACCATAAATTCCACTTATACACTCACCCCACCGGTAAATCCCATATCGCTCATGCCAATGCACTAAAGATCGCAATGCTGGTCTTCATGCTTGGACAGCCTTGGCAGTAAGTTCACCTAAAGACTAGAAGTTGAAACGCTCCTTTAACTGACGTCTCATGAAATTCCCTAACGAGAACAACTGCCGCCTGGCTTCATGACTAGAGAAATGGCATCTCTACCGTCGCGAGGTGCCCCGTTCCACATGCGCGGCATTCACTCTTTCGGCTAAAACAGTCCAACCTCCTTCTTCTTCTGCACTCGCTTCCACTGCGGCATCTCCTGGAAGCGCTCCCAGCTGACGCCAAACACCTGCGCGAACTCCTCCGCCGCCAGGTACTCTTCTTTGCGTGTGGGGTCGACATCGTCGTGCAGATCATCGAGCTGCCGAGACCTCAGCACGGAGAGGGGGTACCTAGGTCGGTCAGGACGCTCCACCACTTTCTCCACTTGGGGTCGATTCTGCTGACGTAGCTCCCTCTGAACGGCCGCCCAGCTGGGCTGTTCAGACCACAGCGCGTCACTCCATGCGCCAAAGAACCCAGTGAAGGAGGGAGGCTCGCCATGCTGTCTAATCCTCAGCACTGGCGTGCCTGTTCCCCGACCAGAAGGATCCGTGCGCAGATACTCGATGGCTGCCTTTTCAGCGGCAGCGCGCTCCTCTCGGTTAGACTTGGATCCAATCCAAACAAACACCGAATCCCAGGCATCCAGCAACATGACGTCATCCTCGCAGAGATCCGATTGATCAAAGTCGGCTATCTCGCGTACGCAGAACGTTCCGCTTGCATTGGAGCAATGGAACAGACGTGCGGGCTGTGCAGTTTCTTCGGCCAGCCGCGGCGCGTTGGCATACTCCCCTCGACCTCCGAGAGCACTCCAGAATTCATCTGGTTCAGACCCCTCGGCGATGTCTCGTGACTCGGAACAGAGTTGTCCGGCGACTGACCGGGCCATTTGTCGCTCGTCTGCTGAAGCGCCTCGACCCGTCCAGACCCAGGCACCACCCGGTATACGCAGCACGAAACAGTCATTGGAGTTGAGAGACTTGGCGCGGCACTCGACCTGGACGGCCTTGGTGTTGAGAGGCTGAGAGCCACGCACCTGCGGAGGGAGCACGAGCAGTAGTGAGCATGAGGAAGGACGGTGATTGCTCATGAGCTGGAAGCACAGTGACAAAGGTTGGAAGGAATTTTTATGTCGTCAGTCTTAGATGTTTCAATCAAGTATTATAAAGACTATATCAAGTATCATAAAGCATGTCTTCCAAACTATTTCGTATAACACTTTGCTCCAATTTATGTAAAAGTATAGATCAATTGTTGTTTGGCAAAGTAGTTTCAGTGGAATATGAAAATTGAAAATACTATTACGTGGCGCTCCACCTCTCTGGGCATACTCCGCTAATGTCGTGTCTCAACTGAATTAAGAAGATTCCTACTCACATAAAGGAAGCAGGGAGTAGGGAGTTCCCATGCCACGGGAGCACCTGAGGTAAGAAGGTACCGACTCACCTGAAGAAGGTAGGTGTCGGCTAGGTCCTGATCCTCAGCTCCAGGCCCATCAAACGAGGAAGCCTTGCCACCAGCATACACGATCATCCGACCTCCGAAGATGGCCATGAAGTGGGGCGGTTCCTTTCCCTGAACCACGCGAACCTGGACCGGACGACCGCCCAGCTTATCGTCCAGCTCGACAGTCTTCAAGGCTGCAGTTCCGCGTTCGTCCTGACTGCTGTGAGCTCCCAGCCAGTAGTAAAGAAGCCAGTGGTCTCGGCCAGATACCTTGTACGCGTACTGCACCACGTAACAATCACCTCCGAAGAAACGACCGTGCTCGCTGGTCGGAACTAGCTTCAGGTCGAAGTTCTGCACACGCCATACGGTGCATTCGCCCGTACCGTCGTCAACCATTTGTGTTTTGGCGGCCAGTGCACGATTGGCGTGAAGCATGGTAGCGTCAAATCCAGTGGGAGGAGGTCGGGCAGCGATCTTTCCAGAGGAAAACTGACGACCGAGACCAACCGTTGCGTTCTTCTCCCTCCAGGATCGGAACAGACTGCGGAACTCCGGCGGCTCGCCACCGTCGATCACTCGCGTCACCGGAGTGTGGCTCGGGTATCCTTTCTTCTGGACGAAGCCCTGTGCGTTGCGCATACCCTCGGAGCGCTCCTTGGCGGAGGCGCCCCGTCCCACCCACAGCCAGATGCCCTGCTCGCCGTTGTCGACGATGAAAGAGTCGTCTGAGACGAGATCCTCCTGAAGCAGTGGCCCGTGCTTCACCTCCGTCACCTGTCGACAGACAAGGACGCACAGACACACAAACGCGTCAGATGATTCACATCATGAAGTGTGGCATTAAAGGTGCGCACATGCTCAGTGCCGAAATAGGATGACGCCAGAACACGCGAGAAGGTGATTTAGGTATAACCTGTTCAACCATTGAGCCTGCATTTTAGCCCTCTTTTTCCTTTTCTATTATTTTTCTGGTTCCCTCCCGCTTCACAACCTCTCTGGCTCTCCTCATCATCTACCCTATCAATACCCTTTTCACCCATTCCTATATCTATCCCTTCCCTTCCCGCCCCTCACCTCCCCTCTATCCCTTCCTCCATACCCTCCCTCTCTTTGACCCCGTTACTCTCTCCCATACCCTCACCTGCAGCGTTCCGCTACTCTCTCCCATACCCTCACCTGCAGCGTTCCCGCTACTCTCTCCCATACCCTCACCTGCAGCGTTCCGTCGGCGTCGGAGCACCTGAACAGCCGCAGCTGTTCGGCCAGTCGCCTCTCCTGCGCCGCGTCTGCCGAGTCCGGCTCCGCAAGCGCCACCTTCCTCTCAGCCAGCGGCAGCAGCTGCTCCAGTCGACGCAGCTCGTCCGGCGGAAGGCTCTTCTCAGAGCCGGACTCCACCACGACTACGATCCCTCCGCCGTGTTCTGCTTTGAGGCGCTGAGCTAGCCGAGCGCCCTGGATCTTCTCCATGGGGTTGGCTGACGCTCCTGTCCAGACGAAGATCGTGTCGCCGGCGTCGATGACGAATACGTCACCGTCGTTGATGTGATCCCAGGAGACGGAAGTCAGCTGGCGAACCACAGGACTGCGTTTTCCCTTCACCATGTACATCCTCGGCTGCACTTCGTCGGAGACGTGCGTCATACCACTCGCCACGCCGCCCTCTAGGTAGGTGATTCCTTCGCGGAAGTAGGAACGGAACGGCTGGCTCTCTCGACCCTCAACCTCGCGATGCTGTACAGGAGCACCTCCCAGGAGGTCATCAAGCTCGACGGTCTTGTAGGCAGCCACTCCAGCCTCGTCCACTGAGGTCTGTGAGCCCAGCCAGAAGTGGATGTGAACCTGAAGAGGCCCTCGTCGACCGACCGGCGGCTCTGCCGAACTGTAGACGATGTACGAGTCTCCTCGGTGGAACTGGCCATGTTGTGCCAGAGGTACGGGTACCAGTTGTAGGTTTTCGACTCGCCAAATGTGGAAGGCCGGCTGGTTGGGTACAACGGTTGAGAAGGCTGGATCCATTTCAGGCATCGTGATGATCGGGAGATGTGTGGTGATGGACAGAAAACACGAGATGGATGCGGGACGTACGGGAGTGGCTTACGTTGCTAGGTTATTGATCAGAAGTACCAGGGAATATCTCGAAGCACGGGCTTCTAGCCGGACCGATAAATAGGGTGCTTGAAGCTCGGGAAAAAATTCTTGTGATGATTGAAGATCAATATTCAGCCCCAACACTTCTCTGAGCTATTTGTATTTCCGCCGCCAGTATCTCTTCTCGTTGTTTTTCTTCACTTCACCCCTTTTCTCGTGCCGTTCAACATTCACCACTTGTGCTTATATCCACAATTTGTCACTTCGCCACCACACACTGTCCACCGTCCACGGTCCACCGCCCGCCGTCCGCCGTCCGCCGCCCGCTGCCCTGACCGTTCACTGCCCGTCGCCCGCGTCTCACTGCGTCCGACTGACGATGGCCTCGCGACCAGCGAGCGATTTGTCTCGCCGGTCAGCTGTGCCCGATATCAAGACCAGGCGTGATCACAGCCCACAGACGCGATCCACAGCTGTGGACAATGGCGCCGACCGACGGGTCAGAAATGACCTCCAACACCCCTGCGTCCGGCGGGGCTCACGACTCAGACTCAACTCACGGCTCACGGATGTCACGGAAGTCAGCCCACGGCTTAGGATACGCGCTGCACAAGTCTGCCCGCTGATCGCGTGCTTGGAACGGGGGCGTCCGCAAACAACGGCGTCCGACCAGCTACTGTTGTCCTTGATGCTCTGTGTCGACGAGGAAACTTTTCCGGGTGTAGAATACGGCACGCCGCGTGCTAGACCGCACGTCATCCGTAATATTTTCCAGTAGCGTCACAGAGAGATTCAGGGCAATGATCGGGAAAATGGTAGTCCACCGCAGTTGCAGAATGCCGGTACGTTAGCTAGCGGGATTTCTTCAACAATGCGGACAGCGTGATGATTCATGTAGCTTTACATCACGAGACGGACAGCCATGTAGCCGCATAGCGTATGAGTAACAGGAATGGTGACGAAAGAAAAAGGAAATACGTCCGGCGTGACGCGGAAACGGAGGCTGGTATTGATGTAGGTAGGTTGAATCTGCACGCGAACAGAAACTGTGGTAGTTATTTCTGTTCCGATGATTCTTGGCACCTACTAGTGGGACATTGTATTGCTAAAATGACTCCAAGTACGAAGACTTATGACTTCTACGGCGGAGTATTCTTTGCTGGCTTGTGACGATGCTCGTTGTTTTCACCCGTCTTGGGCTCAAGGCATCTGATTATAAGTTCTCAGTCGATTGAGCCTCCCAAAATATGCCGCCTGCGTTGATTTATCGATGAGGGGCCTAAAAATGGCTCCACACCCCGACCGGGCACACGCACTATACGGTACTACGATGATGTCAAGTGGATAACGAATGTCAATGACCAGTACTTTGATAACAGTATCGGTCGAACACAATACAAGGTCACCAGTATCTAGAACTGCGTAGAAAGAATTGATAAACGATGCTGACGAACTTGTTTAATGAGCCACGCCTCCTTTGTTCAACTGTACATACACTTCAGAATTATCTTTCATGCCACGGCCTCAATTAGCTCATGACCGTCTTACAAGCACACCTATTTCGCTTTCGCTTGATGTGCCTCTGGCGATAGTACACTGCTCCTATCTTTGTGGCCTCTCCTTGTCGGTTTATTTGAACGGTGTGTGTCTCTTCTCTCCGATGTGTTAGTTTATTGTTCGCTGTCCGTTTGCTCCGTTTGAATGGTCCACAATTTTCAGCCTGTTGGAATGCACTGACATGAACTCTTGCTATCGCACTCTTAAGATTCTTATCAACAGTGGTGCAATGTTCTTGGCTGTCATATTCTAGTAAACGTACCGCATGAGAAGCCCTTTTGGCTCAAGCTGACTGTGTTTATTTCTTCCAAGCCACCTCTGTTACACTTCCTCTGAAACTCCCTTATCTGAATTCCTTCCACTCCACTATACTCACATGCACACAATGCTCTTGTTATATCCACAGCACCCACAACTTCACCTCAGTGCCGCGGACTGCCGAGCGTTCCCTATCGAACTGCTACCCGGTGGCCCGCATCCCGCACCCGGGGAGGGCATATTCAGATCACCTCCCCCTGCCCCCCCCCCCCCCTGCCAGAGGCCGAGACAGTGTGATCGATTCGGTCACGTGATCTGATGAGGTCACGTGACTGTTGTTAGAGGGTCGTTTCGCCGTCTCTTCCACTGAGCAGGCACGACTTTTCCGAACGGGAATCGGTATTATTATCTTGGTATCATGGATAAGCTAGAGACCATATAATTTTACGACCTAAGGTTAATTTGGTCGGGTGATATAGATCGTGTTGTGGATGACAGACACGCACATATTCACAAAAGATTTAACGCTGATCGGTTTGTGAACTTTTGCTATAATTAGCGTGGTTTGCAAACAAATAAGGTCAACACTGCATCACATCGGCAATAACTCTACAATATGCAGCGGCATGCAAATACGATATATAAGCTGTAAGAAGTAGGTAAGAAGGTGCCACAGAATGCAAATAATTGTGATCTACATGCATCTTCTTGTGTATGCATCTTCTTTTTTTTACATGTGTTTATGCTGTAACGAAATCCAGCGTGGTACAATAGCACATCATCCTATGGCGGCACTGTATCGTTTGAGGCACTTTCTAAACATGGCCTCAGTCGCCTCGGCGTCCCTGGCCCCGTACGCTGTTGGTATATGATAAACGCCAGGTCTCAAACACTGGCTATTATTTGCCATCGTTCGCTACATTGTAGGTAAATATTACGTCAAAACGTGGACAAAGGTCATGATAGGGACTGGCACTTGACCGTAGTTTAGGGAATAAAAGATAATCAGATTCTAGTTTTAGTCCTACTCCTAACCACCTACCAGTGTTCGCCACGGGCCGTAAAATCCCATTCTAGCCCAGCCCAGGCCCATGGGTTCACAGCCCGGCCCGGCCGCCCGAGCCCATTCATGGTAAAAGCGTCAATGCCCAACCCGGCCCAGCCCGTCAAAAAGGAATGAATTAAAAATTATTGACACCACACATGTATCCAAAGGTAGCAAAGAAACAACCTTTTGCGACGCACATTGCATGCGTGCTTTATTAGCTCATTTTTTAGTCTTGCACAGTAATAAGCTTTAAAGTTTTTGTCTCAGTTGCGAGCCCCTGACTCCACGTTCTTGGCCTAGCCCATCAACAATTCCACAGCCTGTTAATCCATGATATTTGAGGACCCAGTCCAGCCCGTAGCCCAGCCCAGCCCATGGCCCATTGGGCTGGCCCGACCCATGGCGAACACTGCCGCCTACCGAGAGCTTAGCTGTTTTGCGGCACAGCAGCCAACAGGCGCAGCCGCTAGCGACATCTGTTGACAATGTTAGAAACTAGCGCACGCTACGGCAGTATCAATCACGGCGACTTCTAAGCGCAGGTACTGAATTGAAATAACGTATGATGTGTTAAAAATGTTTTATTTATCTCCTGGTTTAATTGTTGATGTTGAAATAATGCGTCGAAATGGTAGTAAACCGAGCCACACAGGAACTTAGATTTATTCAGTCATCGTATGAACTCAAGCAAAGTGGGTTCAAACGATATCATTCACATCGATATCGTGTAACACATGATTCAACTTTTGATAGCACGACTAGACATATCATCACGAACGTATGCCGAAAAGGGAGCAGTGCATCTTTGTGGCCCATGGCCGTACCGATATTTACCAGTGTCTGTACTTATATAAATGTTGATAATAGGTATTCCCGCTGTGTCGACAAACGAGAAATAACTTACCAACAATATTGTTACCACGCATAATTACGGCACTCCGTGTTATTGCTAGTCGTTACCGCCCTAGCATTACGCCAGTAGCATATGGTTTCAATTGCATATCCCGCTATGCAATACCGTCGTAGACGTTGACGTCTTAAAACCGAGTTTTCACATATGACCCGCGAATCAACACTCCAAAAACATTGCGAGACCGCTACCAGGAGTTGTTTTCGCGCACCCAGTAGAGACGTGCCCCGCTGTTAACCTCAGAATTGCCACGAATCCACGGTGAAACGCCGTGAGATTCAGCCACGACAGCGGTGACCAGGGTGCCGAACCACTGTGTGCCGTTCTCCGTGCAGGTGGTGAGCAGTGGGCCGCCTTCGAACGCGCCACCCCGGTTCACCCAGGGCACGATGTTGAGTGGCGTGTAGTCGACCCGCGGCTGCCAGTTGTCAAACGCTCTGACCAATGCGACGCCCTCAGTTTGGTTCGAGTGGCTCCCGGTGAGCGTGTAGCGCCGTGGGGCTTTCCAGATCCCACCCCAGCGCTGTCGGCCGCTGACCTCAATCCTGGGAGAGATGTCAGTGCTGGGTCAGAACGGGGCTATAAGCAGCAAGGAATTTACGTCATTTGAGTCCGATGTTAGTCAAATGCGAATTTCATAGGCCTAAATGTAAAGCTGGCTACAAATTTCCGTCGCCATACTTTTCTAGTCGCTATAAAACAAAAGCATTGCCAGTCGAAGCCACCTAAATCAAAGCCCTCACAACGAAGCTGCTTCACCATGAACGCTCAGCATGCAAATTAGAAGCAATAAGCATCCTCTAAAACATTTAATTGTGCCCAAGTCCAACCACTCACCTGTATTTATACGTGCTCCCGTAGCTATATCCAAGAATCTGCTCGCCCAGTCCGAGAATCGAATAGTCAATATCGATGCCGGGCGTCTCTCGGCGTCTCTCGATAACGTAGTCCAGTGTCCATCCCTCGTTAGAGACGGCCGATGTCAGCAGCGTCCACCCACCTTTGTTGAGCGTCATGTCGCAGTAGAGGGGCGCCGGCAGGCCGCGGTGGCGATACACGCCGTCAGAGCGATACTGGACGGTCCTCAAACCCCGGCAGCTGCCCGGTAGACGCATGGCCACCGAGTTAGTAGTGGAGATCTCATGAGAGCCATCCTGGGTCTCTAGTAGGTCGCAGTCGCCTCCTAGAGAGCCGTCCACTGATGGGCGGAAGTTAGCGCCCTTGCATTGGGCCACGCCAAGACAGTGCATTGAACACTGGAGGAAGGAGCCGGCAGATACCGTGTGAAGTACGGATGAGCTCAGGAGCTGAATCCCGGCCTTGTGTTGGAAGCGACCCCCCAGAGGGTCTCCCGCCAGGACATCTTCAGCAAGACAAAGACGAAGACTGAGAAGAGCTGAAGCCCAGATGGGAAGCAGCGCCTTCGGCAGCTCCATTGCCGACCGCGATGTCACCTCCAGTCGCCCCGCTTCAGTGTAGGTTCTCCGCCATCGGTCTGAGCTTTGTGATAACGGGCATACTGTAGTTGCACATATAGTGAGGTAATAGTGGAGTTAACGGCCTCGCTGGACCAATAACCGAGCAGCTTGTGCAAACTGGCCCCCGCCCAGCCCCCTCCATCTGTTACCCCCGTGACGGCCAGTAAACCTGGCGTGTCTCGCAAACATAACCCAACTCCAGATTCTTTGACGGCGGGGTTACTTCTGGACATGAATGTGCGGGCCCTACCACCGGCAGCTCACTAGAACTTGCGTCGGCCGTCGCTAACAACATCAATGCGAACGCTAGCCGGTGGGCAGAGTGCCACTGTTTCATGATTGCTAGTTGTAGCGAAACCCGCCTCCGATAATATCTATGTTACACAACCGAGAGGACGGGCTAACGAGACGTTAGCATGTTGAAAAGCAGTATGACCCAAACAAAGCAGGCTGGGTGAGCGTTGACCAGGTATGCACCTGATAGAGCCTGATTGTGCAAATTTATTCTGGTCGGCGACATGACTATAATGCTTTTTGCTGTTCCTTGATTTACTTTGTGATGAGGGAACAAATGAACATGCTTTCCGATCTTCTTTGATGGTGCTTACTGCTTCCTAAATTGTTCTTCTGTCATCCTAATTATTACCATGAGATCATAAATACGTGAAATTATGACAAAACGTCGATAACAGAGTTTCCATTTTCGCCTCAAATCGAATAAGCTCGTCAGCTAACCCTACGCCGATGAAAGGCTGAAAAACGTTTCCAGTCTTTTGTTCCATACATTTTATTGAGCGACATTGCATGTTGTGTTCAGAGTACAAGAGTTAAAACTTAAAACGAACATATCCGGGCTGAAAACAGCGTGCTTTATTAAGCCGCGCCCTGCTGGGGGGGGGGGGGGTGTTTGAACACCCCCTTGTGGTTTTTCGCGAATATCTCAAAAACGGTGGCGCGGAGCGCCGCCGTTTTTAGTACACCTTAGCATACATCAATTCTACACATGTTGTGAAAATTTCAGACCAAGGTCATTCAAGGTCAGGTCACCAGGTCACTTGAAGTGACCTCACCTCATAAAAAGTTTCAATGTCTGCCATAGCATAGCTACACCGAGTGACCGATCGCTTTGAAACTTTCAGCGATTGATAAGAGCAACAGTATCTATAAAATGTACATCTCGGAATTTTGATATCGGTGACGTACGGTCAGGTCAATTTTGCGACCTCCCCATTATAAGTCAATGGGAGAAAATTGAAATGCGCCTCTTTTGGACGAAAGACATAAACACTCCCAAACACTGAATTACAAGTGGTTTAGACACACTGAACATGAAAATGGTGTCCGTGACCCCTATTTATGCCCCTGAGGTCATCTCAGGTCACGAATGGTGTCTAACAGTTTTTCGCAAATAACTTTTGATAGAGGCACGCTAGAGCGGTGAAAACGCCTTCGATGTGTTCAGCTCGACGATACGGATCGACTGATATGCAACATGACCCTTTCCGGTCAGGTCATGACCTTGACCTGAGGTCAAATTTTCAAGTTGACCTTTCAAGGTCAAGTTATAGTTCATTCGATGCGTCTTGACGAGAGGAACACGATGCCGGTAAAAGTAAGCTCGTGCAAGGCTTGGATCAAAAGTTATTGCAGAAAAACTGTTTCCGAAAAAGTCGGCTATTTTTGCAGTTTTTGCCCCCTGCAGGCAAAACCGTTGACGTTAGGTCAAATCTGATAGAATTACTCAGAAAGAGCGTTAATAGGGATATCGAATGCGCTTTGCCGCGGCACTGTAGCTCTATTGGTTCCCGAGTTATGCGTTGGCTTCCTGGAAATTGTCGACATTCGACCTGAAAATCGGCGAAATTTTGCCTTCAATGACCTCTGGTGACCTGACCTTTGACCTGACCAAAAAAGTGACCGAAGTGATTTCGTCTTTATTTTTGGCGCTCTTTCGAGCGCCGCCTTCCGTGTATCACTACGTGGCCCAGGAGTCGAGTTAGAAGAGGGGGGGGGGGTGTTCAACCCCCCCAGCAGGGCGTGGAAACCCAGGACCCCCAGCCGGGCGCGGGTTAACACATCATAACAAAACAAACACGTCTCCAGGCACCTTTGATTGATCTCAACATAAAAGCGTCCTGGCGGTTCAAACACTCTAATCTGAATCCGGGTTTAAGTGAGGTACATAAAAAGCTCATATTTGAAACGCAGCAACAACTTGGATAAGACACACAATAGTTAGCTTCTAATGTGTACCGAAAAATGATAAGTCCCGATACCAGCACTGCCCAGCAGCCAAGCCCTCTGATGATAAATAAATGCAAGGCATTCGCCGCTTACCCAAACCAACCAGTGTAACGACAAAACACAACAGCAGCTGCCCACTTTTAGTTACTTCACAATGGGTTTGCTTCGATGGGCACTTTTCCCGGTGCATGTTACTGCAGTCAACACAGTCGATGTCGAGAACAGGACTCGAGAAGACAAATAACAGCATGTAAACTGACCTTTTTTCGCGAGCTAGGGAAGAAACTGTTACACTGCTATTACTGTTAAATATCAAAGCATCCCGATATTATCTGTTCATTCGAAGAAAAGAACCCCGCCCGAGACATTATAAGGAATGGCCAAAGCCAATTATTTTTAGTGACATAAATTACACAAACCACAATAACTAAATGCCGAAACATCAAAACATTTTGTTTCTCGGAAACTGCTAAGAAAGGATAGCGGCATTTTGGGACCTTCATCCACTCTACCACAACAAACAAGTGGCCACGCGGCCTTCAAGTGATTGAAGAGCAAATGTTTGCCTGGGAAACGTTTCTCTCTTGCACCTACCAAAACTCGCCATTGTTTGAAACCTAGAAAACATTACTCCTCGCCCAGCCACGCAGTACTTCAACGCCTGCTTCAAAGCAAGGCCATATATGCTTCAAAGTAGCATATTCTTTGACGTCAAAGCCAGCAGAGAGCCATTTAGTCCCACGTCAGCTCAAGTGCGCAGTATTCAGCCATACCCATCACCACGCAAATGCATACTTTGCCGCCTCGCCGCACTGCTGCTTTGTTCATGGCTAATCGATCATAAGCGAAAATCGGCATTCGCTCTACAGCCATCAAGACAGCTAATAGAAAACAATCCTCGACACGCAACGCGAGGTTCTTTGACGTTAACTGAAGGGTGTATCGCCCATTCGTTTTTGTGTTGACCTGACACCGATGAAGGCAATGGCTTTAGACATGACATAGGGTTTATTATAAGGCTTTGGTGTCACTTTCATGGCAATCCTCGACGTAGGTATACTTGATCTGAGATTGAGTTCCAGTGAGCAATATCTCAGACGTATAACTTAAAACGAGCATACGGATAAATGAACCTTTTACAAACTTCCAAGACATCATCAGACATCACCAAACAAACACTGACGATAATCTCAATAACAACTCTCACACCAGCTGCAAACCACCACTCATCATAGCACTCACCATTGTAGGTTATCATATTCACTATCAAATCGCCTGCTCAACCATTCCCCTCTTCCCGGTACAAAGACATCACATTCAGACGTGTTTATACCTAACTAAGCTACCAACCAGCCCACCCCATCCCAGCCCAGCCCAGCCCTCCGCTCCGCTACATGATCGCACACTCTGCCCCGCTGGCCGGACCCAGTCCCGCCGGCAGTCGGGGGTTGCCCTCCTCGTCGAACGTGATCCCCAGATCCGACTCACCCACCAGCTCCTTCGGCGGCTGTCCGAGCGCCTGCATCTTCTGCATCAACGCAAACACCCGGTCCTGCTTCCCAGCAGCGGCGGCGTCTCCTTCCTCCTCAAATACTTCACATACCTCGACCATGAGACGGTGTTGTTGTCTATACCGATCTTTCTCCTCCGTAGACAGTGAGCTAGAGTTGGCTTCCAGCCACGCCGGGTATCTCCCTGCCACGTCTTTGAGCGACGGGTACAGCACATCTTTGGAGAGGATACTGGACATGACCGTCTGCATCAGCGGCATGAAGGAGTCGAGGGCGCCGGCGTCGGGCCCGTCGCCAGAGCCAGAGAACGCCTTCAGGAGCTCCGAGATATCCGGCTCTCCTCCCATCTGTCAGGGGGGGGGAGGGGGGGGGGGGGTAGTGTCACAACAGTCACCATGGACAAAGGGCACATGGGTTGCAGGTACTGAGTCACCCTTCTGCATGACAAAGGGTGCGTTCGGAGAGCGCGGAATATTCCCCGTCATCGTGAAAATTCCCCGTGTTGCGTTCGGAGAGGGACATTCCATGCCGCCAAATTCAAGGATCGCCGCTACTGCGCCAAGTTGAGTTCGTGGGATTTTGTTTGGGTTATTTCCGTTATTTGGTTATTTGGAACGCCACATCTATGGCAAGATGTAATAAGAATGAAGCTCTTGAAGAAAGAACAACTAAGAAAAATCACAATTATTTTCAAAAAGTTCCATCTGTACTGTGCCCCCCCCCCCCACCCCCACCCCAAACACACACAACACAACACTTCAAATTATCGTTTTCATTGCTTCAGAGGACAATCACACAACTGAGTAAGCATTATCAATTGTTGGATTTGCAATAAAACTGATCAGGGTGGAAACAAACGCAAGAAATATCCATTTATATTCAATAATATACTCACTCGAGCATACCGATGGGCGCCGCCATCTTCACGGGAACGACGCGTGAGATGCTTTTTAGATTCCGCGCTTTCCGCGTCCGTTCCGCGGAACTTTCCCCGGGAATCGCTCTCCGAACGGCACATTCGGCGGAAATTTCATGCCGGCGTGGAATATTCCCCGGGAATCTGCCTCTCCGAACGCACCCAAAGTGTGCTGCGTTGCGAGCTTCGTGTGCTGCCTAGTTCCTGGCTGACGAGTTGCATAGGTCCTGCCCTCTATCGACAAATCTCTGAAGTACGACTAGGTATGGTAGAACTTCTGCGCTAAATCATAATCGGAAGATGTGTCCCGAATCCGATTACCGTCATTACCTAATTATCTAAGCCGTGATCGTACCAATACACGATGACCGGCCACTGTCGTCGCAAGGAGAGCTAAGAGTGAACAAGAACGATGCTCAAAGCAGGGCTTTTTCTCAGTTCGTACCCGGTACTCGTCATATTCATTGCACGGCCCCTCGAACTGTCTGGACTTTTCCATTAAAAACAAAATCAAACTTTTGTGTCCTTCTTTCTCGCGTTTTCGTCATTTCTCATACTCACCTTCTCCGCATCTGAGGACATATTTTTGGACAGATCTGCCAGCGTCTTGGCCAGAGGATCCTCCGCTCCCTCCACCTCGGTTTTGGCCATCTCCTCTGCCAGTGAGCTCATCAGGGCGGAAAACGCCGCGTCACCACCGCCGCCGGACGCCGAGGCAGAGGCAGAGTCCGGTCCCGCCTGGGAGGAGGGAGAGAGGATGAGGGGTCAGCACTGGTCCACTCATCTCCTCTGCGCTGGACTGAGGCAATGACCTGGGGGGACCACAAGCCAGAGTTTGATAGAAGGCAAGTGACCAGCCAAGACCAGACTAGAGACCAAAGCTGAGACAAGAGACCAGACTATGATGAGTAGGAATCACCTCCATAATAGTGATTAGTGATAAAGATGATCTGATAGTATAAACAATACTAAGCAATGACAAAGGGCCAGGCCACAGACCCTACCAAATCAGGGACAAAACTAACTATAAAATTGAGGCAGAGATTGCACAGAAACCACTTGTAACACACAAAATACAAAGCCCACTGGCAGCTGTCTAGAATAATTCATCATCAAAATAAAAAATGCCTATAAAATCATGAATCATACCTCATACTTCCCAGCCAGTCAAAACACCCAGAACATACCTGCAGTGCCTGCTTCATCGCCTCTTCAAATACTTTGTAGGCATCCTTAATTCCCTCTTGCTTTGCTGGCTCGCCACCGCCAGCTGCTGTCTGTGCAGCTGCAGCAGGGGCAGCTGCGGCTGGGGCCGGAGCAGTAGGAGTGGGCCGCCCAAAGTCGGCCAGAGCGCTGTCCAGCAGTTCGCTCAGCTCTGGGTCATCTGGATCATCCACTATCTCGGTTGGCTTGCTTGGAGGGTTGTCGCCCATGGTGCTTGTGCTGTGCAGTGTCCTCTGTCACAACTGACAGATTATGAGAAGGTTCAACTGTGGGAAGAGCTGCACATGAGCAGTCACAGTTTGGACAAGTTTAGATTAGTCCCAAGTCCCAACCATCCATGATAAAAGGCCCCCGCATCAGTAGTGATCTTCCAATGCTTTCCTGATGTGAAAATTAATGGTAATTAGCAGCATTTCGATATTTAGAATGGCAAAAGCAGCACAATGGCAGATGGTATACACTTACACATATTCTACCTTGAGATGTAAAAATAGTAACATACCTCAAAATCCCTGGAAATAGGAGAATCTCAACTAGAATAACATCGACCTCGACACTTTGCCTTGCCGCTTCAACTTCAGCTATCGAACGTCAAACAGCAAGCATTGGAGGGTAAAAAGTAACTTCTAGATCCAGTGGGCGATCATAGAAAGCAATCCTCACCTGAACAAGTTGATGCGGAGAAACCTCGCCTCAGAAAACCGGAAAAACAGGAATTATTAGGCATTAATGCTTTCAAGATTCTGCCATTCTGCCACGGTCATTTGTAACACATTCGTCAGATGTGTCGACCTTTTTTGTGGAGCAGCAGCTGGCTATAAGATCTGGAATTATTTTTGAATGATAAAATCAGGGATTGAACACATCTTAATTCAACTTAAAAATTATTGATTTTTTAAATGTTATATTCTAGAAAAATTGTTTTGCGAACAAGCTTGATAATCTTCAACGAAAAATACATGAAAAAACACTTGAGGCGAACCAGAAGTAAATCGACAAAACTGCCGCAACTGAGCCATTCGCCAACACGTGAGTTTTGCGAAGATAAATGGAAAGAAGCTATTTTATTGCTTGTTTATCGCTTGGGTTATCGAAGGATGCGACTGAAAACTCCAAATTCCATTAATGTATTAATGTTAAATTGATCTGCCTCGTTTTCAAACAGCTTTATCATCTTCCTAAGGGCAAGTTAACTTGCAATTTAGCGTTCTCGTTAGATACCTACCTACTTTGACTTATAAGCATTGAAAGCAAAATTTGACATTCACCCAGAGACCAGTTTTACCATAAGAAAAATAGCCACCTGCCTAAATTGTTTGCCATATGAATGCTTTACATATGGAGTGAACTGTGAAGCCCTATTCGCTTACGTGCCCATTATGTGTGCAGTCCACATGTGAAGCGATCTTGATCTTTAGGCAAACCATTCCGGCAGGAGGCTATTTTCCTGTTGATAAAACTGGCCTCAGATCAAATAGGTATTTAGTGTATATAATAGTGTATACATACTACATCATTCTCAACTGTCATGATGTCTTTACATTGTCATTGCATGCTTGCTTATGTTCAACATTTGTGACATGTTTACTTGGCTTCTTCAGGCAATCTCAATAAGCTGCAATGGATCGTGCTCTGGCAGTTCTTAGCCAGATAGAAGAGGATGCCAAGAAGGTCAAGCCGACTGATGTGGAGAAGGAGGTGGACTTAGAATATGATATTGGACTGTTGCTGGCATCAGACCCTAACCCTCTGGACCATGATGCTTTGCAGTAAGTTTCTTGGATGCTCTGGCCTCTGTATCAATTAATTTTAGTTGTGTCGTAGTATTGGAGGCTGCTTATCATTTTCTGTCCTTATCTTCTTAGTTAGTACTTTGTTTTTGTGGCATTTGTGGAACAGTTTCTGGACTTCTCTTGACACATTATTTTCTTCCTGCATTACTTATGCTGTGTTCTGCCTGGCAGTGCCGACCGGGATGGCTACCTGCAGCAGCTCGCCAGAGACAACTGTCAACTGTTGTTCAACCGCCTCTACCAGCTGCCGACTCAGACCAAAGATGACGTCACCACAGTCAATCTGCCGGCTGCACAGCTGAGGTGTGTTGGTGCCTGGTGGTGCCTGGTGGTAATTTTTAAAGAAATGCAGATTTAATGTTTTGAGCAGGTGGATTGTTGCTACCTAGCTCACTTGGTAGGACATTGGACTCTTGTTGGTTTTGGCCAAAAGCTCAGCCCTCCAGGTTCGATGCATGACTCTTTGACAGCTAGTCTGCAGTTGGCGGGAGCAATGGTCACCGGTATAAGTTAGAAGGCATCTACTCACCTGTGAGGGACAGACAGTGTCACGGTTTGGCTGTGATAAACGCTGGTCATGAGCTGCTAAATCGACTGTAAAAATCAGAGCCTGCTTGTGCTCATTTTGTTTCGTGTCCTATGTCTATCGGTGTACAAACGGCAATGCACAATGTTTTTTTCATTTGATCATTTGCCGCGGACAGAATGCCTCGAGAGAAGCCGGCGCCCAAGCCAAAGCCGCTCACCAAGTGGGAGGAGTACGCCAAAGCCAAGGGTATCTCCAGAAACAAGAAGGGAAAGAAGATCTGGGATACTGAGCTCAAGGTAAATGTACCGTCAAATGACCGGTCAACTGAAACGCAACGTGAGTGCTAATGGAAGACAATGAATGGCGAGTGCTCGCTTGTACTCGCATATCCGATATCGCAATGCGTAACCTGCATCGTAGAATTTTTATATTTGTGTGCATGTCATCGATGTCAAATGGTTTCATATCAACAGGTATTTATCTTCAGAAGTATTGTCTGTGAATTTTTATGAAACTTCGGGTGACTCTGCTCACTCTTTTCAACCAATGTCCCTTATAGATAAATTTGACTCCGATTATATCGCACAGATTCGTTACCGAAGCTTTGACCATTCGACCCCACAGCTAACACCCCCCTCCCCCCGTCCCGACTTTCAGCGCTGGGTGCCCCGGTACGGAGCCAAGAAGGCGCAGGCCGACCGCGAGAAGAACTGGGTGATGGAGGTGCCCGCCAACGTGGACCCCAACACGGACATGTTCGCCAAGGTGCGTACTAGTTATCACAATAGTCGGCGATAGCCGGGTGCTGCTAGATAGTTGGCGTGCTAGCCACACGATTCTTATGTTGAAGCCAACGATGTGGTCACGCACATCGCTGAAAATGTGTTGTTGGGCTCGTTTTCGAGGTAAATAATTGAAGAGGCGCTGAACACACCGCGAGGAATGTGTTGATTGGTGTTCGCTATCCCCTTTACACTGGGTTTCAACGGCGATTTTATATCCTTTTTGCGCCACAGGCTGCGGAGAAGAAGCGTGAGCGTGTTGCCAAGAACGAGCTGCAGCGACTGAGGAACGTCAAGCGGAACATGAAGGTGCCCACAGTGGGCGTCACGCCCAAGGATGTGACCAAGAGCTCCACTTCAGAGGTGAGCGGACCGGCGCTCCGTAGATGGGGATATTGGTGATCGGGAGAGGGTTGGGTATTTGAGAGCCAGTTAGGCACATATGGGCAAATTACTCTCACGTTTATAATAATTGCCATCAATATTATGTCAATGTGTGATGATCATATTTGTTCGGTGAGTCTTGACGCCGTTCCAGTTGATGACTTTACGATCATAAGCGACGTGTAATTAGCATGCTGATTTTTTCGTGCGGGATAAAGTCAATATAATTTGCTAACATTTACTATGACTAAATCGTGGCATAAATGTCGACACCTACAGTTCCATTACCATAGCGGCTACACTGTAACCCGACCCAACAAAAACTTTTTACCTTCTCCTAGTCTTTGCCTCTCACTAACCCCTCTCCCCCTCTCCCCCTCCCACAGTTGACAGAGGCGGCTGCACTGGCCCGGCGCAGTACCGCCTCCCTGGGCAAGTTCAACCAGCGTCTGCCCCGGGACGCGCCGACCAAGGAGCGCGGAAAGCGGCGTCAGTTCGCTCCCGCAGTGGGCGACACTCGCGGGGAGGTGCGGGGGCAGTTGGAGCTGCTGCAGAACCTCGGACGGAAGGAGAAGGGAGCTGTGGTGGACACGGAGAAGGCGGCCAACCGGCTGATACACCAGGAACAGCGCGAGTGAGTGATGAGAGGGGATGGACGGGATGGGGATAGGGATGGAAGGTTAGGGGTGCACAGATGAGTTAGTGACGGAGAGGGAGGTAGTGCCGGGATGGAAGGATGTGCGTGGAAGGGGAGTGCTGAAATGGATATGGTGCTGAAATAGATACATCGGTGCAAAACGGATAAATAAGGAGGATAGCTGATTCCTTTTTGTGACTTTGTGTTATTAGTCAAATTTAGCGGGCTGCGTTTTGATTCCTGTAGTTCCTTCAGAAAAGGATAACATCCAAACATTGTGCCTCAGATCATGCTGCTAGTCTGTCTAACTCTCAATCGTCATTTTTCTACAGGCGTGCTGCCAGCAAGGAGGACAAGCCCAAGAAGGGCGGCAAGAAGCGCTGGATCCCCAACACCAAGAAGGGCGAGAAACAAAAGAAGGCGATCGCCAAGAAGGCCGGCAAGGGACGGAAGGGCGCCAAGGGTCGGTAGGTGTCGTTGCTGTCGCCTGGCTCGGGTACCGGGCGCTGCAGTGAGCCGTGAGGAACGGAAGTGGCTGGCTGGGCGCTACCGTTCGGCGGACCGGAGGGAGGCTCGCTTAGAGCTCTCTCCCCGCGTCGTGCGCTGGAGGGACGGGCTGGCAGGAGTTTCTGCTGTGAAGCCGTCAGCAGGCTGCCTTGTTGCTGTTGTGGGACCGGATGGGACTCGATGGGAGCTCCTGTTGTGAAGTTGTACCACTAGCGCCCCTGAAACCGTGAGTTTCCTGAGTGAGCTATGCGTCGGTTAACGCACGAGACCGTGGTGGACCAATTGTTGGGATTGGGCATGGACCGAGTGACTGATCAGCAAACTCGTATGAAGGTAAAGCGTTGCTCATCCAAAAGACTCGATATTCGTTTGGTTAGCTAGTTAGCTGCCGTGGAAAAGGTTGAAGTTT
The DNA here is from genome assembly GCF_019059575.1 of Amphibalanus amphitrite. Taxonomy (NCBI): domain Eukaryota; kingdom Metazoa; phylum Arthropoda; class Thecostraca; order Balanomorpha; family Balanidae; genus Amphibalanus; species Amphibalanus amphitrite. The sequence continues at coordinate 28,935 of NW_024881993.1, forward strand.
GCTGGATGTCGATATGCAACTTTTTCGCGTTGCCTTGGCATCGCAAAAGATCCATGCATAGATGTAAAACATTTTTGCTACCTGTCGAGTGTACGAATTTCTTTTCATAAAACAAGAATGAAATGATTATTAAGGCGAGCTGGCAATGTGCCTTGTTATGTTTCTTTGAGGGGGACGGCACTAGACAGCGGAGGTCTGGGGAGGAAGGGGACGGCACTGAACGTCATACAGAGGTCTGGGGAGGGAGGGAAAGGGACGGCACTGAACGGCAGAGCAGAGGTCTGGAGCGGAGCGGATGGCACTATTCGGTAGATGGATGTCTGGAGAAAAAGGGTAGGGGCGGTGCTCATCGGTATACAGGGATGGAGACGGCACGACACGCGACAATTTGGGAGAAGTCCTGAGAAGAGTGTAGGGGGGCGGTTTTATGTTTTATGACAATCAAATCTTTTCTATCTCTCACATATTTTTTCAATTGAATTCAAATGTTAAAATCCCCTGTCACATCGTTAGGTCGTTCGTAGTTTTTTTTCTGGTCCCCTCTCCAGCTTCTACGTTAGCCATTTGGAGAGGAGTTGAAGGGGACTTATTTCAGCTATTGTTCACACACGTGCATTTGAAACATATTGACAGGATACATAAGTGTTACAATGTGTTTAAAAGTTACACGCCCATCTTAGTAATAATTGAACTGCTGGTGTTACTCAGGTGATGTCGATTTTTCATGTTCTTTGACTTGTCCTCGATGTTAATTTAGTATCGACCACTGCAAAACTGAAAGCTAAAATTGTCCCGCAAATTTCTTGGTTCCTGTGCTATTCCTCTCCAGAGACATAGAAAACCCTGCTCTTTTTATAGTGTTACAAAGCCGACAGAGATCACGAATTCACATACAGTTTCAACGAGGAACTTACGATTTGTACAGTCATTGCGGTCTAAGCAGGTCTCTTTTGTGCCATGGCGTTTACCTTTAGGACCACGACAATCAATGACAAGTACATTGGTTACATTTCAAAACAGTCAGGGCGGACACGTGACATTCAATCAGAACCATTCAGTTGTTCTCTTCATGACTAGGTATGTTGCATGCATAACCACCAGCCTATTTACCCTTGTACTTTTTTCAGTCAGCGACGCTCGGACAAAGTACGGGTACCGCTGTCTTAGAAGTCAATTCTGAACATCATTTGCAGTCAACCATGTTGCCACATCAACATCAATATCCAATATATGGCTGAAGCACATATAAATTCTACGCTAACTGTTGCATAAGTATTACGGTAATATCTTGATCTTGATTTCTGGCAAAATGCGACGAATACCTAGCCTCAGCCGATGTTTCTGCCACCAGGAACACGCACCAAACGATCGATTGACCTATGGTATTTGCACAGACGTTTTCACAAATGTTTGATATCATACACTCACCACACTCGCACATAAACAACATTGTTCACATAGGGGGTGTACAATGCAACCTGATCAGTAATCTCTTGTGCCTTGCATGACTTGTGTGACTAAAAACATCATCGAACTTCAAACGACCATGGATGACTTCGAACGCTTTCTCACCGAACACGACAGTTAATCTCGCATAGCTCAGATCTGGCCGGACCTGCATGGTCCCGAATGACCTCACACGACCCTACACCTTTACCCTGTGAACTAGCCTGACCTTGTACTTTCCCACACGACGTCGTATTCCTCTCATTGCCTGGAGCGAGCTCGCATGACCTAGTAAAGCCACACTTACTCGACATGACATGACCTGCAGTCTTACACAACCTTTGTGACTTTTCATAACCTCTACGGCCGGAGATACCCCTTGCGACCTCACGTGACTTTCCATGACCTCATATGACCTCTTATGACCTACAACCTCGCATGACCTCTCATTGCCACCTATAACCTCCCACGACCTCACATGACCTCACAGACGGCGCTGAACGGATGCCGTCGGACGGGTACCACCTTCAGTCGGCTGGCGGCCGGCTGGAGGCCGTGCTGGTAGGCGGGAGGCGGCGGGGGCTCAGGAACCACCGGCTCTCCCGGCTCCAGGTCGGCCACGAAATAGGTGTACATCATGCCCTTCCCCTTGACTGGGATCTGACCACGACGCTCGAACGAGAACCGCTGGTTGCTGCGGAGGCATCTGAAGTGAGGAGGGCTGGTTAGAGAACGCTGGTGGGCGCTGCAGATAACTGACAGATGAAGGCGATAGAACCTGTCTCGTGCACCAGCTCAGATACTAAACCTGAGTATTGTGCCTTGTCACTAACGAACGTATATTGACGAAGCATCAGGCACTGACGTCATGCTATATGCCTACTCGCTAAGATCACATACCATTCACTGACGTGACATCATTCACTCACGGATGCCACAAATCATTCACAAGCGTCAATGATATTATTCACTGACATCATCGCACCACGTATAGCTCACTGACACCATACAGACTTCACCGACGTCACTTTCACACCTCACTCACGTATAGGTGGAGTGACTGATGTGAATATGACCGGCCAGCCCGTGAGACTCCATTCTGGAGGCAGTGTTGACTGTGTCTCCAAACAGGCAGTAGCGGGGCATCTTCACTCCGACTATACCGGCCACCACGGGACCAGTACCTATGCATTCCCACACGGATCTGGCAGCACGGGGGATGACGTCAGAGGGCGGCCATATGGTACACAGGACCCGACCGCGTATATTGAAATACCGAGTATGAAACGGGCATGGTCCTGAAAAACATCTGACCTAACCTTACCTAACCTAGTCTAACCCACCTGAATCCAATCTTTGACCAATCTCACTGGACCATGCTCTTTTCATAGTGAATTGCAATATACGCTACCCGTACTGCCTAATGTCCACACACAACTCGCTTAGGCAAGTGATGAAATCAGTCGAAATCCTCAAACATTTCTTGAAACATAAAAATACCCGCAAAAAAATGTTATAACTTGGCGTCTATAAGCCCTAACATCTCTTGATAATTGGGTTCATCAAAAATTATTTAGAAAATCGCAAAACAAAAAGTATCAACCAGCTAACGGCTCCTGACCAGTTCGATGTCCAGATTGGGCTCCGCTCGCATCGTCCCCGGCCCTCGTATGGCCTGTTCATAACCTGTTGAGTGTTGAATTTGCTTCTGGGATGAGTCAACTGATGACCTCTACTCCCTCCCTCTCTCCCTGTCTTTTTATCTCTCCCTCTCTCTCCTCTCTGTCTCTCTCTCTCTCTCTCTCTCTCTCTCTCTCTCTCTCTCTCTCTCTCTCTTTCTCTGTCTCTGCCCCCCCTCTCTCTCTCTCTCTCTCTCTCCACCCTCTCATACCTGAACGGGTCGCTGTGTGTTGGGCACCAGCACATGGCCCGATCCCTGTATCATCTGGTGCGCCTGTCGGGCCACCAGCTCGGCATGGTCGGGGTCCATCTCGGGACACCCGCCCACCACCATGTAGGCGTCTCCAATAGTCTCCACCTAAACAGCGCGTGCAAAAATGAGCAAAGACTTCAGGAATTTTAGGCTTGAACATAACGCAACCGACATGGCATGGACATGTAAAAGTTAGGTATGCGTTACAGCGCTATTGTAGATAGGAGTCTAGCTCAACCTGAGAGGATATACGAGCATCAATCGTCCATGAGTAACGACACTAGATATTGGTAACAGGTGAAATACCGAGCTATTACAATACAGCGACGGGAACCCCAATGCCTCCGTTAAACCTAGAACGTTGTCCATCGCCATTCACGGTACAGCGTAGCATGCTATCTGTTAAAAACAGATCATTAATGAACACAGTAGCGCAGTAACACAGTAACTGCGCGGTCTCACGAACCTTATAGACACGATTTCTCTCCGTGAGATGATCGAAGAATGTGTAGAGCTGGTTGAGCAGTTGGACCACCTGTACTGGGGTGCTACTGGCAGCGATCTGGGTGAATGTCACCACATCGCTGAACAAAACTGCCGGCGACAGAGGGGGAGAGAGAGAGAGAGAGAGAGAGAGAGAGAGAGAGAGAGAGAGAGAGAGAGAGAGAGAGAGAGAGAGAGAGAGAGAGAGAGAGAGAGAGAGAGAGAGAGAAGAAGGAGAAGAAGAAGAAGAAGAAGAAGAAGAAGAAGAAGAAGAAGAAGAAGGGAGGGAGGGAGATGGTCAATCAACTGAGCGCAATAGCTCGGAAATCACGTCGCTGACAAAAACTTCTGATGTCAGACAAGACAGGTCATTGAACAGAAACCAGAGCGTCATTGACGTCATTTAGCGAAGCTACTGACGGCAAAGACGATAGAGAACACTACAAAACAGGTTGACAACACATCACGGAGAGGCACGTTTCTGAACACACCTGTTCACAACAGATGGGAGAGGACACCGGATTGCCCAGGATCGCGAGGACGAGCCGTTTCAAAAGAACAAAATAGAAAAGAAGAACCCGTGCTCGGATGACGTTCTTGATGGGTGAAGTCGGATAAAAATAACGTCATCAATAAAAGAGTGTAAAAATCAAACAAGAACACAGTCGAACTCGAAAAGCAAAACACTCCACGTTTTTTTTTCACTTTAACAAACTGCAGTAATGGTGTAATACCCAATGAGTGTGTAGTGTGTAGTGTGTAGTGTGTACGCCTACGCACTCATGGTGTAGAAACAATCGCATCGAGTGCTATTACGCCCTACCGCGTCGAAGTCGACGCCAAAGAAAACGGCGAAAGTCAATGTGTTCGAAAGTAAATGGCCTTGTCGCTGGTGAAGTCACCGACTCACTGCTGGTGGCGAATGATATGGTGAACAACCACGGTCCCTGAAGACAGGGCTACATCACTTCCATGGAATTAGGGACGACGCCGTCGTGAGTCTAGTGGATGAGCTTATACCGGCTCTGAAGCGGAGTTCAGGGGCGCCCAAGATACTACTCGGGGCGCCGCCCGGGAGGATGAGAACACCTTTGTGTACGAATGTTCAATACACGACATTGTTGTTAAGAGAGGTAAACATTTGTGATGACTGAAGATGACAGAGAATGTTAAAAAGTCATTTTGACATTCTCATTGCAAACACACTCCAGATGCTACTCAGATGCGTATAAACCACACAGCTCAAAATACAACGATATGTACTTAACGATATGATAACACAATGTCGTTATCACTGGACAACTCCGTCCGTCAGATGATGTTAGACTTCTGCCGGGTCAGTAAATCGGGTGATATCATATCACTCCAACCCACGGTAGGACCAAGTGTAACAATGTGCTGCAGGAGCGTATGTGACAGTGTGTTGGAATGGTCATGTCCCCCGACTGAGATGTTTGTCACAACCGAAATGGAGAAGTGAGGACGTTAGTAGAAAAGTACGGATCGCCGGCCCATCTAACGATCGCCGACTCACTGCTGATGGCCTCAGATCACGGTCCCTGAAAACAGGACTACATCACTTCCATCGAGGTCGGTGACGCCGTCGTCAGTCTGGTGGACAGACCACTGCTATCGTCACTGAGGAGACTAGGGCCACATCGCCGTTGTCTAGGTGGGGGACTGGGACGCCGTTTGGTAAACGAACCGCTGCTATCGGCGCTGATGGAGGTCAGGGGCGCCACCCGGGAGGGCGGGCACACCTTACTACCATGTCCAACAGATGACTTTGTTTGTAAGGTAAATAAATATTTGAGAAGACTTAAGATGAGAGTGAATGCTGATGAAGTCATTCCAATGTCACTTTGACATCCTTAGTGCAAACCGAAGCCAGATACGACTCAGACCTGCATAAGCCACGACACTCAAAACGATGTTTTATGATGACACGATGTCGCTAACACTGGCCAACTCCGTCCGTCGGCTGATGATGGACTTCTGCCGGGTCAGTAAATCTGGTAAGATGACCTCAATCCACGGTAAGACATGAACCACCTGGGGCCGAGGTAAATCGCTGTAGTGCCGTAAGCACACTGTGTGGAAACATCGTATGTGACAACTGACAGAGTGTTGGGAAAGTCTTGTTCTGTTTGACATGTTTGTCACAAACAAAATGGAGAAGTGAGGACGCTATAGTGCAGAGGTACGGATCGGCGGCCTATATATCAATCGCCGACACTCTGCTGGTGGCAGATGATATGGTGAGGAACCACGGTCCCTGAAAACAGGCCTACATCACCACCATCGAGGTCGGTGATGCCGTCGTCAGTCTGGTGGATGAACGTATATCGGCTCTGAAGGAGTTCGGGGGTAGCCGCTCGTGAAAACTGGCTACTTGTATAGCTATGTGTTCAAAGGATGACATTGTTAATAAGACAAGGAAATATTTCTGAAGACTGTAGAGAAAAGAGAAGGCTAAAAAGTCAAGGCAATCTTGCCTTGACCTGCTTATTGCATACTCACTCCAAATAAGACTAGGATGCGTATAAACCACGCAACTCAAAATAACGATCTATGATAACGCGACGCCGTTAACACTGGCCAACTCCGTCCGTCGGATGATGCTGGACTTCTGCCGGGTCAGCAGATCTGGTGAGATCACCCCAACCCACGTTAGGAGGACCCTCGAACCACCTGTGTACAAGGTGTAACAGTGTGCTGCAGGAACGTATGTGACAGTGTTTTGGAACAGACATGTCCCCTCTGAGATGTTTGTCACAAACAAAATGGAGAAGTGAGGACGCTAGCGGAGAGGTACGGATCGGCGCGCTTTCTAAATTCGCCGACACACTGCTGGTGGCGTAAGATATGGTGGACAACCACGGTCCCGGAAGACAGGCCTACATCACCTCCATGGAGGTCGGTGACGCCTTCGTCAATCTGGTGGATGGGCCGCTGCTATCGTCGTTGCGGAGACTATGGCCACATCACCGTTATAAAGGTGGGGGACGCCGTTTGGTAAACGAACCGCTGCTATCGGCGCTGATGGAGGTCAGGGGCGCCGCCCGGAAGGACAGGCTTACTACCATGTCCAACAGACGACTTTGCTTGTAAGAGAAGTAAATGTTTGTAAAGACTGAAGATGAGAGAATGCTGCAGAAAAAGTGATTTTGACATTATTATTGCAAATACGACTCACATGCGTATAAACCACTCAACCCAAAATAACAATAAATGATGACACGACATCACGAACACTGGCCAACTCCGTCCGTCAGATGATGATGGACTTCTGCCGGGTCAGTAAATCTGGTAAGATGACCTCAATCCACGGTAAGACATGAACCACCTGGGGCCGAGGTATATCGCTGTAGTGCCGTAAGCACACTGTATGGAAACATCGTATGTGACAACTGACAGTGTGTTGGAAAAGTGTTGTTCCGCTCTGACTTGTTCGTTACAAACAAAATGGACAAGTGAGAACGCTGGTAGAGAGGTGCGGATCGTCGGCCATATATATCAATCGCCGACACTCTGCTGGTAGCAGATGATATGGTGAACAACCACGGTCCCTGAAAACAGGGTCACATCACCTCCATGGAGGTCGGTGACGCCGTCGTCAGTCTGGTGGATGAACGTATATCGGCCCTGAAGGAGTTCAGGAGTGCCCAAGATACTACTCGGGGCGCCACCCGGGAGGATGAGAACACCTTGCACCCGTGTTCAATGTACGACATTGTTTGTAAGACAAGTAAATATTTCTGAAGACGGCAAATGTGATAGAATGCTAAAAAAGTCATTTTACCATTCTTATCGCAAACACACTCCAGATGAGACTAAGATGCGTATAAACCACACAACTCAAAATACTTAACGATATATGATAACATCACACGGCTAACACTGGCCAACTCTGTCCGTCGGATGATGTTAGACTTCTGCCGGGTCAGCAGATCTGGTGACATCACTTCGACCCACGTTAGGACCCTCGAACCACCTGTGGACCAGGTGTAACAATGTGCTGCAGGAGCGTATGTGACAGTGTGTTGGAATGGTCATGTCCCCCGACTGAGATGTTTGTCACAACCGAAATGGAGAAGTGAGGACGTTAGTAGAAAAGTACGGATCGCCGGCCCATCTAACGATCGCCGACTCACTGCTGATGGCCTCAGATCACGGTCCCTGAAAACAGGACTACATCACCTCCATGGAGGTCGGTGACACCGTCGTTAATCTGGTGGACAGGCCGCTGCTATCGTCACTGCGGGGACTAGGGCCACATCGCCGTTGTCTAGGTGGGGGACTGGGACGCCGTTTGGTAAACGAACCGCTGCTATCGGCGCTGATGGAGGTCAGGGGCGCCACCCGGGAGGGCGGGCACACCTTACTACCATGTCCAACAGATGACTTTGTTTGTAAGGTAAATAAATATTTGAGAAGACTAAAGATGAGAGTGAATGCTGAAGAAATCATTCGAATGTCACTTTGACAATCTTAGTGAAAACCGACGTCAGATACGACTCAGACGTGCATAAGTCACACAACTCAAAATGATGTTGTGTGATGACACGACGCCGTTAACACTGGCCAACTCCGTCCGTCGGCTGATGTTAGACTTCTGCCGGGTCAGTAAATCGGGTGAGATTACCTCGGCCACGGTTAGACCTGAACCACCTGGGGCCGAGGTAAATCGCTGTAGTGCCGTAAGCACACTGAGTGCCGTGTGGAAACATCGTATGTGACAACTGACAGTGTGTTGGAAAAGTCTTGTTCCGCTCGGACATGTTTGTCACAAACAAAATGGAAAGGTGAGGACGCTATAGTGCAGAGGTACGGATCGGCGCCCTATCTATAGTCGCCGACACACTGCTGGTGGCGTAAGATCTGGTGGACAACCACGGTCCCTAGTCTGGTGAATGAGCCACTGCTACCGTCGCTGCGGAGACTATAGTCACATCGCCGTTGGTGGGAGACTGGGACGTCGTTTGGTAAACGAACCGCTACTATCGCCGCTGATGGAGGTCAGGGACACCGCCCGGGAGGACGGGCACATTTACTACCATGTCCAACAGATGACTTTGTTTGTAAGGTAAGTAAATGTTTGAGAAGACTAAATAAAGATCAGAGTGAATGCTGAAGAAATCATTCGAATGTCACCTTGACATGCTTAGTGCAAACCGACGCCAAGACTAAGACGTGCATAAGCCACGCAACTCTAAATAACGATGTTTTATGATGACACGATGTCGCTAACACTGGGCCAACTCCGTCCGTCGGCTGATGATGGACTTCTGCCGGCTCAGTAAATCTGGTGAGATTACCTCAATCCACGGTAAGACATGAACCACCTGGGGTCGAGATAAATCACTGTAGTGCCGTAAGCACACTGTGTGGAAACATCGTATGTGACAACTGACAGTGTGTTGGAAAAGTCTTGTTCCGCTCTGACTTGTTTGTCACAAACAAAATGGAGCAGTGAGGACGCTAGTGCAGAAGTACGGATCGGCGGCCTATCTATAGTCACAGACACACTGCTGGTGGCGGATGATATGGTGAAGAACCACGGTCCCTGAAAACAGGCCTACATCATCTCCATGGAGGTCGGTGACGCCGTCGTCAGTCTGGTGGATGAACGTATATCGGCTCTGGAGGAGTTCGGGGGTAGCCGCTCGTGAAAACTGGCTACTTGTATAGCTATGTGTTCAAAGGATGACATTGTTAATAAGACAAGGAAATATTTCTGAAGACTGTAGAGAAAAGAGAAGGCTAAAAAGTCAAGGCAATCTTGCCTTGACCTGCTTATTGCATACTCACTCCAAATACGACTAGGATGCGTATAAACCACGCAACTCAAAATAACGATCTATGATAACACGACGCCGTTAACACTGGCCAACTCCGTCCGTCGGATGATGCTGGACTTCTGCCGGGTCAGCAGATCTGGTGAGATCACCCCAACCCACGTTAGGAGGACCCTCGAACCACCTGTGTACAAGGTGTAACAGTGTGCTGCAGGAACGTATGTGACAGTGTTTTGGAACAGACATGTCCCCTCTGAGATGTTTGTCACAAACAAAATGGAGAAGTGAGGACGCTAGCGGAGAGGTACGGATCGGCGCGCTTTCTATATTCGCCGACACACTGCTGGTGGCGTAAGATATGGTGGACAACCACGGTCCCGGAAGACAGGCCTACATCACCTCCATGGAGGTCGGTGACGCCTTCGTCAATCTGGTGGATGGGCCGCTGCTATCGTCGTTGCGGAGACTATGGCCACATCACCGTTATAAAGGTGGGGGACGCCGTTTGGTAAACGAACCGCTGCTATCGGCGCTGATGGAGGTCAGGGGCGCCGCCCGGAAGGACAGGCTTACTACCATGTCCAACAGACGACTTTGCTTGTAAGAGAAGTAAATGTTTGTAAAGACTGAAGATGAGAGAATGCTGCAGAAAAAGTGATTTTGACATTATTATTGCAAATACGACTCACATGCGTATAAACCACTCAACCCAAAATAATAATAAATGATGACACGACATCACGAACACTGACCAACTCCGTCCGTCAGATGATGATGGACTTCTGCCGGGTCAGTAAATCTGGTAAGATTACCTCAATCCACGGTAAGACATGAACCACCTGGGGCCGAGGTATATCGCTGTAGTGCCGTAAGCACACTGTATGGAAACATCGTATGTGACAACTGACAGTGTGTTGGAAAAGTGTTGTTCCGCTCTGACTTGTTCGTTACAAACAAAATGGACAAGTGAGAACGCTGGTAGAGAGGTGCGGATCGTCGGCCATATATATCAATCGCCGACACTCTGCTGGTAGCAGATGATATGGTGAACAACCACGGTCCCTGAAAACAGGACTATATCACCTCCATGGAGGTCGGTGACACCGTCGTCAGTCTGGTGGATGAACCATATCGGCCCTGAAGGAGTTCAGGAGTGCCCAAGATACTACTCGGGGCGCCACCCGGGAGGATGAGAACACCTTGCACCTGTGTTCAATGTACGACATTGTTTGTAAGACAAGTAAATATTTCTGAAGACGGCAAATGTGATAGAATGCTAAAAAAGTCATTTTACCATTCTTATCGCAAACACACTCCAGATGCGACTAAGATGCGTATAAACCACACAACTCAAAATACTTAACGATATATAACATCACACGGCTAACACTGGCCAACTCCGTCCGTCGGATGATGCTGGACTTCTGCCGGGTCAGTAAATCTGGTGACATCACTTCAACCCACGGTAAGACCCTCGAACCACCTGTGGACCAGGTGTAACAATGTGCTGCAGGAGCGTATGTGACAGTGTGTTGGAATGGTCATGTCCCCCGACTGAGATGTTTGTCACAACCGAAATGGAGAAGTGAGGACGTTAGTAGAAAAGTACGGATCAGCGGCCCATCTAACAATCGCCGACTCACTGCTGATGGCCTCAGATCACGGTCCCTGAAAACAGGACTACATCACCTCCATGGAGGTCGGTGACACCGTCGTCAATCTGGTGGACAGACCGCTGCTGTCGGCGTTGATGGAGGTCAGAGCTGCATCACCGCTATAAAGGTGGGGGACGTTGTACTATACTCATTATAAGATCGATTCAATGGTAACAAATGTTTTCTATTCAAACGGTGTCTAGTCCATAAAAAGTCAAGGAGCTTGCGAAAAAATCAAACAGCCTTTCTTCGCAAGAAGTTCATCTGTCGGCTGAAGGCCCACAAGCTGCCCATAGTGACCACGAACTGGGACGGATTTCGCAAGGGTTCAATCTGGGAACACACAGAAATTGTAGGTACTGGGGCTACGGGGAGACACAAGGAAGCGGTCCACGAGAGAAACGTCTGATGGCGATCCCGCATCCATCGGGGACCACAAAGGAGTAGACGAAAGACTTACACGATCGACGCTGTCATGTTGGACCTAATCAAAGTGGTGAAATCAGTGATAGAGGCAGAATATGCTATCAACAAGGTTGCCACCTCTGTAGCCAAAACTAGATGACGAACTGCTAGGGGTCCTTCTGGGCAAACACTTCAAGTCAACGTGGTTCAACGACAACATCTTCAGGATCTGCCACTGTTACCAGACGCCACGGCTTGGAGAAACCAACTGCGCAGGGAGCTATGAGTTCAGCAAGGGCTCTTCAAGAACGGGTCTGCACTTGCGTGTTAATGAGAGGAGCAGTGAAGAACTTAACGCAGTTTGATGAGCTCGACATCACGGTGAACTTGCCAAACGAAGTACGAACCTCCAGTTGGATCAGCCACTTCCTATGAGGGATGGTCTTGGTTTTCAGACAGCCAGAAGGAAATGCTGAGATCCCACTTGTTTACCCAGGAGTCCTACGATACCGAGTCTCCGTTCAACTGGGTCAGAGAGAAGACTGTGGGATGGCTCAACATATGGGTTGTATCATGTGGGCCCATACCCTCGCGAACACCATCGTGGTGATCTTGCTATGCTGCCGCGGGTGAATAAAGAGGTGGACTATGGGAAACGGAAGTAGGTACCCAAGGGTTATTTTAAAGGTGTGACAACTATATTTATGAAAAATTCACTAGATTAAACTGATGTGCGTAGAAAACACGGTACCCGAAGGTTGTTTCTTCATTAGACAAACACTATTCTTTGGAATTGTGTTTTTCTATTGAAAAACAAACTGAGGGTGTTTCCATTTCGGGATAGGATTCGTGTTTGGTGCAGCGAATTGGGGCACCTTGCACCGTTTGCACACGAACCGATAGATTTTGATTAAATTTTCAGGGCAGCTGCCCCCACAGATTATCTACCACGAAACACCCTCAGCTAAGAATATAATTATTTTTCTTGCACGTGGCACGTGCACGTGTTTTAGGCCCATAGGCTTCAACATTAGGTCGATTTTCGGCGTCGCATTTCTCGCAGACGGGTGCTTGTAATGCGATGGGCTTCTATGTGCTGGGTGGCCGCCCCGGATTCTACCATGAGCCGGCGGCGCCGTTTCGGGCAGCTTCGGGAAGGGGTGCAAATTGCACGTGCAGCCGCCGTTGGTTTAACGTTACGAAATGTGCCAAAACGGGTTTTCTCGATTTGCTCAAAATCGGCTCGATAGATTTTCTTTGTTTTTTGAGTACCGGTAGTCGGTCAGCAGGTTCGTTCGTCAATGTCAATCGCTTGAAATATAATTAACTTTTTTGCACGTGGCACGCGCACAAATTTTCACGTGTTAAGTCAATGGGATTTCTTGAAAAAATTACTCAAATCGATTTTGCTCAAAATTTCCACGTTAGATGTAAAAAATGTTTCAGTATGATATGCACCCACATGTTGCCTACCAGGTGGCATAGGCCATATATGGGGCGATTGTAATGCACGTGCACGCCCCGCACTTGTTTGAGGGGACCACCTCCGTGAAAATTTGACCACTGCTGGTATGATGGCCTGTGCCGCGCAAACAATGCGTGCCAGCGGAACCAATCGAGGTCAGTCGTCAAGGGGATGCTCTAGGATAGTTGTACACCTCATCACGTGTTGCACATGTTTTCGCCCGTGCGCCACGTGGGTGTAGCATTTCGGGATAGGTAGCCATTGGTGCATAATTATGCTCAGGTGATAACCTCACTGCATGGGTTTGAGCCAGAGTTCAAAGTCGGTTGCGCTAATGACCATTGGTGTTGGGTCTACTACGTGTCAAACACGTGGCCGCCCGGGGTTCTCCATTCCGGAGATATTGTGACCGATAGTGAGGTAAGCCCTAATTTAAAGATTGGCCAAGTTTGATCGGCCGCTGGGAGACAATGGTGGCGCACCCGAAAGTCTACCCATGGGCACTGACGACCCATTTCATCTGGTACAAAAGGATGGTCGCTTTATGTCTTTAGGCCACACGTGGCACGTGGCACCCCACCTCGAGTGACCATATGCACTCTCAATGTAAGGCGTTTTGGCCATAACTTTGCCATTTATGGGCCGATTTCGACGAAAATTGCAACATTGATGGATAAAATTGACCTGTGCCACAAACGGCGCTACGAATGCAACAAACTCATGTGCGTCGTTTTTGTCTCTAGTGCGCCACTAAGCTACAGTGGCTAAAGTCGAGGAATATTACGCGTATTTATTTCAACGGGCCGATGCCCGATTTCGTCGAAACTTGCAACGGTAGTGCACGAAACTAGGCAGCGACACATATGAAGCGAGACAAAAATACGCTGTTGTGCGCCATTTTTGTCTTAAGTGCGCCATTAACTGCCTAAAGTGGCTAAAACTTAAGAATCTCATCATTTTCATGCATTAATAAATTACTGTGAGGTATGCATGTAACGTCTCGCGCCACTTTGGTCTTAGTTGCGTTAGCGTTTCGGGCGTGTGATTTGCGCGTTTTGCGGTGTTCGCGTTTTGCGGCGGGCGGGTGTTTTGTGTTTTTGCGGTGTTTGTTTGACGGCGGGCGGATGGGTGATGCGGGCGTTTTTTGCGTCTTTTTCGGTGTTAATTTTTTTCGGTTTCCGGCGGCCTGGAGCTTTTTGCGGTGTTTGCGTTTGGCAGCGGGCGGGCGATTTTTGTAGGCGTTTTCGGTTGGTATTTAGCGTGCGTGCGATGCGGGCGGTTTATTTTTTGCGGCGTTTTTGCGTTTTTTGCGGTTTGTGGTGGTCGTGCGATTTTTTCGGCGGTTGCTTTGGCGTTTCGGACGTGCGTTTTGCGCGTTTTGTGGTGTTTGCGTTTTGCGGCGGGCGGGCGGGCGTTTTGTGTTTGGCGGCGGGCGTGCGGGCGATGCAGGTGGTTTTCTTTTTTGTGTCGTTTGCGGTGTTCAATTTGTTGGCGGTTGGCGGCGGTTGGGCGCTTTTTAGGCGTTTTCGGTTGGCGGTTAGCGTGCGTGCGATGCGGGCGGTTTTTTTTTGCGGCGTTTTTGCGTTTTTTTGCGGTTTGCGGCGGGCGGGCATTTATTTGTGTTTTTTCTTCTTGCGACCTTTGCGTTGGCGTTTCCGGCGTGCGTTTTGCGCGTTTTGCTGTGTTTGCGTTTTGCGGCGGGCGGGCGTTTTTTCACAATTCAAAGTCCCAACCTTCGGGCCGCAGCGCTGCTCGAAAAGCGCTGCCCTCGAGTATGACAGACAAGACGTCGCTAACATTGGCCAACTCCGTCCGATACGACTAGCCGCTGTAGTGCCGTAAGCACACTGTGTGGAAACATCGTATGTGACAACTGACAGTGTGTTGGGAAAGTCTTGTTCTGCTCTGACTTGTTTGCCACAAACAGAATGGAGAAGTGAGGACGCTAGTAGAGAGGTACGGATCGGCGCCCTATCTATAGTCGCCGACACACTGCTGGTGGCAGATGATATGGTGAACAACCACGATCCCTGAAAACAGGGTCACATCACCTCCATGGAGGTCGGTGACACCGTCGTCAGTCTGGTGGATGAACGTATATCGGCTCTGAAGGAGTTGGGGGTAGCGGCGTTCGTGAAAACTGGCTAATTGTATAGATATATGTTTAAAGGATGACATTGTTGATAAGACAAGGAAATATTTCTGAAGACTGTAGAGAAAAGAGAAGGCTAAAAAAGTCAAATCAATCTTGCCTTGACCTGCTTATTGCAAACTCACTCCAAATACGACTAGGATGCGTATAAACCACGCAACTCAAAATAACGATCTATGATAACACGACGCCGTTAACACTGGCCAACTCCGTCCGTCGGATGATGTTAGACTTTTGCCGGGCCAGTAAATCTGGTGACATCACTCCGACCCACGTTAGGAACCTCGAACCACCTGTGGACCAAGAGTAACAATGTGCTGCAGGAGCGTATGTGACAGTGTGTTGGAATGGTCATGTCCCCCGACTGAGATATTGTCACAACCGAAATGGAGAAGTGAGGACGTTAGTAGAAAAGTACGGATCGGCGGCCCATCTAACAATCGCCGACTCACTGCTGATGGCCTCAGATCACGGTCCCTGAAAACAGGACTACATCACCTCCATGGAGGTCGGTGACACCGTCGTCAATCTGGTGGACAGACCGCTGCTATCGTCGCTGAAGAGACTACTATGCATTTCAGACCCCATGAGACCCTGTTTTTCGGCGATAATTTATTTAATATTTATCCAATTGGCTTCAAATTTTCGCACAGCACATTTCAGCTCAAGCGCCAATTTTCGCTAATATGGTCTCTTAACAAAATATCAATTTTTAGAGTACTTGTCGTTGCCTCTTAATGTTAAAATCAGCTCCGTAAATCCGTCAGTGGAGTAGAGGCTATCCGTACGCAGGGGTGACGTCACAGGCACGTGACCATTAAGCTCCGCCCTCCCGGCGGACGGAGCTGTGACCTTGGCTGGTCAGTCGGATGCGTGGAGCCGACGCACTATGGTTGGAAACGGCCTCACGGATGGCCTGGGGTCAACGCGAAAAAATGTTTTGCCCATAACTTGTTAATGCATTGACCGACTGCGATGAAACTTTGCATAGGTATACCAGTGTCTTTCGTGCATCATACAGTAACTCAGAAATGACGAGGTCACGTCACGTCACGCGTGTGTGACGTCATCATTGCAAGTATGTTATAAGTCGCCTATGTCTTTCGTTATGTTATCGATATCGCGAGGCATTTTGAACATGTTTTGAATACTGCTATTACTGAATGGATATTGTTGTTATGCTTTAGGGCGAGAAATATCAACGTAGTGACGCACAGTGTCTTACTACTGGTCATAAAGGGTCAAAAATTTGGAGAAAGAGTATTTATGATTTTTTTAGATTGGGCAAAAAAGTAAGAAATAAAATGACGATCAAATAACAAAACATGCGTCAGATTAACCCGGCAGTTGCTGGGGTATTTCCCCATCCGCCGTTTGCCGGGGGGGGGGGGGCGTTCAACGCCCCCAGCCGATAACTCGCGAACAAATAGGCGCAGCGAAACGCACGAGGCGCGGCAAACGAAAGAAGAACGCGACGAGACGATTCACATGCATACTTTAAAGCTGAATTTCGAGGTCACAGGTCGGGTCAAGGTCAGGTCAAACACTTGAAATCGGGCTTTCAGTAGCATGGGCTTAAGAGCCTCGCAATCGGTGCCTCGCGTTTCGCGTTTCGATTATATCGTCATCAGTTGGTCCTAAATAAATTCAGTCATCAGTTGGTCCTAAACAATCTGTCACAACTGTCACAACAGTCACAACCCTTCATATAAGTGCTAAAAGAGTGTCAGCTCAATGTAGGGGTCAGTCAAACATAGGCCACTGGCCAGGGTCAAAGTCAGGTCAATCTGGTAAGCACATAACCCCGAAAATTAAAACTGGTACCTATTCGCAGCCCATGCATGACACATGTTTTATGGGTACTTTTGGGCGTAGAACACGATGGTGACATTCATTTTATCATACGAGTACGTGGCTGGTTGAAAAAAGATCAATTTCAGAAATGCATGCGTCATGGTCGTGAAGTAGTCACGAGAAATTGCCAACATTCAGTTCAAGATTTTGGATAATGTAGAACGATGATCAAAAACCATAGATAGCCATTCGATTTGCCATGGTATTGGCAGTGTAATGGCGTTTACAGCATGTCTGTATGTCTGCTCTGTCGGTGGATATCCATATCCATACTCCAGGATATCCATACACGTTTGCACGATATCCATACTCCAGGTGCAGGGGCGAGCAGTTACTTCTTACAAGGGGTGCGGAGTCGAAGTCAGAGTCGGAGTCAGAGTCGGAGTCGGAGTCAGAGTCGCCCAGAGTCGTGGCAACGAGCCAGGAGTCGGAGTCGGAGTCGGGGTCGGTCAGGAGCCCGCAGTGGAAGTCGGAGTCGGTCCGAATCGGAACAGCTCCATCACGACTCCGAAACACTGGCAGGGGTCCGGAGTCGGAGACAGAGTCGGCCGGAGTCATGGCAACGAGTCAGGAGTAGGAGTCGTAGTCGGAGTCGGATTTGGCGCCACCACGACTCCGCAACCCTGCTTCTTACCATCATTTATAAGGATAAGCGATTGCAAGACTGACGAGCCGACCTGGTGCTAACGAAGCGACGGGTAGGTACGCCTCGGGAGATGAAGCTTCACGGACGATTTTGCGCACAAGTGCGCAGTCTGCTTTTACGTTCTCCTTACGCAGAATTGAACAGAGATTTATTCTGCCAAAAAGCTCAATGGAGGTCGATGGAGAACTTTTTGTATGTCCAATGAAACATAAACGTAATTTTGCAAATATTGCTGTGGTGACACTGCAAACAGAATGCAATGCCGTTCCTGATTTTGAACACGCATGGGAAAAAGAGTCACTCCACTCGATAGCCAACATAACAATGATTATTTTGATATATAATAATCCAGTTTTACAACGTCATGGAGGTGCTCCACATGCTATCACCAGCGCGGTTGTTTAAACCTTTGACGGCGCACCAAAAAAGTCACTATCAGAAACTCCCGATTCCACGTACAATAATGGAGACTAAATGCGCAACTAAATAATTTTTCTGCCCAATTCAAAACATTTCATCAATTTCCAACAGAATGACACCCCAAATATACATATATTCCGAAATTGCCCACGGCCATCCGTGAGGCCGTTTCCAACCATAGTGCGACGGGGCAGTAGCCGCCGCACCCAAGGCCGTATGCCGGACCGGGGCGGCTCGCATTGGACGTGGCTGACTTGCGGTTGCCGTTGCAGTAATAACGATACAGCAGAAACTAGCGCTCATTATTATCGCACTAGCCTTCGGTATTGCATTTATTGCAAATTAACCAGCACCTTGTCAATCAATAAAGATATATCTACTTTAATACTAAGTTCAGGGCTAGTGACTGCATTTTTGCTTGATTGAACGTCAATCAAGCAAAAGGCCGTTGATGTCAATTGACTGTGAACTGATGCAAGACGTCGGTCAGCCTACGTCAAATTTGCAAGACTGGTAAACAGTTACAACGTAGCATTTAAGAAGTGTGGTTAAAATATGAAGTATATTATGCTTATGCGTATGCTCGAGATGGATTCATGTGATTGAACACCTTCAGAACTAGCCCATTTTATAATTTGCTAGATTGAGGTCACCGGACTGACTTGACCCCAGGCTTTCGTGTCAAGGGCTCCGCCACCGGGGGGGACGGGTGGGACATGTCCCCCCCAACCAAAATGTTGGGTGGGACATACTATCTTTTGTCCCCCCCCCAATAATCGGCTCTCCCGCTGGTAGATAAATCGACTCTTGTTCCTGACACCGAATACAGAACATAGGTGCAAAGAATCTCCGAAGAAAAAACGTGATTAGAATCTAATTAACCTGTCGTCGATAACTATATTGTCGCTGTGCTTTCAGTCTTTTTCTGCTATGGGGCCACGGATTTCAGTTTCTTTTAGTAGACCATATCGACAGGCGTTTTCGCGTTAGGTATATCAACGTGAGTCTACTGACGAATGTTCGCAATCACACGTCCCATTCTGATGATGAATCCAGTAGGTATATCCAGTAGGTAATCCAGTAGGTATATCAGATAAGGATCTCTCAATCAATTAAACGCTCCGCTCAATACGGAGATTATTCTTTCGGGTAACCGCGTTCGTTCTTTTAGAGGAAACTTCCATCGGTCAAATAAGAATATCGCAGAACTGTAGGATGAGAGAAGCTGTTTGTTTCCAGTGTTTGAGAGGTTAACCCTCGCCGGCACAGGGGGGGGGGGTTGATGCAACCCCCCTAAGGTTTTTCGCGAATAACTCGCGTAAAAAGCGGCCGATCACGACGAAACTTTCAGTAACTTCGCATTGATAAATTTTACACCTACCCTGAAAATTTCATGACCCTGACCCAAATGACCTTTGACCTGTGACCTCTTTTCCGAGACCATGTTTGGCCGGAATTGCGATTTGGCGTATGTCGGCTCGCATTAGCCGCGCGTTCGCAAGCTTTTCGTGGTTTCAAACGTTCAAACATGTGATTTGATGTTGCTCCCATACATAAGGGTGGGTGTCAAGGTCATCTGAAGGTCAGGTCAGGTCATTGACCTTTGGTGACCTCGGGTGACCTCGGTTCACTTTTTTTAGTTTTACATGTTTCTGGGCTAGTTTTTGGAGCTGAATTCGAATTTAGCAACCATTTGAACATTTACGAAGTAGTTTTGGTGCCTTCGTAACATGTTACGAAGCTGTCAGAGGCGGTTGACACGTATTACGAATACCCGTCACAACCCCTACCGGTTGACCTGACCTGACCTGACCCGACCTGGTCTAAATGCTTGAAGACATCATCTCTGATCAAAACTAACACGATATTCGTGATCAGCACCCCGGAATACCACATAGCAGCTACACTTTACGACTTTCTAACAGGTCCCGATTTTCCCGGTTTTCGGATCATTGACCTGACCTGGAAGGTTACCCGATGACCTAGGACCTTAAAATTGGGTATCATCGGCTTCCTCTCGTGACGGGCAACACGCTCGTTTTTCCGCGAAGCTCTAGCTCGATCAGGGGCCAAACGCGAGGGGGGTCGTACCACCCCCCCCCCCCCTTGTGCCGTCGAAGGACGCAAAATGGCCTGTGCCGGCGAGGGTTAACGCTCGTTTTTATGGTGTGTCGGATTGACCCACCCCTCAGTTTTTCGCAAGTAACTCGCGTAAAAAGTGGTTTATCGTGACGGAACTTTTAGTATTTCCCGAGAATTTTACACATCCTCTGAAAATTTCATGATCCTAACTAACCCCCATGGGCCATGCATGACTTTTGGGCCTGTGTTGGGCCTGTGGCCTATTTCCCCAGACCATGTCAGGCCGAAACATCGATTCGGTGTATGTTAGCGCACATATATCTATAGGCGTTTCCAGACTTGTTATGTCATAAAACCGAGCCAACATGTGAAATGACTGTAGACACTAGACACATGCATTATGGTAGGTGTCAAGGTCACGTGAATGTCAGGTCAAGGTCATTACCGTTAGATGAATTTGGCTCACTTTTTCGAGTTAGGCATGTTACTAGGAAACTTTTTGGAGATGATGTCGAATTAAGCATCCATTTGAACATTCAGGAGTAGCTTTGGTACCAATGCAACATGTTACGAAGCTGTCTGTGGTGGTTGACACCTACTTTGGCTAGCCGGCGGGACACGCACTTGTTGATCTCACCTAACCTGACCCGATCTTCGCCAAATGCTAAAAATGGATTCAGATTCAACGCAAAACTATGAGCCAGATACCATACAAAATTGAAGTTTATTTTTCAAGTTTTTTTTTCTGTCCGGTGTGTCAATATGATGAAGGTACAATCTAATATTGGGTAATATTGCATGGGTCAGGTGGCCTACCATTTCTCTATTTTTTTATTTTATAGTTAAAAAAACATCGTATCAGGGCTATGACGAAAAACAAGTGGCCTAAATCCGATGAGAAAACTGGATTTGGGGGTACCCTAGGTTTAGAGGAGACACTAGGGCAATGGGCGAAGAGCAGACCGTCCCCCCCCCCCCAACCAAAAGTCCGTGGCGGAGCCCTTGTTTCGTGTTGAACTGCAAATAATTAGATACCTACCTGTAAGCAAGTACCCTACTGCCTCACTATTGGAGAGCTTGACATGTTACTCTAGTTTCACAAAAAGACGCGATTTCCTTACTAGTCTATGCGCTTGTTTCCCTTATTCTGATGCCACATTTCTACCATGCGCAATAAATCGCACATCACATTTCTGCTCCCTTCTCAACGCTCCTCGAATAACGAACACAGCTCGTGGAGCGATGTCTGAGGCCATCGGAAGTGCTCGCGACTAATAATCCTACTCTGTTTTTTTTTTCTGCATAGTTAGGTGTAACAGCGTCTTCAGAAACAGCAATTGACGCAGCCAACCATATCGATATTTTCGAGTAGTGCAGAGGCTTCGCATGATGTCATAGGTGACAGAATAGTGGCACGACCTGACCATGAGGTAGGCGCCAGAATGTGCATTCATTCAGATATTCAGATAGTGCATGACTCAGCTCTCTATTTAATGTTGGTTCTGGGGAGGTTAATATCCTCATTTTGATTATTCTTCATATTCTGAGCTGGATCGGTGTTGATATACCAAAAAGAGAGAAGCGGTTACCAACTCCCCCAAATGAAGAGCAAGCTTTCTCTCAGGCACTTCCTGTCGATTCCATGTATGTTTCCAGTGCACGGCCCCCGTGCGACCTCTCCGCGGTGCTGCCGCCGACTGAGCCTGCATAGACCCAGCGCGGTCACGGCCAGTGGGCGGAGCTTAGTTGGGCCCGGCGCAACGTGATTGGCCAGCGCTCCCATCCAATCCGCTGCGGTAGCGAACGAGCCTCTATCCGGGTGCAAAATCTAATTAGCATTACGAGCCAATGACAAGTGCTCTAAATATTGACATTTTGTTAAGAGACCATATTGATGAAAATCGGCGCTTGAGCTGAAATGTCTAATGTCAAAATTTCAAGCCAATTGGACAAAAACTGAAGAAATTATCGCCGAAAAACAGGGTCTCACGGGGTCTGAAATACATAGTAGGGCCACATCACCGTTATAAAGGTGGGGGACGCCGTTTGGTAAACGAACCGCTGCTATCGGCGCTGATGGAGGTCAGGGACACCGCCCGGGAAGACGGGCACACCTTACTACCATGTCCAACAGATGACTTTGTTTGTAAGGTAAATAAATATTTGAGAAGACTTAAGATGAGAGTGAATGCTGATGAAGTCATTCGAATGTCACTTTGACATCCTTATAGTGCAAACCGAAGCCAGATACGACTCAGACCTGCATAAGCCACGACACTCAAAACGATGTTTTATGATGACACGATGTCGCTAACACTGGCCAACTCCGTCCGTCGGCTGATGATGGACTTCTGCCGGGTCAGTAAATCTGGTAAGATGACCTCAATCCACGGTAAGACATGAACCACCTGGGGCCGAGGTAAATCGCTGTAGTGCCGTAAGCACACTGTGTGGAAACATCGTATGTGACAACTGACAGAGTGTTGGGAAAGTCTTGTTCTGCTTTGACATGTTTGTCACAAACAAAATGGAGAAGTGAGGACGCTATAGTGCAGAGGTACGGATCGGCGGCCTATATATCAATCGCCGACACTCTGCTGGTGGCAGATGATATGGTGAGGAACCACGGTCCCTGAAAACAGGCCTACATCACCACCATCGAGGTCGGTGACGCCGTCGTCAGTCTGGTGGATGAACGTATATCGGCTCTGAAGGAGTTCGGGGGTAGCCGCTCGTGAAAACTGGCTACTTGTATAGCTATGTGTTCAAAGGATGACATTGTTAATAAGACAAGGAAATATTTCTGAAGACTGTAGAGAAAAGAGAAGGCTAAAAAGTCAAGGCAATCTTGCCTTGACCTGCTTATTGCATACTCACTCCAAATACGACTAGGATGCGTATAAACCACGCAACTCAAAATAACGATCTATGATAACACGACGCCG
This sequence comes from Amphibalanus amphitrite, assembly GCF_019059575.1. NCBI lineage: Eukaryota > Metazoa > Arthropoda > Thecostraca > Balanomorpha > Balanidae > Amphibalanus > Amphibalanus amphitrite. The sequence goes on from NW_024881993.1 coordinate 52,219, forward strand.
TTAACACTGGCCAACTCCGTCCGTCGGATGATGCTGGACTTCTGCCGGGTCAGCAGATCTGGTGAGATCACCCCAACCCACGTTAGGAGGACCCTCGAACCACCTGTGTACAAGGTGTAACAGTGTGCTGCAGGAACGTATGTGACAGTGTTTTGGAACAGACATGTCCCCTCTGAGATGTTTGTCACAAACAAAATGGAGAAGTGAGGACGCTAGCGGAGAGGTACGGATCGGCGCCCTTTCTATATTCGCCGACACACTGCTGGTGGCGTAAGATATGGTGGACAACCACGGTCCCGGAAGACAGGCCTACATCACCTCCATGGAGGTCGGTGACGCCTTCGTCAATCTGGTGGATGGGCCGCTGCTATCGTCGTTGCGGAGACTATGGCCACATCACCGTTATAAAGGTGGGGGACGCCGTTTGGTAAACGAACCGCTGCTATCGGCGCTGATGGAGGTCAGGGGCGCCGCCCGGAAGGACAGGCTTACTACCATGTCCAACAGACGACTTTGCTTGTAAGAGAAGTAAATGTTTGTAAAGACTGAAGATGAGAGAATGCTGCAGAAAAAGTGATTTTGACATTATTATTGCAAATACGACTCACATGCGTATAAACCACTCAACCCAAAATAATAATAAATGATGACACGACATCACGAACACTGGCCAACTCCGTCCGTCAGATGATGCTGGACTTCTGCCGGGTCAGTAAATCTGGTAAGATCACCCCGACCCACGGTAGGACCCTCGAACCACCTGTGTAGTTACAAGGTGTAACAATGTGCTGTAGGAGCGTATGTGACAGAGTTTGGAACAGACATGTCCTCGCAGACTTGTTTGTCACCAACAAAATGGAGAAGTGAGGACGCTAGTGCAGAGGTACGGACCGGCGGCCTATATCTATCAGTCGCCGACACACTGCTGGTGGCGTTAGATCTGGTGGACAACCACGGTCTCGGAAAACAGGACTACATCACCTCCATCGAGGTCGGTGATGCCGTCGTCAATCTGGTGAATAAGCCGCTGCTGTCGGCTCTGAAGTTCAGTTACATCATGGGGCTAGAGGTGACTGACCCTGCAGCTTTTTAATAGGTACTGGTGTTGCTATGGTATGCACATCCGTTGTGGAATGAACAGCGTAACATGTGACTTTGAAATAGACCCCGTCAGTCACCAATAAGAAATCAAGGCATAAATTATCCTTGAAGAGAGTGTCGACGTCCAAGCGCACTCGTAAGCGAATGAATCGCATATTTTGCAGCACAATAAACGCTGCCACTTCAGTATCAAGAAAACGAATAAGTAGGTCCCATGGCAGAGATGCACCATGAATTGCGACAAGAAAAACTGAACTGAGAATGAATCGCCAAAAGTAAAAGTGGTGCGAGAGAGACGAAATAATATCGTGTTATCTCAATCGAAGATAATAATCAATCAACCATGTGATATGATATGATATTGAAACGTGTTTCATGTTGTAGGTAGTTGAACGATTGAAACCTCGATCCCCATGGAAGAACGTTTCCACAGTCAAATATTGGAAGCACTGGACGATGACACTGACGAATGGCGACCTTGTACTGAGGCGTCGCGCGCATTGTTGATTGCATAAAACAACGTGAAGATAAGAAAGATCATATACCACACAATACGCATTTTTAAAACACCAATGATTACGGGTGCAATGAAAGAACTGCGCCATTCAGCAACTAGCAATGCAGCAAAACAATACAATCGGTACGTCGTGCAATATGCAAGGTCAGAAAGCAATACAACTATAGAAAGCCAACGAAACAGGAAAGAAAATAACGAACAAATAAAATACTCTCTGAGGAGCATGCATATCAAGCCTTGAAAGATAAGTGAGGAAGTAAACTCGTAAAAAGGACTCGCAATGCGACAATCAGTGCAAGCAATTGCTCCAAAACGCAAAACAAAGTGATGAGGAAGCAGCAATGCCTGGCGCTCGTTGATAGCCGAGACAGAGTGTATTGCCGTGCCATTAAGTGTTAAGCATGCAAAGTATATAACACCGGGAGTATATAACTCCGGGATGTAACAGTGTAGCCGTAAGCTCGCCATAAAAAAAAACTGGCCACTGAATGACGAGTTAGGTTTCAGGAGGAGTTACCGACATGAGAGAAGAGTATACTAAGAGTACATTGGGAGTAATTGAGAGAATCGTATATTGAATATTGTATCTTGCTGCCATTTGCAGATGAGAAAACCAATAGAGTGTCGCGTCTCGTTATCACAGTCAGAAGATAGAACTGCACTTGCCTTGCACGATAAACACGACGGTTAACGATGGAGAGGACAGTCTTGGAGTTCCGATAAGTTCCTTCAAGAACGTCCGAAAAAAGCGCGCGCCTCTGGTCATGAAATAATGGAGCACGCGATATTCGTCATAGGTCTTGGATACCTAGATCCGGAAAGCTCTCCCGTCTCCCCATTCCAGAGTCGAGACAACCGTCTTTGATTTCCTCAGGAGTGTGCCGAACAGATGTGCGTCCCCGAAGCTCGTGACGGAAGGCATGGACATTTATAAAATATTACTTATCCCAATATTCTGATTCTCCACATTCAACGTTTATCAAATGGCGCGAAGAACTTCGGAGAGGCTGGTCTCCTTGGATGAGGTTGTCATAGTGTCTATTTTATTTTACCATGTATTTATTTTCATGTCCAATGTTCTTGGGCGATGGCACTATAACTCACAAAGAGGAGTTATTTTATCTTCCCACAGACTCACGGGGTGTCCGCCTGCACAGCCCGAGTCAATGACTCCTCACAAAGAGGAGTCATTTCCTATACCCGCAGACTGACGGGGTGTCCGCCACACAGCCCGAGGCAATCAGACTGCAGCCAGTCCGGTATTTCAGCTACCCGGCGCTCGTCCATCTCTGGATGAGACTGCTGAGGCCTTACAAGACAGACTGTGAGACACTTTTCCTTTGTGATCATAGACCTCTGTGCAACCAGAGGTCCATTGCGTGCTATTTTAGTTGCTATTTGAGCCGGTAACAGCCATCACACAGTTCGCTGTATGATATTGTTGTGCGGTCGCTGACAATGCCTGGCTAAGTGGCTCTGTTCCTCCTATTCAATTGATTTCAATGTTATTCAATTGGAGATACTGCTTGATGCGCCATATCAAACATATATCGACGCATGTAACTGCTAATGTCATCGACGCATGTAAAATCCGTCATTTCATCAGAAAATGACATGTGTTTGCCTTTTGGCGATTGTCGATATAAATGTTCGTCGAACGTTCGAGCCGTTGCACATCATCAAGCGATGAAGATCAAGGGAAAGAAAACGTGTTCGATGCGATATCTGAGGCGTGGTACCAACAGATGCGATAAAGAGTAGCCAGAGTACAAAATCTGGTACAATTACACACATCGTCTTGTTCTATGTACATATATGTACAGCTGAAAGAGTTAAGCCGTGTGCAGTAGGTACCGTAGTATCCCGCAAATTATCAGGGATATTAGGCCGTCAGACAACTTATAACAGACAGGGCAAATGTGAGTGGGACAGAAAGCAGCCGTCTTGCCGTCTAGCTAGGATGGCAGCAATTGTCATTGTCCAACGCACATATTTTGTATGGTTATGTCCGTAGGTATGTAGTGCGAGGCAGCACCTGTGTTATCGGTCAGGTGAACGCTTGAAGTACCGTGATTCAGGCGTGCAAACCGGGTGTTGAGAAAATATGTAGAGCTGTATAGCCCTATGGTAAAAGGCCTTACGGTGAAGACGAGGAGCATCCAGCGAAGTGTGATTTAGAGTCCAGCAAACGCCTTTTCAATGTTGCGAGAAAAAGGCGTTCTGTTATTCGGTGTAAAGTAAAAGTTAGATAACAAATATCCTAGTGTAGTGGAGAAAACTAAAAAGTATGATTATTGGCGATGATGAAAATGAAGTGCGACAAAGGTAGGTATTTCAGTGATGCGTCTATGCTGTCTGCTTCAGCGAGAACAGAACTGCTGTACCTATCATCAGCCGTTGGAATTGCAGAAACCCCGCTCAAACAAAGTGAAGCAAGTCAACTGATATATGCGTTGCGAACCGACAAAGCGGGACTTGTTGCAGTGGTGGATTTTTTTAAGACCTTATCAGGATTGAAGTGGATGCCACACTACATACGTAAGACTTGCACCGATAACGCTACCTCCACGTGACGAACGAGCAATGATGGTTGGTGACTGCCTTATGCAACTTCGAGCTCGCATGAATGAACTTTCGATTCATGCAGATTCGAATGCTACCTCAAATTGATGTGAGGTATAATAAAAACAGTTGACATTTCTTAGAAGTGTTCTGAAAATGTAGTTCAATTAAGTCAGTCTGGCTTATCAACTTAAGGGGATTTCAGCCATGTCCTATTGGAAACAAAGCTGCCGTCAAGAAGCAAGCAACGTCAGAAAACCGGAAGGGAGAAACTCAAAATATGGTAGGAATCTAGCAAAATTCCAGAGAAGCGAGCTATAGCTGTCATAGTAAATCTTTCTTCCTGAAAAAAATGCTACTAAATGCAGCGAAACACATCACCGTTTCTGTCCTGCGTTCCTCTAGTAGCGAAGCAAACACATGCGCTTCTTCCATTCTTCGGCCCTTTTCTTCAACTTCTTTCTTCACCGGCGAAGCACTGAAGAGGCCAATGAAACCCTTCTGGCACCATCCTCCCACGGGAAAACTTCCACACAGTAACGCTTCCCATGCAGAACAGAGCAGCTCTAACACCAGGCAGTTTCCCGGATAGCTGTGACCCGGGGTGGATCGGGGAGTGACCCCTCCCGGACCGCCCGCCGCGACGAGCACCGTCCGACCAGCCGTCTCCCTCGGCGTCAGTGAGCTCACTGCCAGCGGTTCTTATCGCGGGGCGCGGCCGCAGGAACGCTGCCACGCCACATCCGCAGCGTGGTCGTGGTTTGTGGCCAGACGCGATGATGCAATGTCACCGATAAGAAACGCGCCAAAATGGCCTCCTGCTGTACCGCGTTGCCGCACGCGTCGGAAGGAATGTCTCCCAGAGGCGGAAACGGTGTTAGTTTTCACAGTTTTCCTCGTCTTGCTCGGAGAAGCGAGGATGCTAAGATTTTCCTTCCAGATCAGCCTGTTGGTGACCGATGTAGCGAGTAGGTAGTGCTTTAAAAAATCACATATTACATTATATATAATTTAATCCGTGGCGTGCCTTGAATTCACCACACTTGCATTGCCCCCTGAAGAGGCCAATTTCGAAATGAGATTTTAACACGCGCACCGACGGGGGGGGGCGGATATCCGCCCCCCCTGAGGTTTTTCACGAATAGCGGGAAAACCGCGGCGTGTAGCGCCGCGAAATTGGGTACGACTATTCCCTCATCAATTTTACACATGGTGTGCAAGTTTGAACCTCCTACCTTTTAAGGTCAGGTCACCAGGTCACTTTGAATGACCCAACCTCAAGTCACTTTTTTGCAACTTTGTTACCGTGCCAGAGCTATAGTAGATGTCGGAGGCCTTTGAAAGTCGCAGGATGTTATTAGGTCATTAGTAGCTACAATTTGTATATCTCGGAATTTTGATATCGGTGACCTAAGGTCAGGTCAATTTCGCGACCTCCCCATTATAAGTCAATAGGGGAAAAATCAACTCCCTGTTTTTACCACTAAAACGGGTCGGAATGGCCCCATATACCATACATGACTTCATATACGATCAACCTTCACTACCTTGAGGTCTGTTTTGCTGTTGAGCAGCTGTAAGGTCATGTGACGTCATCAAAGGTCACCAAAGGTTTTTGGCAAATAACTCCGTACAGGAACAAGATACAGCCGCGTGGATGGTCTCATTGTGTTCAGCTCGTCAAGACGCATCGAATGATATGCATGATGACCTCGAGGTCACGTGACCTGAGGTCAACCTTTGACCTTGACCTTTCGAGGTCAACATATATATCATTCGATGCGGATTGACGAGAAGATCACGATGATGCCCTTAGTTTGTTCCCATCTTGACTAATTCGAAAGTTATTCGAGAAAAACTCTCTCCATATCTAGCGCCGCCATTTTGACTTTTTCGACCCCTGTGACGTCATCTTTGACCTGAAAATGACCTTTGTAAAAATTGTAGATCTTAACCGTGCGTATCCGATGCCGTTTACCGCTTGTCGCTATCTTGTAGTGATGTCAATTACGGATAATTGTAATACCGATACCAAACCAAATACCAACAATAACCAAAAGAAAATACCAAAACCGAACCGACTTGGGGAAAATGAGGGAAATACCAACTTTCTACCAAATTCACCGCCTCTTTTACATAAGCGACGATTCACAATACCGACAAAATACCAAAATCATTGGCCTTGAAATACCAAATACCAACTTGGTATCGGTTTGGTATCGGTATACCAAAAAGTTGGTATCCGATTGACATCTCTACTATCTTGCTTCGTTCTGGAGATCTCAGGGGGGGGCGGTCATCCACCCCCCCCCCTTCGGTGCGAAGTTGGCGCAGACCCCCGTCGGTGCGCGTGTTAAGGCATCCAACACCGCCTAAACACGGCGACAGCACATGAACTTCGATGTGGGTCGTTGCGATGGATGAGGCTTCTCTGGTGGGACACAAGCAGAGGGTTACGGTCGGCAGCCCCTGTTCGGACTGGATCTCAGTACCAAGTGGGGTCCCGCCGGGGTCAGTGTTGGCGCCTATACTGTTTATCCTGTACCTATTCCAGTATAACGCCTTTTGGGGCGACTAACGGAGCGAGCGGGAGGGTGGGCCTTGCACGTGCGAAATTTCGAGGGGGTACCTCCAACTGAGTTCTGCACGGCACCCTACTAACCGGTCTCTAGCGATGTGCCAAGTTTGAGCACAATCGGCCCAGCCGTTCTCGAGATCTGGAAGCGGCACCCTGCACGCGCGCACGTGCAAAATGGGTCCCAACTGACTTGTGCACGGCACCCTACTAACTGCCCCGTAACCGTGTACCAAATTTGAGCGCAATCGGTCCAGCCGTTCTCGAGATCTGGAATCGACCCCTGCACGCGCGCACGTGCAGCAGCACCCCAATTCTGGCACATGGATATGCAGTGCCTAGTGGGTGCCTACCTACATGCCAACTTTCAGCGCAATCGGCCAAGTAGTTACCGAGATATTGCAACAATTACAAAACTGACACCTCTTCGTTTTGCACGTGGCACGTGCATAAGGGGTCACCCACATGCATCAGGAATAGTCCAATACTTGGTAGAAGGAATGAAGCTACCCTACAAAAATTACCGCATGTAAATCGGTCAAGTGGTTGCTGAGATATAAGCGTCGCAGAATCGTGACCACGGCCGGCCGGGCGGCCGGCCGCTCATGCTCAGAAATTTCCGTTATTCTACGTAAGACTCCGCTCGCTTCGCTCGCTCCGTAATGAACCACTTGCCTAAGTCTCTGCCGATGACAGCAAGCTATATGAGATTGTATATTGCCAAATGCACGCATTGACTTCTCAATCTCAAGCTTATTTGGAAGCTGATCTACAGAGAGGCGACGAGTAGGAGCTGAACCTCGAAGATACAAAGTAGTTGTAAGCAGGGGTTCGGAGCCGGAGCCGGAGCTGGAGCCGGAGCCGCCGGAGCCGGCATATTTTGCCCGGAGCCGGAACCGGAGCCGGAACCGTGAAACAATATAGCCCGGAGCCGGAGCCGGAGCCGTCATAAAAGAGGGCGACTCCGGCTCCTTTTTTTGAAGAGGAAAAAATTATTGACCTAGTTCGGTTTGACAGTTCAAGGCAGTAAAACATGTGGCATTTAAATATGAAAATAGCCTTGTTATGCAAATACAGAAGCAACGTGCACCAATCCCACCGTCTTTTTTCTTCCACCCGTATTTAATTGCATAAGGGATGTACTGAGTATTGGAGCCGGAGCCGGAGCCGGAGCCGCCGGAACCGGACCATTTTACTCGGAGCCGGAGCCGGAGAAGGAGCCGCCATGGCATTTCACCCGGAGCCGGAGCCGGAGCCGGAACCGATTTTTTTTTCTCCGGAGCCGGAGCGGGAGCCGGAGCCGTCTGAAATTTACACGGCTCCGCATCCCTGGTTGTAAGGCCCTTCACGTCAGTTGCCATGCCAACAAACAGGACTACTTTTTGAGAGAGATGGTACTGCAGCAGTAACAGAGGAAAGGACAGTCCGTTGATGTAAAGATGAACGTTAGAAAGCAGCAACAAGACATCACGCCTCACGGGTTATGGCCGTGATATGACGGTCAATTCAGCCTACTGGACAAGACGATCCATTCAATCCCGACCAAGTACAACCGCTTCTGGAGTACGACAACATCGTATGGGGTCCATTTAACCGGGCGGACCATCTCCTCATCGAATTACGAGTCCAGTGCCGAGCGGCCAAGCTGGTTCAGGAACTACGCCACCTACGGTACCAAGACGGACTAATGTCCCTGAAGCTTCCTTCCCTTCACTATAGACGTCGACGATGACATGATCGCAAGGTACAACGTGCTGCCTGGGATGCTGAACCTGAATCTGCAGGAATTATTCAATAGCACGACAGCGAATGACTAGAGGGACATCCCTGGTCGGATTTAAACAAATTAAATCAAGCTCTATCCCGTCATAATCGCCAGCCAAAACGGCTTCTCGATCAGAGTCATCACACGTTGGAAAAGTCTGCCTGCGCCATTTGTCGTTGGTAGGGATTCCTCCAACACTTTCAAGAATCTCTATTTCACACCAGCATTTTCCTGCAAATAGTAACAGTGCCCTTGAAATACTCGTCTGGAGCGAACACTACAGAGCCTTCACTTATTTCGTGCATCTTCATCATAGAATTTTAGTGATGCTCCATGGGAGCTTCAAGACGGTACTTAGGTTTAAACACATTTATATATGTACATACAACCATCGTCTCACTGTGTGGTGGATATTCTTTTTTTTCTCGACAAAACCGAGAATGACTCGAAGGCTTTATCAGTGGATAGGAATTCATAGCGATGCACCATGCTCCATTTTAAACGGCAAAAGTTTTTTTGGGGGGCAAGTAAAAACTTTTGTGCATTGTTGCCGAACTGGGTGGAAAATGTACACCATGCTGAGTCCAATCTAAGGTGCGGAGCCCCGTGCGTCTTAGCGTTACGATTTCCGCGTGACCGATAGGCGATAACAAAGTCTTCGAGTTATTCTCGATTTTGCAAAAAGAATGGCATTTGTGTGAAGCCCTAAGCGGAACTGCACACTCAGGTGGCCCATAACGTAGTCCACCTCCATTTAGCGGTGATATCGGAAAAACGGTGACGCCATTTCGAGAAACAAGTTTAAATTTCTTAAAAATAGAAGTTAAGTGTGTTGTCAAAATTGCAAAAAATTAAATTCATTTTAACCTGCACATTAGATGAAGAAAGGCCTATAACTCTTACGGCCACAAATTGTTTGGCATACACACAAAGCTGCTCGTTATATCACCATGTATCGCCTTAAATTTATCTTATGCTATTATTTATGCTATTATATTATGCTGTGTTAATAATATCACATCGAAACTTGACAAAAATGTCATAATTGGTCACACAGTTCCTGCGATAAAGTTTAACGTTCAACATCCTAATTAGTGTTTCAGAATGCAGCGAATGCTGGGATATAAATCAGCGCTGAGTTTGACATAGAGCTCGTCTCGTCAAATATGTAGCTTTGTTCTTTGGCAAAAGGAATACGTTTCCGCGCCAAATTTCGCGTTCTCTCTTGTCTCTCTGGAGGTGGAAAAACACAATCATTTAGTATTTTCCAAAACCATCAACGAATTTGCATTTATAGTGACTAAAAAAATGAGTCCTCGTTGGCTTGACCCTCGAAAACTTTTCAGATCATTCAACCAACTTATAGGACGTCCAACCACGCTCCAGCCGCCATTTTAGAGTGAGGACAGCTCCCTGATACGGGCACGTTGTCCGCTCAGCCAATGGCCGGTCACCCAGTGTCAACACTGGCAGCAGCGGGCGGCTGCGGCCGGTGGTTTCGGGGAATACCCACCGTTACCCTCGGTTCCCCGTAGCTGGCCCGGGCGTCGCGGTGGAGGGGAGGGGGGGGGGCGGGGGTGATAGCAGGCGCGTGGCTCCACCAGAGCACGAGGGCAGTTGCAACGCAATGCAGGGCGGGGCGGAGAGTACAGTTTTTGTGAGAGCATGATATATATCCTGTGCCATATTTGAGCGAGAGCTTCTATTGAGCTATCAACGGTGTGTCAGACCTAATTCTGATATACCTAATTTTGAAATCATCTGGTCTGATACGAATTTCTATGCAATATTTTTCTTTTACAGAAATTGCAAAAAAAAATTACTTAATCGGTCTCAAGGAAGGATTAGTGGAAAGGAAGTGTAAACAGCACCAATGATTTTATTTAGGCACCAATGATTGCAACCTCGTCCTATGGATCAAACCATCATGGTCACTGACGACATCACCATTCACCACCGACACCACCACCGTCACCATCACCAACGCCACCGTCACCGTTAGCATATTAGTGCGAATATCACCAATCAATACCCCCCCCCCCTCACACCCACCCCACTCCAATATCCCCGGTACTTACTTGTAACCTCGTCAAACGTCTCCTGCACCGGCTCGTTCCGCTTCAACTTCTCCGCTACAAGGGGCGGGATCATTGAGTGAAGAAGTTCATCTGTGTGTCGCATTTCCTTCTGAAGGGCAGCCGCCGTACCGGCTAGTTCCGATGTGGTCTTTTCTAGCTGTTGCCTGCGGAGAGGGGTCAAGTCAGGTCAGTAAAGGGTCAGGTCAGTAACGTGTCAGGTCAGTAACGGGTCAGGTCAGGTCAGGTCACAACTGATCTAGACTAGGTAAGCGCAGGGTCAGGTCATCACCGGACCACCGGATGGTTTGTCTCGCATCATATCAACAATGCATTCGAAGTTGCGTATAAAGATGACATACGATCTCGCATAACGTTGAAGGCATGGTCCGCTAGTTTCTGAAGGCGGTACAATCCACAGCAGATTTTCAAACTCACATCACGTCAAACTCTATGTTGCGTTGGTCCTTGAGAAGTATGAGATCTCTCGTCGAATCATGACTGGGGATATCGGATATTTTCAGAGACATTTTTTCCAGATCTCGCACACTGCGTGCCATAGGTGATCCCAGGTAGAGAAAAAGAGGGGCGTTGGCCAGCTCTGCAGGGTGAGCTTCGGCGCTGGCCGTCATTCCAACTATAGTGCCTGAAAAAGTAGAGCAGGTCAAACGGCTCAGCTCAACCATCATAAGAAGAAATAGGCCATCCCTATATTCTATCGTACAGGATGTCTATTTCTAATTTAGGGTGCAATGTGCATGTTATGTGATCTTTAGATAATGGTAATGGATAGGATTAGATAATGGTCTTTAGATAACATAGCAGCATAACGAATAATAAAATTAAGTAAACTGTATAAATACTCGTAAATAAATAAAATAAATTACTTGACACCCGCACCTTTGTACCAAGCCTGTTTTCCCCTTTGCTGACTCTTTTCTTACCTTTCATACAAAAGAAGCGTTTGTCGGACGCCTTGCGGTACTCAAACTGAAAGGTCAGGTTTGAGAACCTCTCAATGTTTTGTACGGTCAGTGACACCTCTGGCCACGTCATCGAGAAGATGGTGTCGATCCGCGCTCCGTCCGCCTGCGTCTCCGGCACGTGCTTCATCAGGCCGACCCCCGTCTGCAGGATCACCAGCCTTCTGCAGGAACAAAATAACGTCAGCTCACAGCAGTTGAGACATCCCCCCCTCAAAAAAGAAAACTTTGAAGACTTGCAAAATAACTGGTTACTTACCTATCAAAAACGATGTGATATGGATGAATCTTTCCGAACAGCTTTGCTGCGACGGACATTCCTGTGTTTTTGTGGCTGGAGTTCAGCTTTGACAAGTTCCATCTTTTCTTCCAGTTCAGTCCTATGTGAGGCAGACCGATTGGATGCTGCGTTATTCTGAAAAAGGGCAAATGAATTCGACAAGTCATATGAAGAGACACGGTTGAGCAAGAAGGTACTACCATGCATACCTAGATATTACAGCCGTGAATTACGTGCATTGTGTAATATAAGTGCTAGTGATGTCAATTACGGAAAATCGTGATACCGATACCAAACCAAATACCAACCAAAACCGTGGAGAAATACCAAAACCAAACCAACTTGGGAACATGAGGAAAATATCAACTTTTTACCAAATTTTCAGCCTTTTTTACATGAGTGAGGATTCATAATACCAACAAAATACCAAATGCACTCGCCTTGAAATACCAAATACCAAGTTGGTATCGGTTTGGTATCGGTATACCAAACATTTGGTATCCGATTGACATCTCTAATAAGTGTTATAATGTTTAGTAACCTGGATCAGTCGATGTATTTGACCGTATAGCGTAAAACCGGGTTGACTGGACATGAACAATGGAGCATGCCACTCTCTTCATCTGCTGTGTGACCGTTTGGCCCGACCCTCCGCCTCCCCCCCCCCCCACCTGAAGCGGACGTGCACCATGGGCCGGTTGGACACCATCTCCTTCTGCACGCTCAGCTTGGTGATGTCGATGTGGATGTTGAAGATACACCTGGCCACCATGGTCAGCAGGCCTGCGACAAGAAAATGAGAGGTCTCAGAGGCGAGTGGTCTCAGTGTAGGAAATTGGTCAATGGTCATGATTGTACCGCTAATGCCTACGGATGCCAATAAGGCCTACGGATCAATTCATTTTTAGCGCAGCAATAAAAATGCGAACGTGAGCACGGATGACGGACCGATCACACCGAATACACGAGAAGCACCAAACGACGGATTATCTACAGGGTGTAACAGGAGAAGCAAGCTAGTTGTAAAACTGCCATGTGCTTTCTTAACCACGCCTCTATACCTACATATATCGGTATCATATTGCTTAGGATATCACAAAGCCCGCCTCTCCTGTTTGTTGTTTGTTCTGTTTTGTTTTGATGAGCCAGGCCCTTTCAGTCTGACAAGATCATTTCAGGGCCGGAAGGATTATAGAAATTAGGGGGGGGGGGCGGGGAGACATTTGTCTGGGCGGGCACCCTAGTGAGTCGCCGGGGCTGAGGCCGTGCCTCTCCTGTACGATATCTCTTCTTTAGTCCTCCCGTAAGCAAGACACAGTTGAGGCGAGTGACGACAACCCAATAAATATTGCGAGACACCGCCGCCAACCTGTGACAATACCGCTGCAGCAGTCCCTCCGTGAGTAGTAGTTGAGTGTGACGGCGTCCCCCTCCCGGTCAGAGGTCAGCTCCGGCCGGAACGACGGCGACTGTATGCCAGAGAAGGCGGTGCTCATCAGATACCTGGCGGGTGAGGGAAGAAACTGTGGTTTGGCAAATGAGCTGTAGGTGTCAGCACCAGACAGTATGATATGGTGCAAAGGGCGACATCCGCGTTGGTTTATGCAATATGCACAAAAGTCAAAAACAGCAAACGTACTTAACTATTGTGATGCAATAACGTAACTAGCCAAAGCACTGTCAGAGGTTTAGAGAAGAGATTTACACATGGCGTCACGACTATTACTCGCTGGTCAGTCTATATGACGTTCAATCCGCAGGCCTTCCCATATCCGATTACCGTCACTTGATCGGCTTATGTGGAGTGGACCCTGAATACCCTATCAAAGGGTAGGCAATATATGAGAGCAGCCGCAGGCTCCATGAGTCATTCACTGTCGGAGGCTGTAATAAGTAATGCTACAGCACCTATTGGGTGTTACAGCGGAAAATCACTGTCACATTTAGCACTGAGAAGTGAGCAGATCACCAGGCGATTATGTGATTATGCCGGTGCGATGTACCCAAGGGCATATGTGATTAGATATAAAATGTAATAGTTGCTCCGGCATCTATTTATTGTACGTGCTTACTAACCAAAAACTTTGGTACTTCACTTCGGAGCTAACTCTGATAGCCCTTCCAAAGTTTAAATGCCACCAGTCGCTTTCATTGAAATGAGGTATGGAAGTTTGCTGTAGGCAGTTTTGCAGCCCTAAAAGATGTAACCAATTGTATGCTCCTCACTCCCCAACAACCACAACCATTAATGAAACCATTAATAAATCAAAGCTTTCCACTGAGGGCTTTTGCACCCATTCACTGGGACTGATTTTAGCATCAAACACTGGCGACTATTGGATGAAAAGGCGACCGGGTACTTACCCAACAGCGAGCGGCTTTCGTTCTGATTAGTTAGTTCTGATTAGATTAGTGGTCATATTACATAGCAATCCCTGCTTTGGACTATGAGCTGCTAATGAACCCCTGCCCCGGATAACAGTTCTACCGGAGGAACTCCTTCGGCAGGTGCCACCTTACATTCACTTAGCGACTGCATCAGATATTGATTTCAATCGACGGCAACGGCCGGTGGTGAGCACTATCAGACAAAAGCAATTTAACCCGCGCAGCGCATGACTGGGGCATTTTCCATAACGCGGGTGACTGGGGGGGGGGGGGGAGGGGCTCTACAGAGCCCCTCTCCTATTTCCGGAAATCACGGGCCGATTGTCAAAATTCAAACGGCGGCTGACAGCCCTGAAAAACTGTCTTGCGCAACCTGATTTCATTGACCTCGAGTTCGCTGATGACGTCACAGTTCAGGACAAAGTAATAATTATAATAAACATTTTGGCTTTTTCACAATTTCAGCTCTGGCCGCCGGCTAACACGTCGGATCAGCCCAGGCTCATTTTTGGTTTACACTTTCGTTGATATATGCCGGCGTACATATCCTAGCGGTAACAAACTTGTATTTCTAATTTTTCAGGTCAAAACCCGGTCATCCTAGGTCACGAAAATTTTATATCATGTATCGGTCACATGACACATGTTATATGCTCAATTTTAATCATAGATTTCGAAAACAAAGCCGTCGGTGTTATTTAAGGTCATTTTCAACCGAATTAGCTGAGGTCAGGTCACTCTCAGGTCAAAAAGATTAAATTTTAAAAATAAATTTGTCAGATAAAAAGGTGCTATCATATGCAGTTTGAGTTCATGTACACGATGGTGCTATTTATATTGCTGAACGATGTCACAAATGCACTATAAAATGGATTTGAAAAATCTGTGATTGTTAAATTTCGACGATAATGCGTATAACTTGGCCATTTGATAAGATATTGAGCTAGAATTTGCTAGAGTAGGTCATCGGTGGGCAATTTATTACATATACTCCGTTTTTTTTACAAGAAGTCAAAACTTTTTGAAAAAAATATATCTTTTACTTTTTAGTAATGAAATAGGTATATTTTCGATTTTTTTTAATTTAGACAACCCGATATAGCAGTTTGATAGTCACGTTTATTTCCAGACCACTCATGCAAAGAAATTAGATGTAGCCTAAAAATTGACCTCTTGAGAGCGATTGTCGCAGTTCAATGTCTTGCATAACATCGGCCGATATGACGTCACTCTGACGTCATTTTCAGCCGACCTATGGTAGCTAGAAAATTGAAATTTGGACACGAGGTGTCAAATTAATGCTGCTGAAGGTACCGTTAGTTTCGTGTCGATACATCAAACGGTTTGAAAGATGTTGCCGAAAAAAGGCAGGGGGTTCTGTACAAGATACTTATAAGAAACTTATAAGAAAGATACTTATAAGAAAGAATACTTATAAGATATAAGGTTCTGTACGTCCCTCCCCCAGTCACGCGCGAGTTAGTTTATCGGATAATTTATCGTATTCATCCTGCAAAGTTAAATTGTCTCATGCAGTGAACTTCTTTCCCTCTTCATCATCTCGTCAATGAATGGTCGGACAGGGCTGCTCATTGCTCAATGCTCAGTCCTCTTGCAAGCGGATGATTTGAGAAAATGTTCTAGCTCCACCCGTCACTTCTAATCTAATAACATTTCACCAATATATGATTTCAAGCTTTTACGACTAGACATCTTAAAGGAACTATCTCACCTTCTAAAATGTTGTTAAAACCAGTTAAATTGTGCCCGACTTTATAGATTGGATGACCAGGAACACGGTTCTGGCATTTATTTTTCATTAAACATCTTAGGCTTCCCATATTCCAAACACAAATTTTCAAATATGTGACGTCACAGCCCAAAATTACCTCCTTCCCCAGGCCACATTACTGTCATAAAGCTGATTCTTTTTACTCTGTAGTAGTGGTGTCAATTTCAGAAAACGTATGTCCAAAGTCCGTCCAATGTCCAATGCTTACGTTGATTGTCCGTCCAAAAATGCCCAAGCCAGCCATTTGTCCAAAGATGTCCGACACCTACGCAATAGTTTACACTCAACACTGTTATTTAATCTGCTTTTCATGTATTGTTACAAGCTCAAAAGTGTTCATCATATCGAAAGCTGAGCTTTCTAATAGCCAATCAATAGACGCTTTTACATAGGGTTTGTTGCAAGCTTATATCTCCGTCCGTGATGTTGCAAAAGATGCTTATGGTGCTTAACAATTTACAAAATGATCCCCTCTAAATATTTGAAGACCACTGCATCGAAATTATCGCCACATTAACGAGCTAGAGCCTCGTCAAATATGCTATGTAAACCGGGTTAATGTTAAACACGACTACTTTTTAAAAATGTTGAGGTGTAGCAAACGATTGTCCAAAGTTGTCCAAAGCCTGCTGCCATTGTCCAACCGAATTCCGAATTGGACATTGGACAAAATCGGAATTCCGAAGATTCAAGTTCCGATTGACACCACTACTCTGTAGGCACCACAACGAAGTTCAGACCAAGTTTTAAGCGATTTTTCAACGAACAAACCCATTTAACCCGGCGGCCGCTGGGCCTCCGCGCCACCCGCCGGCCGCTGGGGGGGGGGGGCATATAGCTGCCCCCCCCCTTTACTTCTGCGACGATATCGTCGCAACGCGAAGAGATAGAGAAGCGAAACTTTGCACACATCTTCCTGAATACCTAGCCGAGGTTGTGTTCAAATTTGGCGTCGATCCCATTTGAAATGACGTCACAGTGACGTCATAAGTGAAATTATAGATTTGCGACTCTCATATTCCTCACGATACATCAGATATATGGGACCGAATATAAAGGGTCGATTATTGGTCAGAAACTAGATGGAAGTGTAGTTAGATGTTTTAGGATGACAGCAGGTGCTGTCTAGTTCATTTACAGTTGAGTTTCATGCTCAGCATCATCAGAAACGGTCCATATCGGAAAACGACAAAACTTTATGACGTCACTGTGACGTCATCTTAGGTGCTACAACCCCCAAACTTTCCTCAAACATTGCCTAGGTATTCATTTGAAGCTATGCCAAGTTTCACGTTCGTAGCTCATCAGGTTTCGGAGATATTTCACAAAACGTAAAGGGGGGGGGCAACTTTATGCCCCCCCCCCCCCCCCAGCGGCTCGTGGGTTAAATCAGAATGACTAAACGAGGTGACGTCACACTAACGGTCGCTCCATGTTGAAGATAGGGACTTGCGCAAGGCCCATTTTCAAATGAAGGGAACGAATTTCTTCAACACCAAGAGGCCGCGGGGGTTGCAACCTAGATAGATAGTGGTTTCTGAACCTCGCCGCAAACTTGGCTATCTCAACTCAAACCCCATGTTAAAGGTGGGATAGTCCCTTTAATTCAAGGTAGGTACGTTTTTCGGCTACTAGTCGTTTATTGTTTTCGTTTCGAATTTTCGACCTTCGCATCAAGGTCGTTGTCAAGAAACATATAACAATGACAATGACATGCATCGTGAACACGTTTGAAAAAATAGTTCGGTCATCATATCTAAAAACGTGCAAGTAATCCCTCCAGCTATTTCTGACCTGAAAATCTGTACCCAAAATTAATGAGGAAAAAAGTGTATGAATAGATGAAAGAAAAAATGAATGGCTAACTGACGGACTGACTGACTGACTGACTGACTGACTGACTGACTGACTGACTGAATGAATGAATGAATGAATGAATGAATGAATGAATGAATGAATGAATAAAAGAATGAATGAATGAATAAAAGAATGAATGAATGAATGAATGAATGAATGCAGTACATGAGACATACAAACAGGCTGTGACACATTAAAAATACATGCTTAAAATCTAGATTTTAAGCATGTATTTTAAAGTGTCACAGCCTGTTTGTATGTCTCATGTACTGCATGCATTCATTCATTCATTCATTCATTCATTCTTTTATTCATTCATTCATTCTTTTATTCATTCATTCATTCTTTTATTCATTCATTCATTCATTCATTCATTCATTCATTCATTCGTTCATTCAGTCAGTCAGTCAGTCAGTCAGTCAGTCAGTCTGTCAGTTAGCCATTCATTCATTCTTTGCTCTATTCATACACTTTTTTCCTCATTAATTTTGGGTACAGATTTTCAGGTCAGAAATAGCTGGAGGGGTTACTTGCACGTTTTTAGATATGATGACCGTACTATTTTTTCAAACGTGTTCACGATGCATGTCATTGTCATTGTTATATGTTTCTTGACAATGACCTCGATGCGAAGGTCGAAAATTCGAAACGAAAACAATAAACGACTAGTAGCCGAAAAACGTACCTACCTTGAACATTTCACCACTGTATAGAAGCTCTATCCAATCCGAGCTGAATGTGTCATATCTAATTGCTTCGAAACTAAAATATCTAATAGTTGTTTCAATATGGGCTGATGCTTCATTTACTTTAGGACGATGAAGCATTGAAGGGGTGGATGTCTGACGTCAGAACGCACGCTAAACAAAGCTCACCGTGTAATGGCTCTAACCTTTACCACTGCCCGCTGAAGTGCGAAAATGTGTGGGCAGGCCGCATTATTTATTTACGCAAAGACAAAAGGTCACCACACCTATACATTTCTAGGTCCACAGCGATTTCAGTGATGAGTGAACACTACCACATACAAGCTGACTCAATGATTGAGCGCCCTTTTAACCGACGGGCCATGGTAGGCTAAACAATCGTTCATTTCATTTTACATGGAATGGCGGGACCGCATCTTAGCTACTCGAACGGGGCTAGTTTGCACATTTTCAGGCACATTACCGGTTTTGTGTTCTTCGAGGGGAGATTGGGAATATAATGGTTTGAGAAAAACAATGAACTTGGTAGCACGAATTACGGGACACAGAGCAAAGCCGTGCAGGCAATAAATGTTTGAAACGTTCACGTCAAAGATGAGGCTCAAATTCGCCATTTTTTATTAATCATATTGCATATGTTTAACTTTGTACTTTATGTCTTTTTTTAGCTACATAGGTATATTTGGCATGTTTCCCTCAAAGTTTTGTTTTAAAGAATATTTGTCAAACCATGTAATGATACGGAACAGCAAAAATGGCACAAACTCAACACACGTTTGCTTTTCAAGGTAACAGCCCAGTCATGGCAGTAGTTCAAATCTACCTGTGCATTTATTACAACCACAGTTGTAGGTTACGTAAAGGGTAGGTACGATGAAGTAAAGCCACGCAGACGGTCCAATACTGAGAACCCCCTGACCTAAAGCGCTAGGGACCATGCCAAGGCTATAAAGCTCCGTTCATACCAGTGCAGGTAATCGATGTTTTGCAGGAACGCCTCGAAGGTCTGGCCGATGCCCCTCATAATGTCGCCGAAGCCAATATCGACGGCAAACGGAAGAAAGTGCTGGCCGGTGCAGTGGAGAATGTCGTCCGCTGACCGACCTGCCAAACACAGTGTCACTGACAGGTATCTACTATTTTATCTATACCTACTCTTATCCATCGATATTGATAAGGGTTGATATGATGAATAATCATCCAAGCTACATCGACAGGTGCCTTTCCCATAGGGGAAGTTGGGGCAATGCCGGAGTTGGGGCAAAGCCGAAATTCAAGATATTTCGAAAACCGTACGACATGGATGCCACATGTCAGTGATGTTCTGAAGCTTAAAGGGACCCTCCCACCTTCAAAGAAGTTAATGAATTGGCATGAAAGTGATGTCGCTCGGTTCAGAAAGAGCGAAAACGAATATCTACCAAATTTCATCGAAAAATATTCACCGGTTTTCAAGATATTAGACTTTTACTTTTGTTTACTTTTTGGTATCTCGGCTGTTTCTAGCGACTTTATTTGAAAGTGCGGCATTTGTTGCGCGCAAAGCAGCATATACCACCGCGTGCTACCAAACGTTTTAGTAAAAGGTTTCAAAATCGTTAGATCACCGCTGACGTCACAAATTCTAAGGGGGCATCTCAATGCATTAGCCCCTTAGAATCCGAAAACTGCAAGTTTGAAATTCCATATCTCCGAATTAAAGCATTTTTCGATGTTGTGAGTGCCCAAACCGGTATTTGCAGGCCATGGCCACCAATTTGGCTATCTCAACTCAAAACTAATGTTAAGGTGGGATGGTCACTTTAAGTGACTACAATTATCGCATGTTTGTTACGAGTCGTCATTCGGAATACTTCGGCTGTGAGGGCGCCAAGAGCGTTTTCAAGGTACGTTTCCCTTGTACTACATGCGCCTTTGAAGCTGCATTTCTTACTCATTATGCTACCGTTTGTCTGGCCAATTCGGTCAAGTAATCTTCAGCATGTCTTTGCATAAGTGTGCTGCCTATTTGAAATTTATACAGCACGTTGAAAAGTTATGGGCCTGCAAATAAAAGTATGGCTGGCTGGGGTAATGCCGAAAACGTGCAATTACGCACGTTAAAGCACTCTACGTGGACTTTACTGCTGTAGAATAGCAGCGCGTATTTTTAGTCACACAAATTACACTTTCAACCGACACAACGGCCTGTTACCTCTAAGGAATGATTTACCTGGCCTTTTCTTATTATATCACACAATTATAACTTCCAGTGTGCACCAAGCGTCCTCAAGCTCTTAAAATCCATGTCAGCTTTGATGAATTCTGGATAAAGTTTGAGATAAAATGGCAAAACATCAATTTCGGCATTCCCCGTAGATCATTTCTCCCATTTTCGGCTTTCCCGCAGTCCGGGGCAACGCCGAAAAAGTCACTTCTTTGATATTTCTAGTTTGTGCGCTTAACGGTATGCGAATTCATCAAATGCGCCTGGTATGTTTGAAAGGCAAAAGACTGGCCTCTCGAATGACGCCAACAAGAATAGCTTATGTTGTCTACCTTGCGTGCTACGGGCGTCAGAAAAAAAGTATTCGGCGTTCCCCCAACTTCCCCTACCATTGCATGCTTTCTGTTTGAGGATTTTCATTGAGCAGCGGCGGTGTCGTTTTTTTGCTCATTTCTGTAACACACATTGCAAAAGGCAGCTATTCACGATTCGTGCAGCATTGGCGTCAGCATCTAACGCTAGCCAATCCAAGTAGTGGTCCAGGATGTCTCTTTCATCTGCACTGCACCAATTAAGGCTTCTACTTATCGCAAAGAAAGACAACGCTTTGGTGCGGACCATTAAACAGATGACTCTCCTAAGCCTCAATGACGATGACGGTCTCTAATCGTCCTGACATCTCCCATTTACATCACGCTGGGGTGCGAGTCAATCTACACAGCAGCCACGGCTCTGTGACGTCACACAGACACTGACCTGTGACGTCACACACGGTCTTCACGAGACGGAACAGGACGCTGTCGGCGTAAATCTTGTAGTGCAGAAAGTCGGCGTCCTCTGATATATCTGGACACTCGGCTCTGAAACAAAACATTCGGCTCAAATGAGGCGTGGTCTAGATAAAAGTAGAGTACATTTGGAATCACGGAGACGGATGTTTTTGGTTTTACACACCGCTTGACCGATGTGCGCTTCAGCCAAGGCTCTAGGTTCAGCTATCACAGCGCAATGGCAAGATAACGTCAGACCGATAAACAACGATGACCTGACTTCAGCATGGTGTTAGTGTAGAGTTGATTTAGCGGCAGTCACTTGCTGCTGCAGATGCTACCATGACTGCTCTGCTACGGTGTTTATTCACAAGGCGCAGTGGACGATGACAAAAGATTTTCATAGAGGGTCGGCCAAAGTCTTTGCAGTGTGTAGGGAGTGGGGATGCATTCAAAGTTCAAAAACAATGATAGCATATTTATGTCGCATTTAAATGTTGTTTCTTCAGTAACAAGAGTGTACTCCTACAAATTATTCGATGACGACAAAATGATAAGATTGTATAAATTATAGGTTATTGATATAATATATGCTGCTAGATGAGAGTTGACCAATAAAAATATGCCAATACAGGCACAATATCAGTGAAATACCTAAAATATTTCACTGATATCATCTCTATCACCAAACCGGAGACAAACATTCCTTTACTCGTCTACCTTTGTGTTGCAGTCTTATTTACCAAAGTCGCATATTGCCATAGTTCTCGAGCCATCCCGCGGTGTTCCAACTGTTGCACAAGAGCCCGGAGCTAGGGGAACAGACCAAGGAAGAGGCCCCCGCTGCGGCGCCACTCGGAACGGTATTATTGCGCCAGCAGGATCGATATATGCTCTCTGTTAGCCTGTGGCGGGGCTAATGCGCTGCTGTGGGAAAGTTCCATTATCTCTTATATGTAGGCACCCCATTTGTTACATGTTGCATCCACTGGAAATATGTACATTGTACAATGAGCGGAGGAATTTAGTGTGGGCGGTGCGCTGATTCATTTGAATTTCCTGTGGGTTGAACACTGAAGTTAAACATTCATTTGAAAACTCAGGTACCAAGCTGCCTGTCGCAGTTCATCTCAAAATGGGCATTGGGCATGCTCATATGTTCATGAGGTTGCAATGCATCTGACCAGCAGATCTGATCGAAATCTTGGAAACTATGGAACTGGAAACACTACATAAATTACTCTTATAACTATAATGAGGAAGCTTAAGTGATAACAAGATTTATGTAACACTCAGCGGCAGCCCAACTTCAGTCGCGTCCAATCAAAGAGGAAGGATAACATGGCCTTTCTCTGTCTTCTTCCCACGATATATCCGCCACTTGACATTCATCGTCCCTTCCAATATCTATATCATCGACATAAAACAGCTTGGTGGTTGGGATAGATCGACCGAAATTGACCAAAGACTGACGTCATGTTCCGCACGTTTAGAACCAAAAAGTGCAACAGGAAGACATGTCACAATTACGGTTTTGAGAATGCATGAAAACATAAAAAAGATAAGAAGCTGATAGCGCTCAACGACTGATAACAGTGATAACTCAGTTCCAAATGAAAGTAATGCCTTGCTCATGATTTTGTAAAGTTACGACAATTATGGCTAAATGATATGACAAATGGAGCAGAGATTTGAAGCGAATTGTTTACGCTTCGACTTTGCAATTTTCATGTGAAACTTTATTTTAGGCATTGACTTGTTTTAAATCAACATTACAAGTGTAGACGTTGAAACTCATTCCGTTGCTCTCGGTGATGTTGAGTGTCCACTATCCCTCTCCCCCTCCCTCCTGACCAATATAGTGGCAGTCCACCACCACTGCCGGTCGACCGGCTATGTCGCTGTCGGCCAAATTCGATATCGAGCTGTAATTGGAGGGTGTGCTCGACACCACAGCTAGCGGCAGCCGGCGGCACGGAAGTCAGGGTAGCTAACTATTACCCCCACCCACAGTCTGGGAGGGGGGAAGTCGGGGCGATTCCGGAAACAGGCTGGGTGTTGGTCTAGGGATATGAAAATGTGAAGTTGCAGGTATCATGTTAGTATAGCCATAGACTTATATATTGAATAAATCATAGAATGTGGATGTGAAATACTTCTGAAAAATGTCATTTCGTTTTTGGAGGATTAGCAACTGATGCTAGAATATTTTCTTCTTCTTCACGTTGCACATTTCAAGTGGGATTGTCCCATTATGGACACGACCAGCGGTTGTACTTATAATGAATCCGATCATCATTTATATCTAAGTGTAGGGTGGTAAAGGGGATTCTCCCATTCTCTTGTCCCGTGTCCGTCAGCTATCACGTCCTCATCCCATTTGCTCTTCCTTGAAGACGAATACCCTTCACGAGTAAGCACCATCCTTCCACATGGCATGACACATGCCTACTTCATTCTCAGAGCCACCAACGAGGCTGGCTACAGACACGCGTTCGAGGCCATCATTTATTCCCGCGGCTGTAACACGTCCGTCGTCTCTGAAGTGCACTCTGTTTCATGTCGGCTGCGAGACGGCCAGTGGCGGATCGATCGTCTCCCAGACCAGTGGCCGGTTTTCTGAGATGTTGACTTCTATCCACCCCAACCCATACCCCATGCTTACAGCCCGTCATTTATTTTCGGTATGATGCACGAACCCCTCCCCGTCCACAACTTTTTTGATGTGCTGGCCAATAAACGTCAACCATGAGTTTTCCCTACCACCAGACCCTACATACCTACGGCTGGAGTCACCATTGACGTCAGCCACCCACGCTCGTTTCTGCGTGCCCACGTGCATACGTGCATTGCACACCGCTGCAGACGTGTCTCGAGAGACTGGTGGTTCCCCGGCACCGACCTTCAGACTCTTGCCAACGTTCATCGTCAGACGATGTGTCATCCAGCGCCACACTCTCTCTCCCCCTCGCCCTTTTACGTTCCCCACTCTCTCCTTCCGTAGCAGCCGAAGCAGCAGGCACCGCGAACGCCCCATCCAGTTGTCGGTCGCAACTTGCAAGCAATGAAATGATAACTACGATCACGTGGAGTGGATTGTGGAACGATGTCAGATGCATACATCAATGCGAAGGAGGACAGCGTAAAAAATGTAATAACATACTCTGTTACATAAAAATTTGTGTAAGAAGTCCTTATTTCATTAAAAAATATTCAAGAGCTTTTTAGGTTGACTAATTGACTGTTGGGATGTCAATCATCACTTATACAATAACAGCTGATCAATCAAAATTGCCACCAAACCAGCATTCAAAGAAATAAGCGATCGACTCGTCCCAACAACAAAAATACATTTTCTGTCCAGTTGAAACAGGACTGCTACTAACGTCTACGTCAAATGTTTGGCGTTAGGTAATATAAAGACGTTTTTCTCTACCCCCTTTCCCATCTCATAGTAGTTCTTATACCAGAATCGTGCAGGTTTTATCGGTGTAAAGAACCTTGCTATGTGCCGCAGAGAAAATTCCCAAGAGCCAGAGAAGAGCACTCGACGAAAACAGCTCTCTCCCCACCCGACAACGACAAGGCCCTCCAACATCGGCTAAGCTACCAAGGTGCAGCAGGGACACCAAGCTACCGACCGACATGACAGGTCATACGAGCACTATATGTTATGTTACACAAGCAGGGTCCTGCATTGTATATGTGACAGGGACATATAGGCAAGGACTGTGCTATATCGCCCTAAATACACACGTCATGCGTGCTATTACACGTAACGCAGTAATGCACTCATGCAAAGCAATCATGCCGCTCTCCACTATGTTTATCTTGCTCGTGTAAGAACAACGTAGTAGCGTAGCGTAGTGTTCAATACTTCTCGCACACAACCATCGGACAACAATGTAACACACTGTTTTTGCTCGCACTACACTGCGCCAGTGTGTCAAATTACACTCGCAACGCGCGTGCAACATCAGAGTGTGTCTCCGGCCGCTGGCGCCTGACCGCGCATTTACGATGGGGGAAGGGGCGGGACGGCGGCCTAAGAGGGGAGGGGCAGCTGAGGGGGGGGGGGGGACGGTGTGGGACGGGGAGGGAGGGGAGACGGTAGGGGAGGGGAGGGGAGGGGAGGGAGCCAGGTCATTATGCAGTCGCACGCAACGCCTTGGCCTTGACTATGCCGCCAAAATCAATCATACGCGGAGTGGGGGAGGGGTAAGTTAGACGTAGACTTACCGCGATGAAGCTGACTTGGCAAAAAGAAAAACAGAGCTGATACGCGTTTAGTGTAAAAGTTTGCATAACAGATTGCATTTGCAAAGCCATAGGAATCAGGGCGACGCCCGCCAAAAATTACTTGCTGTCTTGTCCATATCGTTAAAGGTAGTGCGCCAGCTTTCCTGGACCGTATGGAGTTAATGGCCCAGATAAGGAGAACCGGATTTTTAGAACTTATCCATACCTTCAAAACTCATGGAAACGTCTTAAATTCTTCAAATTTTGAGTACCCCAGTGCGAAATTCGCCCCGACGGGTTGTCGGTCGTACCCCAACCACATTTCACACCACTATGAACAATAAATGCACACACTGAAATCGCTATTACCGATAGGCTCGTCCAATCAAGTTTCGATAAACCCGTTCATCATCATCTCCTGCGGTTTCGAACACGCCTGTTAGGTGGTGCGGTAGACCGCGCCCAAAGCCAGGGCCCCGGTAACGTGAGGTAGCCGAGTCGGGGCAGCGTGCGCTGACCCAAGCCGGGGCCGCGCGTCCTCCCGGTGTCATGTGATAGCCCGGGGCTGCCCGGGGATGCGGTAGACCGCGCCCAAAGGCGCGGCCCCGACTTGGGTCAGCGCACGCTGCCCCGACTCGGCTACCTCACGTTACCGGGGCCCTGGCTTTGGGCGCCGTCTACCGCAGGTGGCTTCTGCTCATACTTTATGGTGCGGTGGTGGTGCGTCGGGCCGCGCGCTCTGACTTCGGCCAAGAAAAATGCGTCAGCTGATCATTGTCATTTCTGCCACTTTCATGTGGTGAGATGGGGTCATGACATTAGAGACGGCTGTTTCATATCAATTATTTTACATAAAATAATATTTCAAACCATAAATTAATGTTCGACAGCCAAATTAAAGAAACAATACCAATACAGGCTTACAGTTTAAATTCGACATTGTGTTGTCTACGATTAGACGGCTGATAACTCATTCCCGTACGTCGTAACTCTATAATGACCTTTGCTTTTTGTCACATGTGCGCCGCATTCGCGATTGTTGCCGACGCCTGTTTGCAGGTCAGCCCACTACAGTTGTTATACATATCGAAAAACCGATGAAGTTTTAGGCGAAAAAAAGCACTATTTTAGGCCCATTTTTGATTTTTTTTGCGATATTAGGTAAAAACAGAAGCTTCTTATCCTAGGAAAAATAAAATGGGAAATCATTGGAAGGTGGCACACTACCTTTAAAAAAAGAAACATTTACTTATGTCTATTCAGAGCTTAAGATGGGATGGTGAAGTCCTCATGTTTGCGACGGTGTGCCCGTTACTTATTAAATGTCTGACCACCATATCCGCTATCCTGCCCACGCTTTCCACTAAAAGAGCCCGCAAAAAAAAAAAACTATCTCAATGAACAACGAAAAACTTATCAAGACTCAGCAAACGACTTCCGAAATCCCTCGGACAAGTAATGAATAGGAGCAAACGAACGACCTACAGCTCTTTGCGCTCCTGAGGAGAGGCATTCAGTAAAATCTGCTCGGATCAGCACTCCGAAAATGCAACTATACAGCAAACCTAAGGCTATCACAACAAGGATTATGGTGAAGCGACACATTGCATTGAACGACGATTCAGAAGCGTTGAAAGATTGGGCGCTGTGTCTGAAGAAAAAGTTGCACTTCTGCCTCCGTGGCTTTTAGGAAAAATCGGGAACATCAAACTCATTTGTTGAACCTTTGAAAAAGAAACCCTATGTCCAGGTTCGAAGCCTTCGCACAACGCAGGGCCCGCTTATTTGGGTACAGAGCTGAGGATCTTGAACGTGAACTGAAGTAGCAGTTTTAACTCTGGGGTGGACAAAATAACTTATCAAGGAAAACCCTTTCCTCCCATTTAGGCCGTGTCAGAGATTACCAGTGGGTCTAACATACCCTGTTCTATCATTTAAGTGTCATAGGAGCATATCGCTTAAAGGGTTGAACTACGCCCCCTCCCCTGGCCGGTCGCGTTATGGAAAAGGGTCTGTCTGGCCAGGAGCGGGTTGACATAGCTTAACCCGCGCCCTGCTGGGGGGGGGGGGGGTGTTTGAACACCCCCCTTGTGGTTTTTCGCAAATATCTCAAAAACGGCGGCGTGGAGCGCCGCCGTTTTTGGTACACCTTATCATACATCAATTCTACACATGTTGTGAAAATTTCAGACCAAGGTCATTCAAGTTCAGGTCACCAGGTCACTTGAAGTGACCTCACCTCATAAAAAGTTTCAATGTCTGTCATAGCTACACCGAGTGACCGATCGCTTTGAAACTTTCAGCGATTGCTAAGAGCAATAGCATGTACAAAATGTATATCTCAGAATTTAGATATCGATGACCTAAGGTCAGGTCAATTTTGCGACCTCCCCATTGTAAGTCAATGGGAGAAAATTGAAATGCGCCTCTTTTGGACGAAAGACATTATAAACACTCCCAAACACTGAATTACAAGTGGTTTAGACACACTGAACATGAAAATGGTGTCCGTGACCCCTGTTTATGCCCTGAGGTCATCTTAGGTCACGAATGGTATCTAACAGTTTTTTTGCAAATAACTTTTGATAGAGGCATGCTAGAGCGATGAAAACGCCTTAGGTGTGTTCAGCTCGACGATACGGATCGACTGATATGCAACATTACCCTTTCCGGTCAGGTCATGACCTTGACCTGAGGTCAAATTTTCAAGTTGACCTTTCAAGGTCAACTTATAGTTCATTCGATGCGTCTTGACGAGAGGAACACGATGCCGGTAAAGGTAAGCTCGTACAAGGCTTGAGTCAAAAGTTATTGCAGAAAAACTGTTTCCGAAAAAAATCGGCTATTTTTGCAGTTTTTGCCCCCTGCAGGCAAAACCGTTGACGTTAGGTCAAATCTGAGAGAATTACTCAGAAAGGGCGTTAATAGGGCTATCGAATGCGCTTTTCCGCGGCGCTGTAGCTCTATTGGTTCCCGAGTTATGCGTTGGCTTCTTGGAAATTGTCGACATTCTACCTGGAAATCGGCGAAATTTTGCCTTCAATGACCTCTGGTGACCTGACCTTTGACCTGACCAAAAAATTGGCCGAAGTGATTTCCTCATTCTTTTTGACGCTCTTTCGAACGCCGCCTTCCGCGTATCGCTACGTGGCCTAGGAGCCGAGTTAGAAGGGGGGGGGTGTTCAAACACCCCCCCCCCCCCAGCAGGGCGTGGAAATCCGGGACCCCCAGCCGGGCGCGGGTTAACTAGCATATCACAAGCATATAGCTAGCATATCACCCCCTCAGGTCAAGTCCACTCCTTTCTCAACTGTTCCATCTTTTATAGACCACTGTATGTCAGAGCACACCGTATGTGTCGGTCGCCATGACCATGGGAAGGGGGCGGGGAAGCTCAGGCTCAGGCCATGGATTAGAGACAATGGATTAGGTATCTCTTATCCATGCTCAGGCTCTGGGCTCGGAGCTGGCAGCTGCCGCCTCAGCGTTCCCAAGGACCCCGGTGGAGTCGGTCAGAGCGTCAGCGTGGGACAGCGTCATCCGCTCGAACAGCCATGCCAACAGGAGACAGGGTGCTTCCCCGTACAGCTCGTAAGCGTACTCCCGTTGCCGAATATGGACACAATTAATGAGGATCGCGGACCCGGCTAGTGCTTCTTCCATACCTATATGAAGTTTGTGAATACCTTGGCAGAGGTTAACTAAGAATAAAAATAAAATAAAATAGAAGTTATAGAAGTTTTCACCCAGCATAATGCATCTGTAAAATCATATGTATCATTTCGTATGCGTATCATGAAAACCTGTACTGTACATAGTTATGTTAAATTAGGGATGCCTTCCCAGTTCACCTCGCTGAGTGCGCCTCTGCGGCAGGTGTGACCCCACCTCTTCTCCACCTGAGTGCGCCTCTGGAACTCATGGCATATTCATCGTGGTCCATTCAAAGCGTGTTAGGGCTGAAAGTGAGCGCTCTTCGGTACGGGACACGGGACCCGAGCAGGGCCTCACATATCGGTCCCCTCACCAAACCTGGCGGGTGCCCATCCCGCATTACAACACATGTTGATTCACCGTCTAAAGCTCGATGGAATGGCAGGTTCAATCAACAGGGGAACTTCTGTGCAACCGATGGGTTTCCCCTTGAGAAGTTCCGTGAAGTGACCTCAACAAGCCCCATCCACAGCCGGTTGCTAAAATGGTATGGCACGTTGTAGCGTATTGTTGTGAAATAAAAATAGCCATGCATGTACAGGTCTCGTGGGTTTTAGCGGTAGGTTCTGCACCTAGAAAATTTAGTGTACTTCAGGCGTCTTCGTCGTCTTAAGCTTTTAAGTGTTGAAGATGCGATCGACTTGTTGGGTAACAAGCCGGCCATGATCGTGTAAAATGGCTTCATCGTAGATCGATTAGTTTCTGAGATATAACCGGAAATGTAAAAGTGCAAAACCTACCGCTTAATCTCGCGAGACCTGTACACTGTTGTATAGTTCATGAGGTAGACGAATCATATCCACTACCTAGTTATTACCTATCTCACATACCTGTACCGAAATGAATGTCATATGGCTAAGCTATATGACATTCAACCTTCACCACAATCCATGAGCAGCCTATCAATCGTTCTCATGGGCATTGTATTGCCCATTTCGTGTGATTATGGGTGACCTAGGTGACCCCATAACAGGTGACTAAAGAGGTCAAACGACAACTTTTGGTGCAATCCATTGAGTTTACTCATTTAATATTTACGTTATCGTTTATCATAAATTGAGGTGCGTTTTACAGTAGGCATTTTATGTTGGACAAAGCAGTTGGGGTCGCCGTCGATATAACAAATGGGTGGTATTTTATTTTTATAAGCGGCCTGGTAACGCCCGAGATTATCATCATCAATTATTTCGGCGTTTTAACATAGCCTGTGGCGGTGAAAGATAGAATATATTCGACATTCTAAACTTTACCATTGATGTCCTATAACTAGCGTATTATTTAAGTGATGCCGGTGTTCAGTTATATGTTTTAATGTATTACTATTATTGGTAATCTGAGCATTTTTATGACGTCATCCGGATGGCGTCAATCGCCAATCGTCTATACGTTTCAGGCTCAACTGAGCAAATGAACATTTCTGGTTACACCAGAGGTTATACAGGATACCATTATATCAGAGCGGCCTCCAGCAAGAACGCTACAAAACCACTTACCGCAAAAGCCGAACCGGATGAAACCCATTCGCCGCCGTTATAGAGGCCTATTTTAGAGATTCGGTTAGTGCCAATAGTTCCATGACCAGAGTAACTCTATCGCCCTTTCCCGTGTAATGCTTAACTTCCTCTCAGTTCCACTGTGAGGTTTGCTCAGCTTCACTAAGTTTTCTCTGAGCTGTGTTACTCTGAGTGCCTTTGTGTGTCAACTGTCAAAGATCTCCTTTCAGTTACACTGAGTTACCCAGAGCTGCCATCAATAAACTTTTGAGCTCTCCTGAGCTCTACTAATTTCCTATGAGCTCTTGACCACCTCTGAGCTCCTCAAGTTCCACTGAGTTCCTCTTAGTCCCTCTGGCTGAGTTCCTCTGACCTCCTCTGACCTCCTTTGACCTCCTCTGACTTCTCCTGAGTCCGACTCGGGTCAGCGGGGTCGCATCTGAAGCACCTCTGGCCGCCGGACAGCTGACCTAACACTTGCTGACTGATGAATCAACATCACGGACTATGCCGGAGATCGTATAGCACGACATTGGTGTTCACGGCTGAGTGCCAGAGACAAACTTAGATAGATACAACATACATGCTGCAAACATATTCAGCAGAGACATCTGTTATACACTCGTACATCCGATACAAGCATCTGTTACATGCATCGGGCAGTTGATGGCTATAAACAACAACAGGATATCAGGATGAAATGTCCACAGGCACCGGATAGACTCGCAGTTTTTGGTAGAGAAGTTCCCCATCGCTGTACCCTCCCGCCAACTACGTACTCAGGCCTTGTTCGCTGTGTCATTTGCAAGAGTTGAAACGGTTCGTTCTTGCGCCTTCAACCGCATACCAAAGGCATGCAACGCTTTTCTTGATGTAAACAGAGATGTGGATTATGGGAGAGCGGTGCAATGGAATTCAGAACTAGAGTGAAACGGCATGTGATGGGAGTCTGACAGATGACTGAATTCTCGTAACCGTGTCCTTCAAGGTGGTATCAGTCATCAGATTTTACTGTGTTTGCGGTTGTATTATTTTCTGTGTTGTGTTATGTGTATGTCTATTTATTGAGTTTTATGAAATGACTGCACCTGTTACTGGGTATGCTGCCCGTTGGTGTTGAATTGAAATAAAGAAATAAAGAAATAAAGGATATATGCATGGACTCAACTCAACGGAACGAACAAGGAACTGAAGGATGGAACGTAAACTTTTAGTTTGCGTTCCATCCTTCAGTTCCATCCTTGATACATGCTGGACGGTGCAGAATACCTACATGATGCAGATTCCAGCGAGTTTCAGATGCATTTGATTTTGCCTATGTTTATTTACACGATTAGCCAAAACGTTCGGTGTGCTTCCAAACGAAAGTAAATACCAGGGTAGGTAAATACGACTAATCCACAGGAGAATCGGCAATATCCAGAGCCAATGAAGCGTGCATCTCCTGTCGTTCTCGCGATGGAAGCGTCAGCGGCGAGCGGACCCACACAGCATCATTCCGCAATGGCTCGAGAGCTCGGCGCTGGGTAATGCACACCGCCCTCCATATGACCTCGCATGTGTCGACCTACTGGTGCTCAAAGGCTCACACACACGATCCTGAAGGGCTGACGGCAGCACGCGAGCTGTTCCAATGGCTGGTCTACCTTTGTAATGGAGTAAATGCGGGCACAAGGTGAGCTCGAGCACATTATTAAGTAAGTATACAGTGTAATTACTGTACGACAATGTCCAACTACCCCTGCAATGAATGTATGTACATTGTACATGAGTATCCATAAATGCCCTGTTCTATAAATCTCACATCCCCTATATTTCACAGCGAAAGGAGCAGTACCTAAGTAAGTCGTGGCTTTTATATAAACAGCTATAGGTACATCGCTGATATTTAAGCTAGCTCTACATCAACTTATCTTTTCTACATTATTGTCTTTTGTCTTATTTTGCCGCGACCTTCATTTGTACATGAAGAAAGGGAAGAAGATAAAGAACAAGTGTTGAGTATCCATGACAAGTTGGATGATGATGTAAATAATAAACCAAATTATTACAAATGCATTCAAATATATTCAAAAAGACACACACTGTGTGTCTTTTTGAATTGTGTGTCTTTTTGAATATATTTGAATGCATTTGTAATAATTTGGTTTATTATTTACATCATCATCCATGAAGAACAAGGCAGGTGGATGGCAGGCAGATACAGAGACAGAAACGGAGAGAGAGAGAGAGAGAGAGAGAGAGAGAGAGAGAGAGAGAGAGAGAGAGAGAGAGAGAGAGAGAGAGAGAGAGAATGAGAGAGAGAGAGAGAGCCTCTGTCGTGTGATCAGCTGCCAAATGAGAGAGCGGAGAAATTCGGCAGGGGAGGGGCTGACACAAGGAAATGAGGCTGACGGAGGAGGGGGCAGGTATAGGGGAGGGGCCGACAGAGGGGGACTGACACAAGGGGAGACTGAAAGGCGTACGGAGAACACAGAGCGCTTGGTCTGACAGTGGAGAGAGATTCTGGAGGCTGATAAGACAACAGCCAGTCCATGGTGCGGTAGTTCGTAACGCATCCATGCTTTTGAAAACCGGGGTCACCGCCCAAATTGACTGAGTTGTGGTTGAGCTAGGAGGTAGGATCCTGTAAGGCCCATGGGGCCGTATCATAAACAGTATGGCATTGGCGTGTGCCTCATTGGGTATGAGTAAAACGGGATGACCATTCCTAGATTCTGCGACTTTTTAATCATTGATTTGAAATTTAAGAAATGTGACAATTGTATACACATAAAAATTAAGGATTCTACTTAAAAAAAGTCATAGGTAATCATGGTTAGACCGGTGAGTTTTTGATAGGTAATATTAGCCGTTTTCACGAGCGGCTATCTGGCGAATGCACCTAATTTGACCATAGCTGCACCTAATCTGCACCTAATTTGCAACAAATGTGTACCAGATGGCTATCGTGAAAACGGCTATTATTTGGTTAGACCCTTTCGGTCTATGGAGACATTTCAAGACATTGACATAAGGGATCACAGTGAGGATGTACTGCGTCAATCACCGATTGTTCCGCCATGCAGCAGCTGAGTCCCATCCCGAGAGTGTTCTTTTGCGGTAGAAAAGTCCGGCCAGCCGCTAATACGGGTCAGCCAAGGTCTGCTCCATCCGGAGCCATGTGGAGCTGCCCTCCCGACCGGTTGTCTGGTGGGATGGCCGTCAGGCCGTCAGCCCGGACATGGGAGCGCGTGATCAAGGATGATCAAGGATATGACTTGGATGGACTGATTTTCAGGATAGAGGTGACGAACGAGAGACCCAGTTAGGCCTGGTGCATGATCTTGGTGTAGAGATGTCGCACGGCTGGTTCATTGGGTTCAATTTTCATCGCCTCCATGGATAGCGCTCTCGTACTTCCGGGTAGCTGCCCTCCCACCTGGTTACCGCGATTGTGTGTGGCACGTCTACGGGCACGGGTTCAGCCGCGGCGGAGCAACATAATGTGGAGGATGACGGTACTTACTTCAGTTCTTCAGCTTCAGTTATATGCCTCGCCTAACTATCCTCACATCTCATGGCGCTCAAATGGTTTGTTAGACCCAAAGGGCTAACAAACCATTATCCAACTAAACAAAGCAGGCGAAGCATGTACCAATATACTCGGTCTCTGTTGATAAATCATGAGCTCTTCCTGTCTCATGTCTGAAGACAGAAAGACAGAGAGCGGACTGGCATGTCTGAGCTGTATAACACCTCGTTGACAGGATCGCTAGCTCTTTATCTCTTCTC
Source organism: Amphibalanus amphitrite (assembly GCF_019059575.1). NCBI lineage: Eukaryota > Metazoa > Arthropoda > Thecostraca > Balanomorpha > Balanidae > Amphibalanus > Amphibalanus amphitrite. The sequence continues at coordinate 87,017 of NW_024881993.1, forward strand.
TGTCCGTCTCTTTCTAGTTGCGATGTCCGTCTGTCTTTCGTCTCTGTCTCTCTGTCTCTGTCTCTGTCTCTGTCTCTGTCTCTGTCTCTGTCTCTCTCTCTCTCTCTCTCTCTCTCTCTCTCTCTCTGTCTCTGTCTCTGTCTCTCTCTCTCTCTCTCTCTCCACATTTCCCCCCAAACTCACCCCTCCCTCTCCTGCCTATTTCCACCACACAGTTCCATTTCCAGCCCACTTTCCTCTCACAGCCGCGGACCCACGTCCGTAATGCTCGTCTATGAGGCACCGACCGGCCCCGTGCGCATGCCTTTAGCGTTCCCAGCGGCCTTGAGACTGGATGACGACCGGCTCCCATTGGCCGCGCGAGCCCGCCGCCGCCGCCACCGCCGCCGCCGCCGCTGCCCCGCCGCCGCCCCGCCGCCGACGACAGAGGCCCACACGCACCACGAGACGCGAGCGGCTAGCAGTGTGAGAGAGTACAGACAACATCATGGGGAAGAACGACTGCTGCTGCGGAAAGTACAATGCCCGGGAGGGCACCAAGTTCATCGCCATCGCATCGAGCGTAAGTTTTAAACAGGAGAGGGAATTGTGCCATGCGCCAGGGAACGAATTAGGAGGGTTTGTATGCGGAGTTTGACGAGATCGGGTCGCAATTTAGGACATCTGGCCGGATAGCTTCACATGTTTGAAAGCTTCACCTTCTTCTACGTGAGCAAGGTAACATGACAATGTTCCTTTGAAACATGTCCATGCAACCAACTTCCCGTGTTCACATCCCTGGCTCACATCTCTTCGCGGCTTATATGAGGGGCGTCATCGCGCCACTTTTTGGCGGGCGCCCGCCGCCGCCGCCGCCGCCGCCGCTGCGTGGCGCGTCGGTCGTCGCGAGCCACGCCCGTTTGGCTCTGTCGCCAACGACGATCGCCGGTTGGGACGAGACGAAGCAACAAGGGGCGGCGGCCAACAAGGCCACGATGATAGTAGATGTTCCGTGATCGAGGGCTGCTTTTGGCGAGCGACCGGGCGTGGTTAGGAATGGGGTGGAATTCATACCGTTGATGAAAGGGCATGCAGAATTTGATCACGTTAAAATTGTCGCGCTTTCGGACCTATGACAAAAACAATACATTGCGTAGAGCTACATTCCTTTGTGCAAAGCCCATTAAGCCAAGCCATGTGCTTGAAGTCAAAACAGGTAGAGAATGACAGGAGCTTGGATGGGTCTTAAAACGGATAAGAATATGAATACGGGGATAAGAATATGACTGGCAATCGATAATCACGCAGTCTCGAGACTCAGCCTAATTATAGTGAGAAGATCCTCTAATTGCTAGCAGCCGCACATACTGGAAACCAATGCGGTGTCCCCTCACTACGGGTTTCTGGCTGCGCCTCTGTCCCTGAACCACCCCTCCCATGACGCCTGGGAGCGCCACTGCGGGATGCGCGCCGATGGGGCGGGGCTGGGCGCGCCGGCTGTGTCCGCTGAGATCCGCCCAAACATGTGCCAAGATATACACCGGGAATCCACTAACGCCGACATAGAATGGCAGCTAGCAATATTTTACATATGCTAGGAGAAAGCGCCGGGTCCCTAGTATCTCATGACACCGAATGTTTCACCATCAAACGGCAGCCAGGCAGCTTCTTTTGCTCAGTATGGCGGCCTAGCCACACTCCTTAGGACCGTTGCCCTTTTCTAGGCGGCCCAGTCAGTCAAACCCCTAGGGGAGCGGCCCTTTTCTTGATTCGTAGCGACCCAGCCACAACCCTAGGGCAGCGGCCCTCTGGGTAATTTTAGCGTCCTAGCGCTATTTTCGGACAGCATTCTCCCCCATAGCAGTAGCGGCGGAACACCACCACACCTAGAACACCTATCGGGGGGGGGGGGGGGGGCACTGACGACTTTTGGTCCCATTCTTTCCATGCAACGCCCATAGGGCTAATGTTCAAATGACAAAATCAAAGGGGGCACGGTGCCCCGGTGCCCTCCCCGTTCCGCCGCCTATGGGCAGTCAGGCAGCTTCTTTTGCTCTGTACCCCTTAGCAGTAGCGGCGGAACACCGTCAATTAAAGGGGGGGGGGGGCACTGCCGACTTTTGGTCCCATTCTTTCCATGGAACGCCCATAGGGCTAATGTTAAAATGACAAAATCAAAGGGGGCACGGTGCCCCGGTGCCTCCCCCTCTCCCCCCCCCCCCCGTTCCGCCGCCTATGGCCCCTAGGACGGAGACCTTCTCTTCAATTTACAGTCACACTTCTAGGGCAGCGGCCCTTCTCTTGATTTGTAGCGGTCCAGCCACAACCCGAAGGCAGTGGCCCTCTGGGTACTTTTAGCGTCCTAGCGCTACTTTCGGACAGCAGCCTCCCCCATAGCATCTCGCGGGTGCGTATTATTTAGGCCAGGGTTCATAATGTCCAGGGTACGATGTGTCCAGTGCTCGAAATGGCCAGGGTTCATAATGTCCAGGGCACGATGTGTCCAGTGTTCGAAATGGCCAGGGTTCATAATGTCCAGGGCACGATGTGTCCAGTGTTCAAAATGGCCAGTGCCTTGAATTGGCCAGAGTTCATAGTGTCCAGGGATTACACAGTCAACCAAACCAAACCAAACCAAACCAAACCTAACCTAACCTAACCTAACCTAACCTAACCTAACCTAACCTAACCTAACCTAACCTAACCTAACCTAACCTAACCTAACCTAACCTAACCTAACCTAACCTAACCTAACCTAGGGTAATGATGTTTGCCTACCGGGGATAAGGAAATAGTTTCTCGCATGAATAGATTGCAAGCAATAGTAAATCAAATATTTTTAGGTTAAGTGGTTATGCATCAGGCTTCAGGCCTTCGGCCTGAAGCCAGATACATAACCACTTAACCTAAAAATATTTGATTTACTATTGCCTGTAATCTCTCCTAAGGCATTGCCTTCGGCACTGCACTGCTTCGCATTGAGCTGGTTCCGTGTTTTTACATAATGACGTCACTTTCAATGACTATGTAATCCCTGGACATTATGAACTCTGGCCCATTCAAGGCACTGGCCATTTTGAACACTGGACACATCGTTCCCTGGACATTATGAACCCTGGCAATTTCGAACACTGGACACATCGTGTCCTGGACATTATGAACCCTGGCCATTTCGAACACTGGACACATCGTGCCCTGGACATTATGAACCCTGGCCTCTTTGAATATACCCTATCTGCAGCCAGTTGGCCGCATTTGGACCATGCAATCCCTGGACATTATGAACTCTGGCCTATTCAAGGCACTGGCCATTTCGACACTGGGCATATCGTACCCTGGACATTATGAACCCTGGCCAGAATGAATGTTCCCCGCATCTCGCACGTCTTCTGCTCCCCTGAGGGGGCGCTGCCTCACTCTAATTGATCTTTATGCGGCACATACTGATGGAACGGCTGCATTTGCTCCAACGAGGCACAATTGGAAAATGAGCCAGATGCTGTTGCGGTGATACATGCCCCTGGCGTAAATACACAGACATTGACAACGTGGGTGGGTCAAGAGCAGGGGCGGATCCAGGAATTTTCGGGAGGGGGGCGGCAAGTCGAAATAGGGGCGACCTGGCTATTCGGGGGCGCTCCACACAAAGGGGGCGCCAAACCGTCAAGATCGGGAGCTAAAAGCCCGCGCCGTGCTAGGGGGCGTTATCGCGCTCCCCCTCAGGTTTTCGCAAATATCTGAAAAACAGCTGCGCGCAGCGCCGCCATTTTCAGCATACCTTATCATGCATCTTTTTTGCACATGTTGTAAAAATGTCTGACGCGGGTGATGGAAGGTCAGGTCACCAGGTTATGCCAAGTGACCTAGCCTAAGAAAAAGTTCAAATGCTTACCATTGCTATACCGAATGAATGATTGCTTTGAACCTTTCAGCGATTGATGAAAGCAACACTATTCATGAAACGCATATCTCGGAATTTCGATATCTTAAGGTCAGGTCAGTTGTGCGACGTCTCCATTATTGTATTGTATTTACATTTAAGAGCGATCCACATACGATGTGCGTGGCGATTACTGCTCAGAATCCGTATCCGCGGTTGCTAATCTAATCATTCAATACATTTGCACATTCACTCACATCAAAACAAGGACAAAACACTCTCAGGACAGCCTCATTGCTCTTACCCACCCCCATCCTATTGGTCAGCGACGATGTGCTGATTCATCGTCCACGATTGCGGCTTTAACAGCGCGGGCGAAGCGGGCGGGAGGCAGCTGCGACAGGTGAGGTGGCAGGCTGTTCAGCAGAGCTGCAGCTCGATAGCCAAACCGCCGCTTGCCCGTTTCCAGCCGCGGACGGGGAAGATGGAAGAGGTGATCTTGCCTGGATGATCTCTCGCGAATAGCGCTATTAGCGACGAACAGGGCTGCTAGTTGCTCGGGTTCTCGGCGCTGTATGACCTTGTGTGCGATGACAAGGGTGTGGAAATCGGACATACAGCGCGGGGACAACCAACCGAGTTTTGTTCGCAGGTCGGAGACATGGTCAAATTTACGGCGGCCGAAAATAACTCTAGCGGCGAAGTTAAGAATTTTTGGAGTTGATCGAAATTTTTTTGGGACCCATTACCATAAACTGAAAGGCAGTACTGGATACGCGATACAACGAGTGCCGTCACGAGCGTTCGAATGATGCCATCTGGGAGACAGTGGCGCGCATGTGAAAGACCAATCAACAGTCCCGTACACCGGCGGCAGAGTTCAGAGACGTGTGCGTCCCATGACATAGTGCTGTCGAAAGTGACGCCAAGGTTCCCGACCTGTGCGCACGGTTGCAACGCTGCGTCGCGGAATGGTACTCTAAAGTCTGGTAATTTACGTAGATTTTGACGACTGCCAAATACAATAAGCTGTGTTTTACTTGCGTTCACTTTGAGGGCGTTAGCGCAAAACCAGTCGCTGAGAGACGCGAGCGAGTCCTCCATGCGCGAGATGAGAACTTCGAGGTCCCGAGCTGGACCGCTAACCAATACTTGAGTGTCATCGGCATACTGAAACACTTTTGCGTCGCCCGCGTATAGCGATAAGTTGTTAGAGAAAATGGTGAAAAGAAGCGGCCCTAACGCAGAGCCCTGGAAGACACCCATGGCATTAGAGAGAGGCCTAGACAGCACTATACGTCCGGATACATCTTTCAAAGACACGCTCTGAGTGTGTCCATTAGGTAGGTAGGTATAATAAAGTCTTTGGGAGAAAACTGAAAGGCATCTCTTTTGGACGAGCGCCATTCTAGACAATATCAAGCATTGGGATACATATAAAATTAACACACTGAATAAGAACATTGCACCTAGTGTGACCACTCATTATATCCCAGAGGTCATCCCATGTCATGAAATGTCCGCAGCAGTTTTTTTAAATAACTTTTGATAGATTCAAGCTAGAGCGATAAATAAGCGATAAATAAAAATAAGATAGAGCGATTCAGCTGTGTTCAGCTCGACGATACGCATCGACTGCTATGCAGCATGACCCTTTCCGGTCAGGTCATGCCCTTGACCTGAGGTCAAATTCTCAAAATTACCTTTCATAAGGTCAACCTTTAGTTTGTTCGACGTGTCTCGACGACAGAAACGCAATGCTGGCAAACGTAATGTCGAGACTCTATTGAGTTAAAAGTTATTGCAGGAAAACATTGTTCGTAAAAAGGCTATTTTTAGAGTCTTTTGCTCTCTGAAGGCTAAACCGTTGACCTGAGGTCAAATCTGAGCGCAGCTTGCAGAAACACCTTTAAAAGGGCTATCGAATGCGCTTTTCCGCGGCGCTATAGCTCTATTGGTTTCCGAGTTATGTGCCGCTGCTTCGAAAACGGAAAAATGTTGAAGCAGGCAACATTTTACCTTTGATGACCTCTGGTGACCTGACATTCGACCTGACCTAAAAAAATGACCGTTTTGTTTTCGTCCTGTTTTTTGGCGATCTTTCGAATGCCGCTTATCGCGTCACTACGCGGCCCAGGAGCCGAGTTAGACGAGGGAGTGTGCCCCCCCCCCCTCCCCAGCAGGACACGGAAAACTCAAGACCACCAGCACGGCACGGGTTAAAAGTCGTAGATGGGCACCGCTACCCTAGCAAAAGATATTAGCAAAAAGGTGGCCTCCATTTACTGGTGTAGTCCTTCTTCTCCCGGTGATGCCCCCTCCTTTTTCTGGAAACGTCTCACTTATGCTGGCATGCCTCACTTCCCGGGGGCGCCCAACCTCTGCTTGGATCGCCTAATCCATTATGGAGAGACCCACTTTGCTTAAGTCGCCTCATTTCTTCCTTCTAAGAACGACCAATTTGCTGTAGGCGGCCCACTTATCTGGGACGCCCATCTTCTGCTAGAAGTGCCCCTCTTCTTCCTGATGCGTCCCACTTCTACTACGAGTGCACCTTTTCTGTTAGGGCACCCCTTTGCTGCTGAGGAGTCTTTTTTCTACTGTGAATAGGGCGGCCCTCTCCTGTTGGGCGACCCCAAATTCTGCTGGAGGCGCCCCACTTCTGCCCAACTTTTGGTGGGGTGCCCCTCTCTTGCAGGGGGCACTTCTCTTTTGCTGGAGACGCCACTCTTGTGGGGACGCCCTTCCACTGCGGGGAACGTCTCTCTTCTGCCAGAGGCACCCCTTTTCTTCTTATGGGGCTCCTGTTTTTTTTCTGGGGCGAGGCGACCCTCTGCTGCTCGGAACGGGGCACGCCTCTCCTTTTACTGGGGCACCGCCCCTCTGCTGAGGTTGCCCTTCCGCTGTCGTCAAGGGCGCCCCTCTTGGTAGAATATACTCCTTTTCTTTTTGTAATGGGGCGCCCCTCTTCTACCGGGGGCGCCCATCTGCTGCTGGGGCGTCTGTCTTCTGCCGGATATTGTCAATGGGGCACCCATATCCTGTTTGGCGGGCCCAAACTCTGCTGGAGGCTCCCCATTTCTAATTAACTTTTGCTGTGGCGCCTCTCTTCTGCTGGGGCGCACCTCTTCTGCTTGGGGCGCCCGTCTCCTGCTGGAGACCCCTCTCTTCTGCTGGGGCGCCCCTCTTCTGCCAGTGGCACCCATTTTCTTATTATGGGGCTCCTTTTTTGCTGGGGCGCCCAGCTGCTGTCAGGGCGCCCCTCTTCTCGGAATGGGGGCGCCTCTCTCCTTTTGCTGGGGCGTCGCTCCTCTTCAGGGGGACACGTCTCCTGTTAAGGGTGCCCTTCCGCTGCCAGGGGCGCCCCTCTTGAACAGAAGGTATTTTATATTCTTGTAACGAGACGCCCTCTTCTGCTGGGGGCGCCCATCTGCTGCTGGGGCGACTCTCATCTGCTGGGAATAGGCAATTGGGCGTCACTCTCCTGCTTGGTGAGCCCAACTTCTGCTGGAGGCGCCCTATTTCTGCTGAACCTTTGCTGTGTCGCCGCTCTTCTGCTCGGGGCGCCCTCTCTGCCGCGGGATATGGGCGCCTTTTTCGGATGGCGGGGGGGGGGGGGCGGCCGCCCCCGTCGCCCCCCCCTGGATCCGCGCCTGGTCAAGAGGGACTTGGAAATACTTTTCCGAAGTTTTGAAGTAATACTTTTTGATCAAAATACAATTGTGCATGTCAACAATACTTGCAGCATTACATTGAGAAACGATGAGAAGAGCCATTAGCCTTGCAGCAAAAGCAAACATTTTCTTGCAAAACAACATCTGTTGCATGGTTCTGTGTAACTGAAGCCAAGTTATCTCGGTCGTGACGAGAGACCCGCCAGTGAGCCCTTCACTAAATAGCCGCAAAACAAACAGTGCTCAAAGCTAGCACTGCATGAGGATTAACTTTATCTTACCAGAGAGTAACCGCAGATGCATCCATTAACAAATTAAATACCACTTACAAACGAGTTTTCGCCCGACGGATGTGCATTGTTCAAGGCACAAAATCAGTCTGTAATGGGCATTTAAACCTGTAAATTACTCATGTATCTGCGATAATTGTGACCCATTAACAACTTAATAATACTTCAGCTGGGTATCACTTGTGTTCCTCCCCCCCCGGGCGCCGGCTCGGGGGGGGGGGGTAGCTACCCACCGGGCGATGGTAATCCATACCTCCACCGACCACAAGAACTGGTCACCGGCCTTCCGAAATCAATGGACAATCGACGACTCGCAAAAAAAAAAATAACAGCCATGGGGAAGCATGCGACGGATCACGCGATGAATTGTGATGAAATGACGCTATACTTGACCCCCATGTGCAGAGCGGTGCCTTAGGAGGGCAGTATTTATACGTAAAACGGTATCTACATCATCCGTTGCTTTTAGCCGAGGTGAATATGTATGACCTTGTCATTTAGGGAGACTGACCCCACGTGACGGTGCGCCGTCCTTGCTACCGGAAATCCTATTTGAATGGCCTGATAAATTTGTAGTTAACTTTTAAGCAATGCCCCAAAGAGCATCAGCACTCGGTCAAACTTATTCGTGATCAGTTTCTGTATTTTTTCACTGTCGAGTGTCGACATATCGCGGATAATTTTGCTCACGTAGGTATGACTCATTAAAATGATCTAACGCATTATTTTGTTCCAATCAGGAGCGGAACGGTTCTATTTTCACCCCTTTCCTTGCTTAACATAACCGTAAAACGCCAGTTATAAATACTAACTAGCAGCTGTGCGGCCCCGTCAGCCCTAACACCTGTAGCATCTGAGACAACAGGTCCCCGTAGGTATACCCCACGACCTCTGACGCAACGGGCAATCTTTCGTCACCATCTGCTACTGCACTTGACATAACACTTTTCTTTGTTTAATTTTTTATTCCACCCAGCTGGGCCAGTGGCAGAGGTGCGGATACGGCTTCTGGTTGGCAGTTTACCAGTTTATTATTGCTTTACTTGATTCACGACTTAGCGACCCACAGCCACATGGGACCACAGGACGATGCCGATGGGGAGAATTCAACGGCTCGGTAGATCATTTAGGAAACATACCTACGTAGAGGCTTCGGGCCTTACTGTTTACAAAATCCGGGCGGTGGTTTACAGGGTCAGGCCGCTCTGAGTACAGGGCCGGGGGCGGGTGGGCGGTATCAGCGGTCGTTCACGGTCTGCCGCTCTGGCTCGGTGGCGGCTGCAGCGGACAGCGGCGCCAGGTCCGGCGCGCGGCGGCGGCGGCTGCAGCGGCGGCGGCGGGCGGGCGGGCGCGTTCGTTGGCCCGGGCCAGGCCCGAGGGGTGCTCCGACCTTGGCCACGCGGCCGACTGTCAGACAGACGCACCGGCTCGGCTGACAGCGAGCGGGCAGCGCCATGGCCGACGCCGAGCCAACTTCCCAAACGGTCTCGGCACCCCGCCTGATAAAGCTCGGTTAGAGCCGACCATACTGATGACCCGGCGGGGGCGGGGGAGGAAGGGGAAGAGTGGGAGAGGTAGGGAGGGAAGAGTGGAAGGGGTAAGGAGGGGAAGGGTGGGAGGGGGACGGCTGGACACATGTCCTAGTAGGGCCAGAAAAGTGGCATGGTTCTTAATCAGATAACATAAGAAGTACTGAGAAATTAAAGAACTCGGGTTATCAAATTATCAGAGTCCCAGGAAGGGAATTCTTATCAGGTGGGTTCGATTGGTAAGAGGGACGTTAACAGCAGGCGAAAATTATTCGGTAAATGTGCATATTTATTGGTTTTGGTGAGAGCATGGTTTAAAGGTAGTGTGCCACCTTTGAAAGATTTCCCATTTTATTTTTCCTGGGATAAGAAGCTTCTGTTTTTACCTAATATCGCAAAAAAAATCAAAAATGGGCCTGGAATAGTGCCTTTTTCGCCTAAAAGTTTATCGGTTTTTCGATATGTATAACAACTGTAGTGGGCTGACCTGCAAACAGGCGTTGGCAACAATCGCGAATGCGGCGCACATGTGACAATAAGCAAAGGTCATTATAGAGTTACGACGTACGGGAATGAGTTATCAGCTGTCTAATCGTAGACAACACAATGTCGAGCCTTAAACTGTAAGCCTGTATTGGTATTGTTTCTTTTATTTGGCTGTCGAACATTATTTATGGTTTGAAATATGATTTTATGTAAAATAATTGATATGAAAAAGCCGTCTCTTAAGTTATGACCCCATTCCACCACACGCAAGTGGCAGAAATGACAATGATCAGCTGACGCATTTTTCTTGGCCGAAGTCAGAGCGCGCGGCCCGACGCACCACCACCGCACCACAAAGTATGAGCAGAAGCCACGCCCAAAGCCAGGGCCCCGGTAACGTGAGGTAGCCGAGTCGGGGCAGCGTGCGCTGACCCAAGCCGGGGCCGCAGCTTTGGGCGCGGTCTACCGCATCCCCGCGGGCAGCCCCGGGCTATCACATGACACCGGGAGGACGCGCAGCCCCGGCTTGGGTCAGCGCACGCTGCCCCGACTCGGCTAACTCACGTTACCGGGGCCCTGGCTTTGGGCGCGGTCTACCGCACCACCTAACAGGCGTGTTCGAAACCGCAGGAGATGATGATGAACGGGTTTATCGAAACTTGATTGGATGAGCATATCGGTAATAGCGATTTCAGTGTGTGCATTTATTGTTCATAGTGGTGTGAAATGTGGTTGGGGTACGACCGACAACCCGTCGGGGCGAATTTCGCACTGGGGTACTCAAAATTTGAAGAATTTAAGACGTTTCCATGAGTTTTGAAGGTATGGATAAGTTCTAAAAATCCAGTTCTCCTTATCTGGGCCATTAACTCCATACGGTCCAGGAAAGCTGGCACACTACCTTTAAACACTGAAGTGTAGAAGTGCTCCTTCCACATTTCCCGTATATCGTGTTACTTCTATGCCAAAGACGAGTATATTTCTCTGAGCGTTACCTTGTCATTCATGAACTGTGTTACTATTTCCACCGAATACCGTGTTACCAGCAGTGGCGGATCCAGGGGGGGGGGGGCAAAATGGGCATTTGCCCCTCTCAAACGGCATAATTTTAACATTACGCCTATTGACGAGGCATGGAAAGAATCGATAAATTGTTATGGTTTGCACCCCCCCCCCCCCAAACTCTGAGCTGGATCCGCCTCTGGTTACCAGTGTTACCATGTACGTCACACACCGTGTTACCATGTCCGTCACACATCGTGTTACCATGTCCGTCACACATCGTGTTACCATGTCCGTCACACCGTGGGTTTACACACCGATGTACTAAGGTTCGGCGAACGTGCACGTAAACTCTGACCGCATCCCTGGACGTCAAGCAGATGTGTTTAGACTAAACCGATTCATAAACTGGCAGCTTATGAACGCCTTTATCTCAAAATGACTCGGACAACAGTTTTGGACAATTTATGTGCCTTAGGACAAACAGAGATGATTTGGTTTGCTCAGGAGACTATATTTTATGTGTGCAGAGACGACGGTGACAAAATGTTTTGTGATAGGTATGCGAAAATACGCAGACGTCTTTCAAATAAGCAGCGTCTTAGACTGCTTCGTTGATGTTTTCCTCGTCTTCGGGCTTAAGATTGTACCCCACAGAAGCGCCCCCCCCCCCCGTGTCTCACCGCTCGTGCCGCTTTCTAACTCCCCCCCCCCCCCCCCCCTCCGTTTTCAGATTCTGTCGGCCCTCTCCATAGCTGGATGCATTTGGGAACTCATGAAGCTGATGAGGGCTCAATCGGAAATTGAGCGTCTGATCGGCTCCCTGGAGAATCTGGGCAACACCCTGCAGCAGATGGGCGGAGAGTTCACGTCCAACACCAACTCACGCCAAACCGCCAGGTGAGGACTGGGAGTGCAGGCAAAACCGGTGGCGGAGGGACTGGGATCCGGACCAACTGGGCGACTGATGACTGGACCAAATTGCTGGGGCTGGACGAACTGTGGGTGGGCCTACCACTTGGATAATTTGCAACAACGGACGGGGTCCTGTGCCGGGGTCGTGTTAGGCATACCACCGATAGGTTGATTTACCCATTTGGTCTACCAGAGAATCCCCGATTATTGGCTCAAATGTGAAACCTGAACTGCTCGATTAAGCATTGATATTTTTAAAGGAAAACCGTTACAATGGTTGAATTGTAACACTAGTTTCACACCAAGTCACCCGTAGGATTGTTGCCTGTATGTCACCAATTCCGCCATATTTCAGCGTCACCTTCCGCCTAACTTTGGTATGACCTTGGCTTTTTACAACGATTCCATTTGCAGGATGAAGCTGACTGTCGGGGGTTTCTGTCGACATAATTCAAGCTATTATATGGTATGACCTTGGCTTTTATTTACAGCGATGCTTTCTACCAGAGGAAGCTCATGGTTGGAGTGTGTCTCGGAGTCGTTGTCGTCAGCCTGCTTACCGCCATTGCTCTGTTCTTCGCCGCCAAAAAGGTAATGTTTTCAATGGAATTGGTAATAAATGATCTCAAATCCTAGCTGAACTTGCTAATGCCACTGGCTGACACAGAACAATTCGTGGTTTCACTGTTCGGTACTCGTCTCCCTCTCGAGAATATCTGTTTCTAAGCTCCTGAAAAGTCTCCCTTCCTGTAGGGAACAACTGGCCATTGCGCCTGCTCGTTCTTCTTTCCTCTATTATAATGCAATAACTTGCAACCATTTTATCATTTCTTCTCGATGCTTCCACAGAGCAGCTGCTGTTTGGCCCTTTCACGAAGCTCTGCCTCCTGTTTCTCACCGAACTGCTTATCAAAACACCTTGTTGTTTTCCTCCTCCCCCAAGTCAGAACAACTGATCCTAACGCTCTGCTCAAATTCAGTCTTACACAGAAGTCGGAACAGTTGACACCCTACATTTGCTAGAAACAACTGATTAAGACGCCCTATTAGGATGCCCTGCGACGGACGCCGTTCCACAGATCAGGCGATCCTAACTAACACCATGTTTTTTCTCGCTCTCTTTTACAGAACAACCGCTACCTCGCCCTGCCCTACATGATCTGGACCATCATCCTTCAGATCGTCTACGGCATCGGCATTGCCGGCTTGATCTTCCTGCTGGTTGTTGGCGACTGGAATAACAGCGAGAACGATATCATCCAGACTATCGTCGCTCCACTGGTGGGCGCAATCATCACCTTTGTTCTCAACACATGGTGGCTGATTGTGGTATTCAACTTCTACAATCTGCACAGGGATGGCCAGGCTTTCGACAGTATTCCCATGCAGACCGCCTAAGAGGGATGAAGGTTTTGCGAGAGCTGCGGAGAAGTCAAATGGTAAAGGAGAAAAGATGAGGCAGCACCGGGAGGAATGAAGTCAAAGCGTGCGAGATCTGAGGATGATGAGTGGAGGTTGAGTCGAGACATACGAGACACAAGATCAGATCTCGCAGGTCTGAGAAGTGGCCGTGGGACTGTGAGCCTGCAGGGTGGGAACGGGGGGGGGGGGGGCCGTTCAGAGAAGCTGATTTGCGGCACTGTCAGGATTCTGTTTTTGTTTGTGGGTAAGTTTCACACGCACTGAGGTCAGTCCTTTGCGCATCTAGGATTGTGATTTTGGGCGTTGAATTTCAAAGATTGTGGACCGAGGATATTGGTGTGGCTAAACCCAGGAAGTTTGTCTGGTTATGTGGCTGTCGTCTCTATATCGTCAGGCAGTAGCCGCTCGACTGAAATCCGTGACGTCTCGTAGGACGTCGCGTAAGCCAGCTAACGCGCCATTGCTGTAGGGAATCTCGGCGTGCGAAAACTGCTAGCTTTTCCTCTCTGTATAGATAAGATTTGAGCTCGTAGTGCGACTGAATGGTGAGCGATGTTGCATTGTGAACCTTAGGCATGCTATCTTTCGCCACGCCTGGGGGTTGACCGCACAGACAGCCATGCGATTCTTACACAGTGCGCTTACTGTGAGCGCAGGTAGCATTAGTCAGGTGAGCTTGCCGTTTTGGGGTCGGCACCGCCGTTTGACATTTCGCTCGGCAGATGGCGCCACCTCGGACCGAGCCTGAACCGTTTGTGAGCAATGAGCATTTCAGCTCAGCTGTCACTGACAGGTCATCTGCTACTGTCAGCTGATTATCGCCAGAATCTCTCAGCGACCGCACTTTTCGTAATGCAACACGTTTTCGCTAGCAAGAAGCGCACCTGTCTTTTGATATTATTTTGCCACCCTTGGCACACGTGTAGCTGCTGCATTTTATCACAGGCCTGCACTTGTACTTCTGTTTTAGTTGATTGCCAGACCTATCCACCAGTCAACTGCTATGCAGTTGCTAGACTACACGCATCGTCGGTTGCGTTTACAAGCTTTGACACAATCGTTAGATAAGGAGTACTTACACATATTCGCCGCGTACACGCTTCTAGAGTCTCTTACATCATCTTACTGATACCACACTACCAGCCTCTCTATACGCGTGCGCGTATTGTGCCAGACCCCAAGGGATCCCACAGATCCCCAAAGGGTTCGGCGTGGTGTCACAACCAATCTCATCTCGCTTTGACTATCGATCGGCCGGGTCTCTCCCATATGTCGTGTCTCTCGGTGTATTCATGTCGTACGTCCGTCTCGGTGTGTGTGTTGCGGTGTACCTATCGCGAAACGGTGAGCCATTTCGGAGTGCTTTGTAATGTCGAGCGCGACTTTTCGGCCCTCGTGTCTGTATGTGGCGTATTTGGTCCCCCTCCACCTTTGGAGGGAGTTGATCAAGAAGTTGATGTCACTCGGCTGACAGGGATGTCACTCGAAAGATGCGCTATGTATGGCCTTGAATGTGCTTCTCTCGCGACACTCCGTCAACGCTTTGACAAAACAATCACGTGCCTTTGTTAAAATTCGTCCATCGTTCAAAGTAACTACAAAGCTGGGATGTTGTATCGCTTGATGCTAATGCCTGCCTTTTTGAGCCTTGCTAGCTTCTCTCGTACGCGGGTATATGTGTACAAGATCTGTCATCAAAATGTTTAATGATATTCAAGACAGGCCTTTTCAAAGTAGTTGTATTGGCAACGTCAACATTGGGCATTTTTGGTGTCATTAAATAAATGAAACGTAAAACCTTGTCTTTTCCGAGTAGTAACACTCTTTTAGCGATTGGTAACACTAAATGTCTATCATTAATTGCAGTGCTTAATATCAGATCGCTTAGCATCGGAACGGGCTTCGAACTTTTCAGAAATAGCTGACATCACAACGAAGTGAATTCCGTTAGAAAGACGACTGTCTGGTCCAGGGGTACGTCACTTCATCATACGTGATGTCATCAGTGAACATATCTGTAAAATGCACAATTAGGTGGCTGCCGGTGACGTCAAACACAACTGAAAAATGGATTAACCATTCGTGAAGTGGTTGCACCTTAGTACGCTGTTATCCATGCAGACTTGACCTAAGGCAACCAAAGGCAAATAACCGACCTCAATTATATTCTTGTATGCTTGGCCACTAATTAGCTTTATCAGCCTCTATTTTTCAGTTTTTAGTTTTATCTCAGATCCTGCTGCCCGTGCTGTCCCCAAAGCAAAGGGCCAAGGGGCACGATTGGTACCAAAGGTAAGAGCCCCAGCGACTAACAGTTTGGGTGCGTATACCCCCAGACCCCCCCCCCTCTCTCTCTCTTACTCTCTCTCTCTCACTCTCTCTCTCTCTCTCTCACTCTCACTCTCACTCTCACTCTCACTCTCACTCTCACTCTCACTCTCTCTCTCTCTCTCTCTCTCTCTCTCTCTCTCTCTCTCTCTCTCTCTCTCTCTCTCTCTCTCTCTCTCTCTCTCTCTCTCTCGAGGGGCAGCGGACGGTCGGTCGACCCGAGACTGACAGCGGGGACACTCTGCTGATAGCTGGAGTAGGTATCACTATTCAGCCCGCATCTAAACTGCTGCAGTAGTTACTAGTTGGAGCCCTTATCTTGAAACCGATAGTGCATGGGAATGTGTATATTATTCAAATAATGTCAACTTTTGTAATATCTCATAGAACGATGATTCGTCGTAAGCTCAGAAACAAACATGCAAATATAGGCATATCACGCGCATAAAAGTAAAAAAAAAAGTTTTCTTAAGGCTAACTGACGTGAATTTCTGCCAGTTACATGGATCAAGGTCATTTATTAAAATTTACTAAATACTTTTCTTGACTTTGGAAATCATTCGTGCATATGATAAATATTACTTGGTGTGGTGGTACGATACACTTTTAAACTTCAATCGCAAAAGTAAGAAGCTGAACTGACCTTTGTGACCAATGCCTTTCGAACCAGGAACCACCCATCTAAGTGCATTTGTCCCTCAGTGCACTCCAGCTGTCACTGTCAGCACGGTGAAGGTAAGTACAGGGCTAAGAGCTATCAAAGGTAAATTAAACAATCATCCGTTTTTTAAGGCAACGACCACGACGAGAGTTTGGCAACAATCGGAGGAACAAAACCCTTTGCCTTTGGTCAGGTACTTACAGAACTTTGGCCCAGACGCCGGGTCCGAGATCTTGTATCACCCAGGATCGCAGGCACGCCTGAATTAGGCCGTACTGAAAACCAGACAGGACATAGTCGGAGATAGGTAGGGTGACCCAGACTGGCTGGCTAAGGGTACTTGTAGATAGAGTTTCAGACAGATGGGCTGAGCCCGAGTCAGGCAGGTATGAAGCACACCACAGTAAAACCGGGCAGAACTTAGGTGCATACAGATGGGGTGAAGCAATCGCACCAAAACACACACGAGACCTTTACAAGACTTCCAGCAAATACTTTAGGTCATTTGATTGATAACCCTACCATTTACTACCGTCGTTGTCCTGCGTGTTCCGTAATCTGTCATGTAGCTAAATACTTCGCTCCAAACGTTTACCAGATGTCTTAACCCTCGCCGGCCGAGAGGGGGGGGGGGGTGGCGGGTGCCGCCCCCCCCTATAGGGTTTTTTCGCGATAGCTCCGAATACGCTGGCGATAGAGAGCTGAAACTTGGCATACCTGACCTTTGATTAAAGCCGGATCTTTTGACACCAACCGCATTTTTGGGTCAGGTCAGGTCACTGACCTATGACGTCATAAGTGAACCTCTGCACGGTCTTCAGATGTCGCAACTTCGCAACGCCCTCACTGCCAGAGGAGATGTGACAGGGAAATGAAACTTGCAGAATCTAGTATCCATTATGAGTCTCACAACTTGTATATCTCGGATTTTTCCTAAAGGTCACATGAGGTCAGGTCATTTTCGTGACCTCACCATTATAAGTCAATGGGGAAAAATGAAAACTGCTATTTTGGCGCCGGGAACGATCTCCAACTATCTCAAGCACACAGAATCGTGATTTGATGAACTCCTTGCAAGGTTAGATGCGTCACTTTTGCAATGTTGACCTTGCGTGACGTTATTTATGAGGTCATCAAGGTCATATTAGTTTTTCGTCAATAACTCTTGATCAAATTGAGCTAGCGAGTCGGGAAAGCCACCAGTGGACTCAGGAAGACCTGCCGAATCGAATGATATGCGACATGACCTCTTTCGACCAACTTCGTGACCTGGGGGTGCTGACCTGACCTTGACCTGAGGTCAACACCCCAAGTTGACCTGACCCGGACAAAAAGTATATCGCTCGACGCGCCTGAGCGAGGCGAACACGATGCTGCCAAAATCGCGGCTCTGCGGACGTTTTTTTGCGAAGTTATTCACCAAAAACTGAACCGTACCTTGGGGCACTTGACCTGACCTCAGAGGTCACCGGTTGACCTAGGACCTTAAAATCGGGTACCAATCTCTGCGTCTCGTAACCACTGGCGGATCCAGGGGGCCACGGGGGCCATGCCCCCTCCCCCAAAGGCCTAAAGTGGCCTGTTTGCTCCCCCCAAAAAAACGTCAGAAAAATTGCTAAGAAAATATACCTTGATGGAGGTTTTTAGCCACTTGGTGAAGTAAAGCTTTCCACAGCATAATACGGAAGCAATATGGTAGCAGTGAGGGTCAGTCAAAAGTTGCGCGAGTGGAGTCGACCTTCAAAAAAAAAGACTGTTGTTGGCACGTGTTTATGGCGCGGTAGCTGGTAGTTGGCGGTGTTTCGCGTGGTGTGGCATCACTGGCGGATCCGGGGGGGGGGGGGGGGCACGGGAGCCTGAGGTGCCCCTGACAGGCCCGTGGTGTCCTTGCTAGGCCTGTGGTGCCCCTGGACCCTGGCAGGCCTGTGGTGCCTCTGGCGGGCCTAGGGTGCCCCTGCTAGGCTGCTGATGCCCCTGGGACCTGACAGGACTGTGGTGCCCCTGACAAGCCTTAAGTGCCCCCAACAGGCCCGTGATGCCCCCGACAGGCCCAAGGTGCCCCTGCGTGATGCCGTGATGCCTGCGAGGCCGGTGGTGCCCCTGCGAGGCTGGTGGTGCCCCTGCGAGGCCGGTGGGGCCCCTGACAGGCCCATGGTGCCCCTGCGAGGCCGGTGGTGTACCTGCTAGACCGGTGGTGCCCCTGGCAGGCCTGTGGTGCCCCTGCTAGGCCGCTGGTGCCCCTGGGCCCTGACAGGACTGTGGTGCCCCTGACAGCCCAAGGTGCCCCTGCAAGGCCGGTGGTGCCCCTGTAAGGCCTGTGGTACCCCTGCTAGGCCTCTGGTGCCCCTGACAGGCCCATGGTGCCCCTGCGAGGCCGGCGGCGCCCCTGGCAGGTCTCTGGTGCCCCTGACAGACCTGGGGTGCCCCTGACAAGCCTTTGGGGCCCCTCACAGACCCGTGGTGCCCTTGCTAGGCCTGTGGTGCTCCTGGCAGGCTGGTGGTACCCCTGCTAGGCCGGTGGTGCCCCTGACAGGCCTGTGGTGCCCCCGGGCACCAAGGGGGTCATGACCTATGTGGCCCCCCTTGGATCTGCCACTGATACATAATATATTTATTTGTTAAGGCGTTATGGCTTATGCAATATGCAATTGCAGGCACTTCGTATCCCTCACTTATCCCTCATTGAGGGCTCTGGCGGGCTCCTGAGGGCCCACGTCTATCTCCGGGAGCCCTAGACAGGCTCCTTTGGGTCCTTTCAGTCAACTATAGCATAAGAGGTCTCCACGCGAGTCCTATACATCTGAGGGCGTACCCTGACGTCTGAGGTATCCAACTGCAGCTCCAATGGTCTCTTAACACTGGCGGATCCAGGGAGGGGGCATTTAGGGCCATGCCCCCTTCCCAGAGGCCTAAAGTGGCCCGTTTGCCCCCTCCCCCAAGCGAAAATGAAACATAGTTCAATCAGTGCGTGGCCCAGGAGCCGAGTTAGACAGGGGGTGTTTTACCACCTCCCGGCCCGCAAAGGGACCCTTAAGCACTGACTCGAAGCGGGTTAACCGGTCGACAAAAGCAATGGTAAGTGTTTACAAAGTAATATAAAGGCATGGGTCGGGTGGGCTACCATTTATATATTTTTATTTTTAGTTTAAAAAAATATATTCATAGTGTCAGGGCTGTGACGAAAAATAAGTGGCCTAAATCCGATGAGAAAACAGGATTTGGGGGTACCCTAGGTTTGGCTCCTGCATGAGTTGCCCCCCCCCCCCAAAAAAAACGCAAGCCTGGATCCGCCAGTGCTCGTAACGGCGCACACGCTCGTTTTTTTCCGCGACGCGCTAGCTCCACCAGGGGCGAAACGGCGAGGGGGGGTCGTACCCGCCCCCCCCCCCCTCGGCCGGCGCGTATGTAGAAAACCAATAGGTCCGGCGAGGGTTAATTGCCTTGATTCTTAAAAAAAAACATACTAATGTTTATCACTAATAACTGATTAATCAGTCCACTTATTACTGAGTTGATAATCTACGAATCTATGTTAACCAACGTTAGCGGATAAATCTTACCATGATGTGCCGTAAAAGCTCCCGGAGTTGGCGCTCGGAGCTGATCTATCGACCCACACTGGCAGGTCGCCGCAGTTCCTCGACGCAGTACCGGTTGACCTCCTTGCTGTACCCGTCACTGTTGGTTTGGTGTGCCTCTGTTCTGCGTCGCCGTTTCACCCCAGAAGCTCAGTTGGAAGGCCTCTACGCGGTCGGTCCGTGTGATAGTTCAGTGGCGAACAGGAGCTAAAACCTGTCGACAGAGGGGTGAGTTGTCATACGAGATGTGCTTGAGATATGCACTGTGCTGTCGCACAAGATGAGCTCACTAAATTGACTGATTGCATTTTAATAGTTATATTTAACTATTGTTTTCTAAGCTTTATCTTTTCCACGGCACATTCTTCTTAAGATCGTAGGTTAAGTTCATAGCTTAAAGCATTACTTTGAGGCAGGGGTGTGCCAAATACTCATTGGTTTTAACCCTCGCCCGTATTGGTGTTTTTCCAGCCGCGAACGTATAAGGGGGGGTCCGTTGGACCCCCCCTTGCCGTTTCGCCCCTGATCGAGCTAGAGCTTCGCGGAAAAAACGAGCGTGTTGCCCGTGACGAGAGGAAGCCGATGATACCCAATTTTAAGGTCCTAGGTCATTGGTTGACCTTCCAGGTCAGGTCAATGACCCAAAAGTCGGGAAAATCGGGACCTGTTAGAAAGTCGTAAAGCGTGGCTGCTATGGGGGTTTTTCGGGGTGCTGATCACGAATATCATGTTAGTTATGATCACAGATGATGTCTTCATGCATTTAGGCCAGGTCGGGTCAGGTCAGGTCAGGTCAACCAGTAAGGGTATTCGTAGTAGGTGGCAACCACCTCTGACAGCTTCGTAACATGTTACGGAGGTGCCAAAACTACTTCGTAAATGTTCATATGGTTGCTAAATTCGAATTCAGCTCCAAAAACTGGCCTAGAAACGTGTAAAACTCGAAAAAGTGAACCGAGGTCATCAAAGGTCAGTGACCTGACCTGACCTTCCGGTGACCTTGACACCCACCCTAATGCATGGGAGCAGCATCATATCCCATGTTTGAACGCTTAAAACCACGAAAAGACTGCAAACGCGCGGCTAATGCGAGCCGACATACGCCGAATCGCGATTCCGGCCAAACATGGTCTCGAAAAGTAGGTCACAGGTCAAAGGTCATTAGGGTCAGGGTCATGAAAATTTAAGGGTAGGTGTAAAATTGATTAACGCGAGGGTACTGAAAGTTTCGTCGCGATCGGCCGCTTTTTACGCGAGTTATTCGCGAAAAACCGAGGGGGGGGTCCGTTCGACCCCCCCTATACGGGCGAGGGTTAAACTGGTTGCGTGCTGATTCCCGCTTGATGAGGAAGTATGTTTGAATCCTACTTAACCCTATTCCCTGGCGGGCTCCGCCGGGACAAGAAACTGGCGGGGAGGGGGGGGGGCCGATTCGGCCCCCCCCCCTGAGATCTCGGAAACTAATGGACGGATTTTGATCCGGTAAGCGGCATTGGATTGCTCTCAACGTGAACTACATTTTAGACATTTTCTAATATCAAAAACGAAAAAAACAAACCCCTGAGACCAGAGGTGGAACTTTTTGTTTTTCATTGGGGTTGTAGTTTGCCGGAGCCCAGGGTATACCCCCACCAAAACCCGAAAAGTCCCCAGATTCGGCCCACTATTTTTCGGGAGGGGCCCACATTTTCATTTACAAAAAAAAGTGGTCCATCTCCAGGGAGAGACGGATACCATTCCCCTGTCGTCCCTCCATTGGCTATGTGCCTGGTTGTAGGTACTCGGGTATCGCCACCATGGTCGTGGCCATAGACGGCGGAACGGGGAGGGCACCGGGGCACCGTACCCCCTTTGATTTTGGCATTTTAACATTAGCCCTATGGGCGTTGCATGGAAAGAATGGGACCAAAAGTCGGCAGTGCCCCCCTTAATTGAGGGTGTTCCGCCGCTTCTGGTCGTGGCGATTCGGAAACGGTAGGTAAGCCCTAAATCACAGTCCCTATGAATACTTGTTTCTTTCCACATTTGACACAAACATTACTCAGTATTGGAGCAAGGCTCTTTCCCTACGAGTAACAATTTAAGCCACTCGTGGCAATTGACAACGAAGACCTAAACAGGAATACGTTATTTTTATACTAAAAAACTTAAAACGAGTCCATCTTTGTATATTAATGCCACTGTCGTCTGGAATACGTCTATTACGGAAACGGGTAGTAGAAACCGGAATAGTGACTGATCAGACATGAGATATTTTGCAAACGAGGACAACATACCGAACACAATGCCGCAAGAACCTAACACTGCATCTAAATAAAATCAACCTGAGGAAATTAAATAATAAATGCCACAGCCTTTTCATATCACCGAATACTTCAATGGGAGATAACACGGAACTTTGGCCGCCAGGTGTCACTGTAGGCGTTCCTGCTGATTCAATTTGCGCCGGTGCCGTTCGGAGCCGTGTCGTGCGGTGAAAGTGGGTGAAATACTGAGGAAGTAGTGAGTCACATGTGTCATAATACCTAGGAAGAAAATGGCCCAGTGTTGTGTCTATGGCTGCTCGGAGAATGGTGGGTTTGTATTTTCTCGCGACAAGAGGCCGAGGAAGATAGGTACGGCTCAGGCTTGGCTCAGGCTGCAACGGATTTCATCCCACCAAACACTTGATTGTGTGTCGGAAGCATTTTACCGACGATGATTTTTTGGAATATACTGCCTGCGGTAAGTTTTTATGGTCATGCGCAGCTTTGTATCTAAGATATACCCTATCATTCGCCACCCGGTGAACTTGGAAGTCACCTACCGGCTACCACCATAAGTATCAAACGAAAAATGGGTCTGCTTTTCATGGAATATTCATGTCCTAAATGCTACATAGGTCAACAATCATTTAATCTTAGAATAATACAACTACCTTTATTTGTACAAATTATTGCATGCTTCGTAGACATCTCACATCAACATCATAGGTGAGGTACGTATACTTCATGATCCATCAAAGTTTAAGGCAAGAAAACACACTTCACAGTGCTATAAACAATGACGTGCATTGTCAAGGGCCAGACAACAGCAGAAGAGGCTGAAGAAGGGGGTTATTCCATCTGTTACTCAGGGCAAAGCACCAGCTTCAACTGCTTCAGCAATTCGTAGGCAGGCTAGGCGCAAGGAAAAGGAACATGGCCAGCTGTTGGACAGCTTGGTCAGTGCAAATAACTACAGAGCTTAGATGCTGTCCTTTACCTGCAGATAAGATGAATAGGTTTGTGCCTTGTGGCACTATTTATCTATAACTGTTTATCGTTATTGACATTTGAGCAATGGGCAGACGCTGTCAGATCCAGACAGGATAGGAGATTCTCTGTTTTGTGATTTGGATGGCAGATGTAAGGGGATCACTTCTCAGTTTGTTTTTTTGAAAGGTTTTTTATCCCACAACTCACAGACAAGTCGCAAAGGTATACTTAACTGGGCAAATTGTATGTTCAATCTAAAGTGTTTTCACCTTCTGGCAGATGCTAATTGCTCAGAACCAACCAGTGGTAATAAAAGATGTGCATAAAGTTTCTGATAATGGTCTATCTCATGCCTTGTCAGGCTGTATTCAGTATGTATGAAGCAGTTAATACAAATTTTATTGCTTTCACAGGTACAAGAATGGGCTCAACAGGCAGAGGAAATGGAGAAGAGTGCTCCACCTCCACCTGACGTTGCTGCTTATGAGGAGTGCGACACTGAAGGGGGGTGTGCTGCACCACTGCGGGGCTATCTGATGGTGCTGTCAATATCAGCACCAGGCAGGGTTCAATGTCCAAGATCTGTTAGCCTGTCGTGATGTACGTGTCATAACACCAGCGTTCCTTAAAGTGAAGTCCCAGCTCTCTCCCGCCGAACGCACTCAGTCGCTCGCTATCACGAGGGATCATATCCATGTCGGGCGTATGACTGGTCTGATCAAGACTTACTCGTTTCTTAGGGGGCAAATCGATGCCGGTTACGTACCTGTTCTTTCAGACATATTCCGTTCTGTGCGTCTCGTCTGTAGCCTGCAGAAATCGCTCATGCAGGTGGCGGGGATGTGCGCGCTCTGGGACGTTAGCATTAGCAGACTGAGCTTCACCGTCTCATGTTTATTGTACATGCCTACATTTGTGAATGGTGCATTGGAGGGCTACATGTGTATGCTGGTGCACAGTGCATTGCTTGAAAGCTGTATGTTATTTGGTAATCGGTGATATTGAATGCTTTTGAGTTTTGGAGCTTGCCTTGTCGAAGTGGTTTAGCTAGTAGGTACTCTGCTATGTTTCGATGTCAGTTCAATACACCGCTGTTGACTATCATACACTGATTCAAAAGCTATGTGTTGTATTCGCCATCGCGCAGTGACGCTCATAAGTCATGAGTTAATTGGCATGAATAGAAACGAACGAGTACTGTCTGCAGCTGGTTACAGGATACGGGCATGGTCTAAAGGAACTCCTACAGGGTGTAACGAAATTATCCGCACATCTATTTTTCGCCATATCTGTTCGCATAGTTTCTTTTCTGACGTTAGAAGCGAGAATATTGGATGAATGCGTGCCTCTGGTTTCGGCTCTCGCCTCGGCAGTGACCTGACCTTGCGATGTGACTCTTGCTCTGAGTAAGAGTCGAGTTACGGAAGGGTTCATTTGGTAGTTTTCTATCAAATGATTGAAAGCTTTGGGTTCATTTGATGGCATGGTGGCATGAGCCAGAAGCTGGTCTGTCAGCAGCTGGACATCAGCAGCAGCCAGTTGCATATCAGCCTGAGGCGCGATAATTGCTGGGACTTGGGTGACCGCGGGCGACCCGGGCGGACGCAGCCCGGGCCGTGTTCCACGGAGCGCTGCCTTGATTTCATAGTTGTCACACACTACCCCTATATCTCCAACACTATGGTAGTGTGCAACAAGTATGAAACCAAAAGCGCCAACAGCGTTGGCAGCGCTCTGTGATACCCGGCCCCGGCCGTGACAGCAAATGGATCGGCAGTAACGCCCTTGCTGCCACATGGTGGCCATTATTGAAAGCTTTGCTCTGTGCTCTCCCATTAACTAGATGATCTTTTTTCAACGAGCAAATGTATTATGCATTGTTTGGCGAATCGTAAACAAAACGCATACTCTTCACAGCCACGATGGCTAGGAACACATAACGGCTTGTCTGTCTGCCCCTGAGACACTGAACGTACACCGATTTTCAGCTAAATCGAAAGACCCCGCCGTTTACCGTTAAAATGTTAATTGGCCGTTAATTCGTTAACGGTGCAAAATACCACCCCTAAGAGGTACATTTTCGGAATAAGCGCATCGAGGAGGCCCTGTACACCGATTTTCAGCCAAATCGAAAGACCCCGTCGTTTCCCGTTAAAATGTTGATTGGCTGTTTACTCGTTAAAGGGACAGTATCATCGAAAAAAAAATCCATGTATGGAGCTGATTTTTTTTTTACTAGCATTTCTTATTTTTCTGAATCAGAAAAACATAGTTCGAGGACCGAACTCGGTGAAAAATATTGCAACCACATTTCATTTTCATGATTCATTTTCATGAGCGAACCACCACTATACAAGCATGGCCGCCAGTTTGGAAGCATGCAAAATTACTACAGAACTGGCGCAAATAATACATTATTGACGCTACGCTTACGCGGTCGTTCTTCTGATTGAGTTGTCCTTAGGGAGAGGTAGCCTTAGGTATTGCCTATAAAAATATAACGTGACAATTGGAGGGAGTGACAATTGGACGTGACAATTGACAATGGGAGAAAATATCACGTGACAATCACGTGATAAACGTCATACATTGGAGGGAGATTGTGATTCAAGCTGGAGGAATTCCTTTGTTGAGCCGCTAGAATCCGAAGGAAACAGCGGAAATTGCCTACGACTATTTAATGAATTTAACGGTGATGAATAAGTGCGAAAAACGTTTTGGCTTTATAAAATTTGATGAAATGACCAGGGTAAAAGTTTTATTACTGGCGGTCAATTCAAAACGGCGCAAACATTTAAACAGTGAAGATAGTGAAGCACGATTCAAAGTGTGGTACACCTTTCGTACTTTGAGCGGCGATAGCGGGATAACGGTGTGGAGCTTCGAGGATCGGTCTTCAGTTCCCGGACCAGAAAGGTGGGGCCTATGCAATGTCAAATTTCATCAAAATGGTGATACTGTCCCTTTAACGGGGCAAAATACCGCCCCAAAGAGGTACATTTTCGGAATCAGCGCATCGAGGAGGCCCTGTACACCGATTTTCAGCTAAATCGAAAGACCCCACCGTTTCCCGTTAAAATGTTAATTAGTCGTTAACTCGTTAACGGTGCAAAATACCACCCCAAAGAGGTACATTTTCGGAATCAGCGCATCGAGGAGGCCCTGTACAGCGATTTTCAGCTAAATCGAAAGACCCCGCCGTTTCCCGTTAAAATGTTAAGTAGTCGTTAACTCGTTAACAGTGCAAAATACCACCACAAAGAGGTACATTTTCGGAATCAGCACATCAAGGAGGCCCTGTTTACCGTTTTTCAGCCAAATCGAAAGACCCCGCCGATTTCCGTTAAAATGTTAATTGGTCGTTAACTCGTTAACGGTGCAAAATACCACCTCAAAGAAGTACATTTTCGGAATCAGCGCATCAAACAGGCCCTGTATACCAATTTTCAGCTAAATCGAAAGACCCCGCCGTTTCCGGTTGAAATGTTAATTAGCTGTTAACTCGTTAACGGTGCAAAATACCACCCCAAAGAGGTACATTTTCGGAATCAGCGCATCGAGGAGGCCCTGTACACCGATTTTCAGCTAAATCGAAAGACCCCGCCGTTTCCCGTTAAAATGTTAATTGGTCGTTAACTCGTTAACGGTGCAAAATACCACCCCAAAGAGGTATATTTTCGGAATCAGCGCATCGAGGAGGCCCTGGATACCGATTTTCAGCCAAATCGAAAGACCCCGAAATATGCTGCTGTGAGGCTGATATTCGTTGCTGCTGAATTGACAGACGTCGCCGAAACCTTGCATTTGTATCAGATGCGTCATGTTGGCTTACATGTGACTTAGTTTGCATTCTGTTCGCGAACCTGTCAGTAAGATTATCAGCACTAATTATCGCACAGGATTGGTTTTTATGGTCGTCAACGTTGGTTTTAAGTGTCGTCATTTTAGCCAAATATTCGTGCTGATTGGTGGTATTGTGCCAACTGACAAAATTGCGAACAGAGTGATATTTCACTTTAGAAATGTATTTTGATTGTGCGTTCTGTGGTCGTTGACACGCATTATTATGGTCAGATTATGGTGATAGAATGTTACATAGGGTGAAGGCTTAGGTTAGGTTAATTTATTTCTGAAGCTTACTGTTTTGTGTCAAACTTTTCATCTATGCTTATCTATTTGATAAGCACAGCCCACAGGTATGAAATATTTAGTGATAAAACCTAAAAGTACAGTGGCGGATCCAGGGGGGGGGGGCGAAATCAGCATTTGCCCCTCCCAAACGGCATAATTTTAACATTACGCCTATGGACGAGGCATGGAAAGAATCGATAAATTGTTATGGTTTGCCCCCCCCCCCCCATAAAAACTCTGAGCTGCCTCCGCCACTGCAAAAGTATGATGAATGTTATGATTTTTTTGCTTCATACTTTCATGTTACATGTTAAGATTTTTTGGAACACTTTCAATATGATTCACTTGGTATGCTTAAGAAGTGTGAAGTGATTAACTTTCATATCATGCTCACTGTCTCAGCGGAATAATATGTTCTTAACAGAGCACTTTCAATGTTTTTAGCATCTGGAATTCAAAAAGATGTCCTAATTTATTGATATCTTCACTTTCTTGATATATCTCAATTATCTGCTTCTGTATGATACATATTTTGTTTATTTTCATGTGTTTTAGGCTGATTCTTAATTTTCCAATGTTGGGGTTGTAGTTTTGCCATTGGGGTTGTACCTACTTATAAAAATTGGGGTTGTAGCTACAACCACCACAGTATATAAAGTTCCGCATGTGCCTGAGACCCCCAGAAAGCCAATATTTTCCGATTTGGCAGAGTTTTCAAAGAATGAGGTCTAGCTCAGTATCTAGGAAAGTCAGAGCAAAATGGAAAAAAGCAGCTGATAGCTGAGGAAATTTCCTTTCGAATAGCTGCCAACAGATTTCAGCTATTTTTGATATTTGAGGCGCTAGGAGTCAAAAATCTAAAAGCATATTTTTTAGTAACATCACTTTTGCGTCAATAACTTCTGAACCGTTAGTGATAGCCTGAAACGGTAAACACTGTTGCAGTTCTCTAATAAATGCGAAACAAATGGTTTGTATTTTGACCTACTAAGGTCACTCTCAATTTTGACCTCAGGTCACGGTTGACCTGACCTGAGCAAGTATAGGCGAGTAACATATCATTCGATACGTCATGACTCGGGAAACATGTTGTTATATAAAGGAGTGTTTTATCATATTTGTTTTACTTTTTATCATTATATGAAGACGATATGAATGTTTCATGCATATAAGTTCTCATTTTACCCCAAACATGTTAGTTTGAATCGTTTCCCCATTGACCGTAATGGTAAGCATTGGTGACCTCAGGTCATGACCTGTCAAGGATATAACAAAAACCGAAACATATGTTGCACATATCGGTAAGCTTATTTGAACCTGGAAGTTTGAACATATTTGCTCGAAAACGCTTGCTGTGGTGAGGGGACAAACTTTTTTTAATGACCTAAATTTAGGTTGACCTGGTGACCTGACCTGAGGTCAGATCAACTCAAAATTTTCAGAAATGTTGCGTAAAAGCCTTTTAGGAAGTCAGAAAATTTGAGCTTCCTAGCTCAAAGCGCTCAAAGCGTTTGGGAGAAATAACCAAAAAACCTCAGGGGGGCTCCTGAGGCCCCCCCCCCCCGGCCAGGAATAGGGTTGAGCCATTGTCAAACCTTTTGCATTGCAAACAAAGCTGTCCTTCAGCGACCTTCAAGGGTCCTAAATGTGGTCGCACGACTCAGTTTTCCATCTCTCTCTGTCCATTTTCAACCGATATAGTTGGGTCCACAAGGCTCCACATGATACGGAGTGAGAGTCAAACCCCCGGTGTCGCACGGAGCTATGGCCTTTAGCCCAGCACATTTCCCGAGCGGAATGAATTTCACAGCCAATCATCTTCACATGAGAGAGCGGAAAATCATACCCACCCGGAGACTGCAGTAAAATGAATGAAATATTGGCCACAGATTGATGAGGTAGCCCGCTCTTCGTTAATATTTCATTATTCATATATTTTGCGGTACAGAAGATTACCGAAAGGCCGCAGTTCCTTTCCATAAAAGCTTACTGCAGATTGCGCAACTAGGCAATGCAGAAAATTGGGCCCACATTTCACGTTACCTTTCATGGTTGCCAGAAGCCATTCATCCAATTCTTGCGAGGACAATAATAAGCCATGGAATAAATATTATCAAATGTACCGGTTTTCCAATTTCACCGTTAAATGGTATGCTGAAAATGCTTCTGTATTTCATGATGAAGTCGCAAACTATTCACCTATTTAATTATCTTAATTAATATAACTAATATCAAAACTTCTTAATCATTTAAGCGTTACTGTTTCGTCTGCAAGCACTTGTGACTGACAGCTGACACGACTTTTGTTGACCGGCCGCCGTCCTCCGGCGGGGCGGGCGGCTGTGCCCCGGGGCGCCCGCGCTCCTCGCCCGCTGATTGGCTGGTGCCAGGTGTCAACCGGGTCACGTGATCACCGCTTGACGACAGGCGGCGCTGGAGTGCCGGCCTTATTGAGTGATCCATAGTTACAAAAAAAGCAATAATGACGAATGAGCTTACCGGAGCGCAAATGTTAGAAACAGTGACGGAAGCGTGGCTCCTTGTCGATGCTGGGAGCTTCCGTCAGTTCCAGTGACGGAAGCTCCCAGCAGGCTTGTCATTTGCCTCAGAAGTCGCATCCTAGTAGCGGGGCAGAGTGAGGCTTAGTCGGGCTTTTCAGAGTTGATCTGGTAGATATGGTAGGGATGGGGTCTTTCGGACTCCACGCCAGGCTTGACGAGGAGTTCCAGTAGGACTATTTGCGGTCATGCATGAGGTAAAGCTTAGCTTTGATCTTCGATGATCATTTGCCTCTCTCGCTAATGCCTAGCATTGATGTAGTTTTGGAGGATCATACTGGATCCATGGCATAATGCGTATCGGCAGCCGGCAATCGGACGGGGTTCAAGTTTGGCTCGATCCGAGAGATGACGTAACTTTTCCAGACAGTCGGAGCCAGACAGTCTGATGTGAAACGCTTACATTTAGGATTCTAGGGCTGGCTTGTGTCCCACTTCGCAAATGTGACCATTTCGGATCAAGTTTGTGGGCGAATCCTGTTCAGAATCAGAAATGTATCGAACCCGAACACACGATGCACACGGAATGAGTTGAGCGGTGCGCAAATGGGCACAGAAGTTTTGCTCTGCTTCATTGGACGTATTCAATTCTCATCTCATTCAAATCCAGGGGCGTATTCTCATGTGTCATAACTCATTCCCAAAGCTGAGATTATGAACTGAACCCGTCAAAGGCTGCACTCGCTTATGCGCTGTTAGACTCAGGATTTAAGCATTTGGGGTTTCGAAGTAAGCTACTTTAAAAAATATATATAATCTAATTCCGTTCTCCTCAGTTGCTGATCAGTTTACACATGTTTCCATTCAAACCTTCCTCCATTGCAGCTCGGAAAGTGCTTTATTGCAAAGGGAGCGCGCATTTCAGCATTCATCTTAAGTATAAAGGCCTGGATACACTATGCGTTTTCTTCGTGCGTTTTTTGCGTGTTTGCATGTTTTGCGTGATATCGTTCTAGAAAAAGGAACGATATTACGTTTTTGTGATGTTTTTTACCTTAAATTTTAGTTACATAAGAGTTATATTAGCTTTTGTATATAGCCAAAGTAAAATTTATATTGTTTATAACTTTTTTCCTAGAACGATATTACGCAAAACACGCAAACCTGCAAAAACGCACGCAGAAAACGCATAGTGTAGCCAGGCCTTAAGTATAGGTTTTACGTCAAAGCCCTCATATATGGTGACGGTGTGCAATGTGCATCCTCTCATGATTCCTGATCACGAAACCATATGACTTCATTGTCACTCGGTCTACACAAAGCCCCCCAGTGCCCAGTGGTGACATGTCACGCCTTAGGCGTAAACGTGCTCCAGAGGTCGGAAGTCTTCTCATTTTCTACACTCCAAACATTACGACGCAATAACCCATGGTGGGGTGAATTATAATGCACACTGCATTCTGCGTATATTGATTCTGCGTTATTTGAGTTGGTTCTGACTTTAGGAAAAATTCAGCGAGATGAGAGGTGCCCAGTTGGTGCTTAGTTGACCACCGGCGTATTACTCGTATAGCACCGGACGGAATTATTTGCGCATGCATAACTATTAGCGATTTAGCGATACAATTAGCCAATCACGTAATCGCACGATTTCCAAATAGCGGTACCTACATAAAGATTTGCTAAGTACGCTTTACACCCGAGAGGCCGAGACAACGGGCTCTTGTTCCGGTCTTATGTTGGAGTGGATGCTGTCGTTAGAATGGCCCGAGTTGATCGCCGGCGATACTGATAGGCTTGATCACTGTCGATCACGACGATTCCTGTCATTCAAACATTTACCCAGGATCCTATCCACACATTCAGGATATTCACCAGAGCAATATCGGAACGAATGCCGACCACATTATCAGGTCGGCAATTTGATTCGAGTACGGAGGACGCGGCTACATGCACTCGATGGTGCATTTCATACGTGCATGTTGGCCACCTTGCAACTCTGATTCAATATTTAAGCATATTTTTATTTAAAATAAAGCTGATGTCTAAGGGCAAAGCAGCTAAGGGGTCGGCTAGGTCTGCACAAACGGGCCAATTTCAATCAGGGCGTATCTTACCTATAACCTATGCGTGGCTCCCTTATGCGTGCGTTTGTGTGGGACTGTGGGTGCACGGGTCGGTTCAAGTGTGTGTGAGTGCAGATAATAAACACAATGGCTGTTCAAAGCGAACTGCTTGCGCTTGCTCAATGCTCACTGTAAACATGTGATAATCAACTTCCTCACAAAACCTTAATCAAAACGGTTTGCAAAATCAGTCTTTTCTAGTTCCTGCGTGAAGCACTTCAACCTCAACACCAAATGAGTCCCAGCTCAAATATTTGAACTTCAATCGATGGCAAGTTAATCAGCTAGACACGCAAATATTCCGTGGAAAACGCGAGTGGATAAAGAGACCTTATTTTGCAGCCGATCGAAAAAGCGTGCGTTCACAAGGAATGAAAGTCTTTTTACCCAGTCATACTAAACTTTCTAACTCATATTCACTAGAATTATAACGTCAGGAAAGAATCGTTCGCATAAAATAAGAACATGAAATGCGTACCTTCTGTTTCATTCAGACAAACAAACAACGTTTTAGCTGACTTGATTAGAACGCAATACCATGCATAACTGAATTTAAGAAGCTAACTATTCGTAGGTCTAGCCCGGGTCTTAGGTAGGTATATGGGTGTGCTAAGATAAATGCCTCAGAAAAGAAACAACAGGCGACTGAGGCACTTCAGAGGACTTGTTCAATGTTCAAATAGTAGCTTGCTGAACTACTATACAAACAATCCGCAAAAGCTCTGAAGTAAATCAGCATCATCATGTTTTGCGAAAATGCCGGTCTGTTCCACAAAACGCTAGTCTTTTATCTTCCTGACATATTCACAACACACAAGCCCCAACTGAACAAAGACGAACACAGTTGCGCCATTGAAGACTGCATTTAATTAAAGTGACCATCCCACCTTAACATTAGTTTTGAGTTGAGATAGCCAAAATGGGTCCCTGTCTTGCACTTACCGGTTTGAGCACTCACAAGATCGAGAAATGCCTCAAATTGAAAATATCTAAGTTCAAAGTTGCAGCACTTGGATTCAGTGTATTAGAATATGCATTAGAATGCCCCCTCTGAATGTGTGACGTCAGCGCAGATCTAACGATTTTAAATCTTTTACTAAAACGTTTGGTAGCACGCGGTGGTATACGCTGCTTTGCGCGCAACAAGTGCCGCACTTTAAAATAAAGTCGCTAGGAACAGTGGAGATCCCAAAAAGTAAACAAAAGTAAAAGTCTAATATCTTGAAAACCGGTGAATATTTTTCGATGAAATTTGGTAGATATTCGTTTTCGCTCTTTCTGAACCGAGCAACATCACTTTCATGCCAATTCATTACCTTTTTTGAAGGTGGGAGGGTCCCCTTAATGAAATCGAGTTTGAATAGAAAAGCACGTTCTAATGGTTAATTTGCGGTTGCAATAAAATGTTCAGGTTAGGTTAGGTTTATTTTGCTTTACCATATGGTGGAGTATCTCTTTAGTATTGGCACGAGCGTTCGGAAAATGTTGGTATATGCTTTCGGCCCGCTCAGACTGTAATGCTTTAGGTATCTGGGAAACGGTTTTGGACCGTGGTCATTTTTCGTATACCAGCAGATTGTTTTGAGGTCATTGACCCGTCTTTCAACATTGCTTACAAAGCTCATTTCTAGCTATGCTTCTTTTATCTTTGCGTTGCCCAGAAGACGGGATAACTTTGGTGGGCCATGTGGCGATATCTATCCGTAGGTACGAAACGCAAATAAACGCCAATAATCAAATTTTTATTCAGGTGGGTACACGTCATTTTGGACTAGTCGACAGGGCAGTGTTGACAGCTCCGGGTGTTACCGTGCCGTGCTTCTTACTTCATTTTGATGTTCACGATTCCACGGTTGCTGATGTTGAACACGATATAAGGGGAGCTGGAAACTGATATTTCGAAGTAAGGCTTCAAATTCTTCACGCATTGTTCACTTTTTTTCTTAACGTTTCCCTACTTTTTATTTTTTAATAACAAAACTCAATGCAATCTTAATTGTCATCACCAAAGTCAAATCCTAAGAAACTGGTGAGAAGCGTGGTTTTGAGAAGGCTCATTTTGCAACTACGTGCACCATATGGTAAAATAAATACCACACTTAGGCCGGAATGATTTCTTGAGGACCTCGGTCGTTGTTTGATTTTCCACCCTCGGCCTTCGGCCTCGGGCGGAATATCAACAACGACCTCTGTCCTCAAGAAATCATTTACCGGCCCCGTGTGGTATTTTATATTCTCGCTCGTCAATGGCCAATTTTGAACTATAAAAGCCTGTCGATGACAATGGCTGAGTGAGCTTAGAATGAACGAGGGACGCACGCCGTATGCCCGCCCACACAGGAAATCTAGAAAAAGCAAAGTAGTGAGGCAGTAGGAAACGAATTTCGAATGTTCTCACGGTTTAAAGGGAGATTATGACCTTTTCCCACTTTATTGGAGTTGGGACCATTTTTTAGTAGAAAATGTATAAAAATAATGTAAATTCATTGCATTTTGCCGAAATCACGAAATAACCATGTTTTTTTTTAATTTGAAGTAGCTCAAGCGCTCCGCGCTTGGTAGTGATGGGTAAGCAAGTACTTGCACCTGTTTAAGTAAAATCGGTGAGTAAAAATTAAACCTATTTGAAAATTTTATTATAATTGATTGCTGCCTTTATGGTCGATTCGTGAATAAAAGGTTTTCTTATACATTTGTTTTTTCGACGTGTACGAATGCTTTTAATTATTAGGTACCGGACAATACATAAGTTAGTTGCAGCATTTCTCATTTTAAATAAGGAACGAATGAGAGCACAGTCTTGCTCTTTATTTTTGGAAGAATTTGGTATAAGTTATTTCATTAGTCAGCATGTCAAAAGATTCTTTTCATATATTGATACAAATACATTACCTACCTTTCTTAGAATACCAGTGAGTCAAAATACGTGTGTACCGGATGACATAAATTTCGTAGCTGCGTTCCATCTGATTTGAATGGCCACATTACCTACACACGTTGGTTGTAGGGTACCATGCACCTATACAACAAACGCCCTACACACGACACTGACAACCAAGCTAACGACATAAACAAACGGTAACTCTTTATTTTTAACACTAACACACAGGTGTTGTGTTAGTTAATAACTAACACAACACCTCAAGCCCATTCGATCCACAGGTCAACTCAACGCTCCGATCTCACCTGTTGCATCTGCCTCGCGGCTATCCTCCCAGCCGGCCGCACTCCCGGCGAATCACTACAATGCTCCACTGCCCCCTCCAAGGAGTCCGTGCCACTCTCTGCCGTCGACACCGGACACTGGCGCCGAGGTAAGACGAGCCGACACTCGGACGCTGAGCTCTCTCTCCGGCGCGTGCGTCGATGGAGACGCGACGGGCGTCATCCCCCGCGCTCCCAGGGGGGGGGGGAGGGGGGGAGCATCAGGTGGGCGGAATAAAGTGGCGAGGATAGTCCGGTGGCTGATGTTTTTAATTGTATTTGCTGGGTGATGTTTAATGATGGATGGACATTGATGAGGAAGACGCCGTGCCCAGCTTTGTCTACCGTAGCGAACAATATGAAACCATAGTCGCATGATTGGTATTGTTCATATTGCTTATTTGGTATTGTTCAGTCATAACAGCAAAAACATATACCAACTTGGAATTATGATCATGTTAAATAAAACGAACTTAGGTCGAAATAAAACAGAACCAGGGCCTTATACAACACAAGTGCGCAAACACAGCAAAATCACAAAGCATCCAGTATTGATGCATAGCCCCTTCCATCACCGTACTCTTATTTTTATCGTGTCATTTCGGCTTCAATGAGCACATAATTGGAGTGCCCACTTCCTAATGAATGCCTATGCCAGAGGTTTCATGGGCGTAAGAACGTCACGAAAACTGTGTGTGTGGGGGGGGGGGGGGGGGAGCGAAACTTCAATGTCACTTCGTGTGAGCCCCAATATCCCTTTGAAGAAATTATTTAAGTTTTGTGCTCATCTCACCTTGCTGAACCATTTCCTGTTCTTATTTTTGCATTTAAATTAAAAATGAAGATTTTACTTTAAAAAATGACCGAAAAATGGGGGCCATGCCCCGGCCCCCTGTTCCTACGCCTATGAGAGGTTTTCAAAGTGTTTCGTCCTTGCTCAAGATGAGATCAGAACCCCTGCACCCTTATACCATCTGATATTATTCCACCATCCCGTATTCCGCGAATGCCTGCAAAAACAGCGAAAAATAATCGTCACATTCATCTCTTTTCCAGCATCCACGCAGTGATTAGGCAATGGGGACGACTGCGGCGCACAGCGCGCTGTGACAATTGCGGCGTGTTATCACATTAATGTCGTCAGTGATGGATTGCGTGTAAATCTAGATCAGCGGTATTGTGGAGATGCTCCCCTAGCCTAGGGAGTTTTTTTCTGAGAAAATACATATGGTTCAAGATGACAAATTGCACTTTTAATAACCAGTAAAACGCCTTTTGGGCGAAGAACGAGCGAGCGAGATAGTGAGCCCTGCACGTGCGGAAGGGCAAGAGGGTACTTCCAACGGGGCTTGTGCAAAGCACCCTTCTAACCGGTCGCTAGCGGTGTGCCAAATTTGAACGCAATCGGCCCAGCCGTTCCTGAGATCTGGAAGCGGCATTCTGCACGTGTGCACGTGCAAACGGGGTCTAAACTGACTTTTGCACGGCACCCTACTAACTGGTCCCCAACCGTGTACCTACCAAATTTGAGCGCAATTGGCCCAGCCGTTCTCGAGATCTGGGAGCGCCCCCTGCACGTGCGCACGTGCACCCTAACCGCAACACATGGGAATGCATTGCCTGGTGGGTGCCTAACTGTATGCCAAGTTTCAGCGAAATCGCCCCAGTAATTAGCGAGTTATTGAAATGGGAACAAATTTGGCACCTCTTCTTTTTGCATTTTGCACGTGCAGTGGGGGTCACTCACAAAGATCAAGAGTATCCGACCTTTGGTAGAAGGGATGCAGCTACCCTACAAAAATTACCGCAAGACAATCGCCCAAGCGCCTGCTGAGATATGGGCCTCTCAAAATTACTACTTTTGCAAAACAGCTTGAACACTCTTGACTTTTCACGTGGTGGCACGTGCCACGACGGTCACTGAGATGTATCAAAAGTAGTCAGTTACGGGCCGGGCCGGGCCGGGCCGGGCCGGGCCGCTCATACTGAGATTTTTCCGTTATATTGAAAAGACTCATTTCGCTCGCTGCGCTCGCTCGCTCGTAATGACTCGGCCACTCTATATTTTTGGTAGGTATTGGTATTGGATTTTTCATAAACAATACAGGACAATAGAAAATCTAAGAATTTTTTTCGAAAACGACCAGGTAAAAAGAAATGGAAATCAATATTATCGAGGTCGAGTAGTTCAGCACGGACCTCATTCCTCTTCTTACTCCCCGCATCCTTTCGTCTATTCTAACTATGTCACCCTCTTCTCTTTCTCTCATGTTTTTTTCTACTCATACTGTTTTCCTCATCCTCATGTTCCTATTCCCACCTTCTTCTTCCTTTTCTCCGTTCTCTCCGTTCACCTCCCTTTTCCTTCTTCTTCTTCTCCAGACTGCTCCACGAGTAAGAGGGAAACACTCCCATTGGAATTGCTACGCCTAGCTGTTGTTTTGTTTCAGAAGTTACTTATTTTACACTAGTCTTGTCATGTTAAAAATATAACTCGGTTTGAAGATCCAAGAACCCTGCAACATGGCGCATGTTGAGTACCCCGTGTAGTACCAAAGCATTTATTTTATTTATTTATTTATTTATTTATTTATTTATTTATTTATTTATTTTACATCATCCGGTCAATCCGCAATAATTGGGCTATTCACAGACCGTTGTCATACAAGATATAAGGCACTCACATCACATATTGTAAATCATATCGCGGAAATAAATATAATGAAGGCAAGTTATAAAATACCATAGATTCAATTATTCAATTATTCAATTATTCATATGTAGGGGAAGCCGGGGGAAGCCCGGGCGCGGGGGAAGCCCGGCCACCCCGTTTCCGGCTAAATTATTCACAATAAAATGCTCAACTGTTTGTCCTTTCAGCGTGGCAGCTAAGGTAACGCCAGCAAAAAAGTTAAGGCTGACAAAAATTGCATAGTGTTAAAGTTATAGCGCAAAAATGATATTTTAAGGGTTTTTAGCTAAAAAGTGAGATATCTTGCACTGTTAATGTTATACCATACAGTACTAATATTTATACGAATGTTATGTAAGGACCGTTTAAGTGTTTGTAGTGAGGGGTGACGAGGCAGGCTGGCTTAAGTATGACATTTTTTCGAATATCGCTGTTCTAAAATACAAATTAGCACATTGGGGTAACCCCGGGCGAGTGGCCAAGCTTACCCCCAACCGAGAGCAATGCCACTAAACCACTGTTTTCCATGAGATAATAGGTACTGAGCAGGTTTGGTTTACACCTAGATCAAAGATAAATTTCGAAAATAAACATGTTATCATAGACAAAGCCAGTCATGTCACTTAAGGTCAACTAGGGTCAAACTACGTTTTTGCAGATAACACGACAGACAATGAAGCTAGAGCTTCAAAAATGGTGTCGTTGTGTTCTTCTTCATCAGCCGAGTCGAATGATATGCAATATGATGCATTAAGGTAAAAAGAAAAAGAAATTTTAAGGAATTTTGAAATACACATTTTTTGTCAATTTTGCATCACGATTTTCATCGACCTGTACTGTACATATATGTAGTAGACGCTAGCTAAAATACCAGTAGTGACATAAACTCTAAGATGTCCAGAGCTAATCAGTACCTTAATATTTCACTTTCCGTTAATATTTGGAAAACACATAATGGTTTCATCAACTCGTTGTAAAGCGCTGGGGAGGTGGCCGGCGTTACCCCTATGCCGGGCTTACCCCAGAAAAATCAACACTTTTTTAAAACTCGATTTTCTCAACCTTATACTTATTCCACGAAACCGAATTTTTAGGAAAACACGGCCAATGAACTTAGCTAG
Organism: Amphibalanus amphitrite; assembly: GCF_019059575.1. NCBI lineage: Eukaryota > Metazoa > Arthropoda > Thecostraca > Balanomorpha > Balanidae > Amphibalanus > Amphibalanus amphitrite. Next base: position 125,769 of record NW_024881993.1, read on the forward strand.
CTAGCAGGATATCAACATTTTATACAGCACGTATGGTATGTAATAAAAATGAAAAAGAGCTTACTATGCCGGGCTTCCCCCGGCTTCCCCTATATAACATTTTGGACCTTCCATGGCATCTTTCACCCAGCACAAGTTTTATAGGTATCACCACAGTGTGACTCACAAGAGAATCGATAAAGATTTAATTATTGTTGGAATTATTAATTATCATTGTTGGAATCATCATCCACTAAGTCGAAGTAGATGGTGCCGTGCAATCTGGCGAAGATACCGCCTCCGCCGCCTCCGCCACCGCCTCCGCCTCCGCCTCCGCCTCCGCCTCCACCTCCGCCTCCGCCTCCGCCGCCTCCGCCGCCGCCTCCGCCGCCGCCTCCGCCTCCGCCTCCGCCTCCGCCTCCGCCGCCGCCACCACCGGCTATGGAAAAACAATATTTCAAAGTGTGCCCTGGATTCCGTGATTTCTTTCGTTTTCCTGCTTAAAGGTTTCAAAAAATATACAGTATTTAGAATATCTAAGATCGTAAGCCAATGGAAATTTAAAAATGAGTTTGGCAAGTGAAACTAGTCTACAAATCTATTATGGTCAGCTTGCTTGTCACGGGTTCTAACTTGATCTTGCCTGAGTAAATCTGACAATATAATTAGCAAACAGAATTAAATGCAGCCTTCCATTTCTTTAAATAAATAAAAATGTGGGGTGCCTTTCGATCTCTCGTCTGCTGAAATCCTGACGCCATGCTGTATGTGTATATTTACCCCGATTCGAACCAAACAGAGCTATTATCCAACTGCTAAATGACAAGGATTATGTGCTAAACCGGTAAATTTTCTCTTTGATTCGAGAGGAGGAATTTAGACCACTCACGTGCGGCGGAGACGGCGGACAGCAGCGTCACCAGGAGTGCTGCCAACAGAAGCAGCTGAGTGAACAGTTTCATGGTGAGTGTGACGACTCTGACGCGAGGACCATGTTATATAGCGCTGACGCCATCCTTATTGGGGGTCAGATATAGGCCGGAAAATACCGGTAGTTACATGCAGGAGGCCCGGTTCTTGCAAGAGAGGTACATACCACAGAGGACGACCTGGAGAGTCCAAAATGCGCTTCAGTTAACAATGAAATGTGCAAGGGAATACACTGCACAAAGGAGTGCTCCAGAAAAATATGTGCTTACGAACACATATAACCTTGTAGAAGCTTTTTTTGGGACCATAATCTCACACGCTGCTATGCATAGCAGCGTCCAACACCATCCTTATGCATGCACGATCAAGAATGATCATGTGTTAATTTTTAATGCAGTTAAAATGGTGTTTTGCGACATAAGCCGGTTTCCAAATCCGATTTCAAGCGAGATTAACATTCGCATGTATGGGCAATGGTCGCCTGGAATTCAATCGTACAATAGTTCCGGAGAAAAGCGAAAAAAACAGCATTTAAAACAGAAATGCATCAAACTAAATTGAAACTCCAAAAATGTATCTAGAATTCGTGCTGCAGATAATGACCCAAGTAGACGTAACATATTCACAGCTGCCTGTTTTCAACAGATGGATACACGTAAAAACACCACCGCTCTCCGCTGGTTCGTATCTAGAGACTGAACCTAGCAATCTTGCCGTATCAATTAGTGTGTCTGAGTATTGCGTCTCCAAGCTTCGCTCACTGTTTCACCAGCTATATAGAAGCTTGTCTCCACAAAGCAGAGGCTGTCTCCATCAGAACCCAGGAGCTCCCGGGTTTCCAGGGCGTCCCGCCGGAGCTCCCGGGTTTCCGGATCCGTTTCCGGATCCTCCCGGAGCCGGAGAGGTCCCGGGATCTTCTCCGGATGGTCTGGAACTGGGCTGAAAACCTCCACTTCCTCCCGGCACTCTCGGCCGGCCCGAATCTCCTCCGGAGCCGCCGAAAGACCCGGGACCTTCTGAGCTGCCGCCACCGCCGCCACCGCCCAAACCGCCAAAACCGCCAAAACCACCAAAACCACCGCAAACCGTCAAAACCGCCAAAACTACCGCCTCCTCCGCCAAAACCACCGCCTCCACCGAAACCTCCACCGCCACCGCCTGCAGGTGCAGTCGTGTCAGACATAATGTCTATTGCCATACAGTGTCTACCTCCTGTATGAATATCTTTTGTTATATTCCCAAAACTGTATCACAAGATTCAATTCAGTGATGTTTTTGTTTCTTCTTGTTTTATGTTATATTACAGTGTAACCGAAGTTTTGTGTTCAATCGTAACAAGTGCTTTGGTTAGAATTTTTTCTCGTGAAAGACAAACTTGAGTCCCGGTATTCTTACTTAGTTCAAAATGTTTTCGAACATAAAGCATTATGATTTATGTGATACTGCATGCCATTAGATTTATCATCCAACATCGAACAAAAAGAAACAGCTTCCATTCCATTTAGGTTCGAATTCACTGCAAATTTCAAATACATATAACAAGTGCCTTCATTCCCTGCTTTGCTGCCTACCTTAGGCTGACATGGCCACAACCAGCGCTATCACCACCAGAAGCGTTCGCATGCTGGTGACTGAGGCCTCCGAATCGTGCAGCGGTTATGTACCCGTGCCCCCGGCTTTATTTGCCCTTGGTGTCATCTTCCTTCCATACCAGTCACCGCCAGTCAAATCACAACTCTGGGGGCAGTTTTCCTCTGGCGATGTTAAGTCGGGGGCCAACTGTAGAGGAGCGGAGTTGAAGGGTAAATGGAAGTCAGATCGGCTGATTTAGGGGCCCCTTTGCGACTTCTAGAAAGGTGAAGCAATTGTTGAGGTCAGGTGAGGCGAGGCAAGGTGAGCTGATGTCGATAAACAAACAGCGGGCTGCCCCATGCCGAGTACCGGGTTCTGAGAAAGTTGTCAGCCACTGCGCACTGGAAATGCCGAACGTCGTAAGCCGCGCTGCACTGCGAGGCGGGTTATGGTGTGTTGTATGATATGAAGGAAATATCATATATGTAGTGAATACAAAGGTGTCTAGCACACAGATCACCGAATGTGTGGATTGGGAAACGCGAATCACTGAAAATTGAGATGAATTTTACAAATAACAAGGGTCATAAGACTTGATTTTCATTTACGTTTCAATTTTCATTGCGAAAGAATTTCATGTTTAGGATCTAGTAAGATATAGAAATACCTAAATAATGCATGAAATGAACGAGACTTTCGTGCATTGACATATCCTTAAGCAGTGTAACATATTCATTTGCACCAAATGAGCACCCGTCAAGTCAAGGGTGTTGACAGTTTTGAGCATATGGACATTGGAGCCCCAGACATCCCCCGAGCGTCGGAAGACGCACCCATAGGCAGCGGAACGGGGGGAGGCACTGGGGCACCGTGCCCCCTTGATTTTTTCATTTTAACATAAGCCCTATGGGCGTTGCATGGAAAGAATAGGACCAAAAGTCGGCAGTGCCCCCCCCCTTAATTGAAAGTGTTCCGCCGCTACTGAACGCACCTGGATGAAGCAAGACTCTGGAGGGACCAGCACACGGGTTTTCCGCATATTTCTTCCAGTTACTTGGTAACCACGGGCACGAATGCTCCGAGAAGGGGCGGAGTTTCAGAGGCGCCGTGAGGCCCACCCCGTGTTGAAATGGGCGGAGCTTTGGGGCACTGAGAGGCCCACCTGCGGGGATCAGAGGGGGCTCGCGGTCCACCCGAGTGGTATATATGTAAAGGGCCGGGTGCTGATGGAGGCCTCCCCGTCCGTCGTTTCCGTCCTCAGGGTGTTCAAATTCTTCTCCACCCTCGCACGGGAAAATCGGGACCTGTTAGAAAGTCGTTAAGTGTGGCTGCTAGGGGTTTTCGGGGTGCTGATCACAAATATCAAGTTAGTTTTGTTCACAGATGATGTCTTCATGCATTTAGGGCAGGGTGGGTCAGGTTAGGTCATGTCAACCAGTAGGGGTCCGGCCGGTATTCGTAGTAGGTGTCAACCGCCTCCGACAGCTTCGTAACATTTTACGAAGGCACCAAAACTACTTTGTTAACGCTCAAATGGTTGCTAAATTAGAATTCAGCTCCAAAAACTAGCCTAGAAACATATTGAACTCGAAAAAGTGAACCGAGGTCATCAAAGGTCAATGACCTGACCTGACCTTCAGGTGACCTTGACACCCACCCTTATGCATGGGACCAGCACCACACCAAATGTTTGAACGCTTGAAACCACGAACAGACTGCAAACGCGCGGCTAATGCGAGCCGACATACGCCGGATCGTGATTCAGGCCGAACATGTCTCGATTAAACGTAGGCCCACAGGTCAACGGTCGTTTGGGTCAGAGTCATGACATTTTCGGGGTAGGTGTTAAATTGATTGACGCGAGGGTACAGAAAGTGACGTCGCAATCTGCCGATTTTTACGAGAGGTATTCGCGAAAACCCGAGGGGGGTCCATTTGACCCCCCCCCCCCACCTATACGGGCGAGGGTTAATGCCGTAACCCTCGATCCAGGCTGGGCAGGTAGCTTTATCCCATGCAGGAAGCTCTTTTGGAGCAGGCCCGTAGCCGGGTGCAGAGAGTATCAGTGGGATGGCTCAACCCACTGATAGACCACCGGGTGATCTATCCAACTGAATGAGCTACGAGTCCATGATGACTCACTAGGGAGCCAGCCCAAATCAGACCAATGCCCCCCCCCCCCTACAATTAGGCGTCTTAGCTTTGTTACATGACTTACATATTGAAAATACTGCAAGCTATAAGGTTTAAAGTAGTTCAATGCGAGTGTGCTTTGTGTGGGTGTGAGGGAGTGAGCATTTACAGGTTATTGAAGCTATCAAGAATTATTCAAAACTGATATCCTCATCGGTCATAATAGCTTCCGTAAATAACAAGCATGGTGGGAGGATAAATCAATGCAAAATAACAAATGTATCAAAATGAATGAACCAATGAATGAATGAATGAATGAATGAATGAATGAATGAATGAATGAATGAATGAATGAGAGAATGAGAAATGATTGAGGGAGCTACCATTTTTCGTCGTTGTTGTCGTCAGTGCACACTGCGCACTACTGCAGCCACGATCTGCTGCACCAGAACAGCGTCTCATTCCCTGCCTTACAAAACCATTCGTTCACGGGGTAGGTGGAAGGGTGGACGGAGGGGGGCAGCCAGGAGGGGGCGGGGCCTGTGGCAAGGTAAGGGTACATAACCAGAGTGTCCTGCCGGGAGCCCCACACCTCGCCATGCGAACAATACTGGTGGTTCTCGCCTTCATGGCTGCGGCCGTAACCGCCCGAGGTAAGTTGTGAATCACATCTTCCAAGGTAGGTGTGATTGGCTAACTTTGTTTGTGAGGACTTAGGCGTGCATCGATCACACTGCTTCATAATATTCACATACTTTGAGAGATTTGTCAGATTATTTCCGCTAGAAACATTAAATTGTCATGGGGCAAAAGCGGGAATTACATCGGGCATCGGGTTTACGCAAAAGACATCGGTGGCGTTTTGAAACATTCAACATTAAAGGACATATATGGAACTGGAATTTTGAATATGGTTTCTTAGCAACAATAATGTTCAATGGATGATAATTGATAACCAGAACGTACAAAAGCGAAATATCAGCAAAATGTACAATACTGTGGAGGCTTACCGCCGCATTAAAAACCCTAAACTAAATTAGACACTACTATGCCTCCTTCGTTTGGCGTTCCACTAACAACAACTATTTTCTTTGGGTGGAGGCGGAGGCGGCGGCGGGGGCGGCGGCCCGGGAGGATATGGATATGGATACACCGGATCGGGAGGCGACGGCGGATACGGATATGGTGGATCCGGAGGTGATGGTGGATATGGTGGCTGGGGGCCTGGGGGCCCTGGACGCGATGGATACGGTGGTGGATACGGTGGACCTGGCGGTGGATACGGTGGTGGATCTGGGGGTGGATACGGCGGTGGATACGGTGGTGGATACGGCGGTGGATACGGTGGTGGATACGGCGGTGGATACGGTGGATACGGTGGTGGATACGGTGGATACGGCGGTGGATACGGTGGATACGGTGGTGGATACGGTGGCGGATCTGGCGGTCGGGGCGGAGGTCCGGGTCAGCCGGGCCAACCAGGGCAACCGGGCAGCTAGGACGTGCATACTGCATACAATTACGGAGGCGACCGGAGCAGCAGAGTTAACCGGGACAACAGGGTTAACCGGGTTTACCGGGTTAATCGGGCCGCCTGGTTGTGAAGCCCCTGGTCCCGGCGAGGTCGCAGCTGGTTCCGGTGGCTCGGGACAACCACAAAACGCTGCCATCGAGCTGTCGCGACCACACACCGAACGACGGAGTGCGACCGAACAGACCTGTGCTTATGCAATGTGTAATCTGCTCCGATGACTTTGCCGTTGCATTGGTGCCAACTCTTAGATCAAATTTGTACGAATGTAGTATACAAATAGGTGAGCTCATTCTTTTACGTCTGCTCTTCCTGAATAGCTAGAAATGCAATGCAAAAGCAATAAGCAACAACAAAGTTTCCAAGTGAACAAAGTCGGCAGCTTGGCGTTCGACTAGCCTCATTAAATCGGCACCGTTTTTTTAGGGGGTGGGGTGGGGTGGTGGAACTGGACCAGTAGTGGACCACCACTTTGGATTTCGAGAGAGGTATAACCATGGATGTTCCCTCCCTGGACCATCCAGTGAATGCCAGTGATAACCGATAACTGATGACGTCATTGCCAATGCAAAGCTGGCGGCTGACCCACGAATTTCACGAAGCTTTCTCATGCGAGCCTGCAGCAGTTGCCTGCCAGGGGTGGGCGGAGTCGGGGGCGGGGCGTGTGGTCTATCCGACCAATCAGAGCGGTCACATGTCGCTCGGCGCTGGGGTGCCCCCAGGCTCCCCAGGAAGTCGGGGCTCGCTAGTTGTTTACTTCATGCGCCTTCGCTACCCCGGCTGTCGCTGTTACGCCTTTCTGAAATCACACAACTTGTTCGGGGTCGTTAACCCGAACTCCGCCAGAACAAAGGCAAAACAGTCGAAAAGTCACAACTCTCAGTCGATGAAGCCCAAGGAATAAAGCGATGGTGACGGCGTTCGACACTGACGTATAGATTATAATCCACTCAGTATAAAATGCATTTGTTCATAAAGGCACATAAGGTTTTCATTTACCTAAGTCATAGACCACTATATATCGTGGTCTATGCCTAAGTGCAATGATGCATATAACCAGATATTAGCAGTTAGGTCGCATGCCGCTCAAGCTTTACTAAAGAAGCTAATTTTTTAGAGCCGCGTGGGGAAAAAAACAGGGCTATTTTTGCCCAAGCGAACGTCGAGGTCGCTCGAAACTGGAGGTCAGCTAAGGTGTGTAGCTAGTAGCTACTAGCTACCATTCAAACTTTCACGATTTTGACTTCTTTTACATTCTCCCTGCCATCACCAAGATCGCCGAGAGAGCTGTGCAGCTCCAGCTCACCGAGTACCTGGAGAGGCACCATCTTCTTAGTGAGACTCAGCATGGCTACCGCAAGCGCCACTCGTGTGAGACTGCCCTGCACGTGGTCTCAGATGATGTATTGCGCGCGATGGACAGTAGTGAGATTGCCCTCTGGGCAATGGTGGACTTGTCCAAGTGTTTTGACATGGTGCCGCACGATTTTCTGATCGACAAGCTGTCGGTGTATGGTATCGATCCCTTCTGGCTTGACGACTACCTCCGAGGTCATACACAGCAGGTCCAGGTCAGAAGTCACGAGGGCCAGCTGGTGCGATCGTCCGTGAGATCGAACTCAATCGGTGTATATCAGGGCGGATCGTTAAGTTGCATACTCTGGTGTATTTTCGCGAACGACCTCTGTCTCCATGTGCCCGATAATGTAAAAATAGTTCAGTTCGCCGATGATACCCAGATTTGGACAACTGGCAAAAAGCATGACCTCCCGTTACTTATAAACCGGCTCGAGACAGCTCTCCAATCGATGTTTAACTGGTTCTGCGCACACCGTATGAAAGTGAACGAAGCAAAGACTGAACTGATGGTCATGGGAACGAAGCAGATGCTGAGAGGTATTTCTCATGTGAACGTTCAGTTCAACCAGGCAACAATCAGATCGTCAAACCATGTTCGTAACCTCGGTGTGATTTTCGACCGTAGCCTTGACTTCCAACCTCATGTCGATCAACTCGTTCCGAAATGTATAGGAATGCTCCTCGGCCTAAACCATGTCAAACATGTCATACCGATCGCGACCTTGAAACATCTTATCACAGCTCTAGTCTTCCCCGTGCTGCGCTATTGCATGTCAGTTTACGGCATATGTAACAAGGCGCAAGTCCACCGCATTCAGAAGGTGATTAACTTTGCCGCACGAGTGCTCAGTGGACGCCGCAAGCATGAGAGCATATCAGATGTTGTGCGATCGCTCGGGTGGCTAAATGCTGATGAACTGATCACTTACCATAGAGTCATCACCATTCACCGACTGCTTACCGATGATGTACCGAGGCCAGTAGTCGCGACTATCCGCCCTCCCGCTCGTGAGCAGCACAGCCATAGTACTCGCACTGCTGATCTTCTCACAGTGCCGCGTATTCGCACAGAAGCGGGACGCAGTCGGCTGTGCTTCAGTGCCGTGAAGTTATATAACTCTGTGCCTAGGAAGCCTGGCATGTCTATCAAAACAGCCACCAAGCAACACCTGTTTGCGTGCCGTGACGAGTGAGTTGTGGTGACGTTTGATTTGATTTTATTTTATTTTCCCATTGTTTTGAATGTATCGGGGTAAATGCTTCCTATATCCGTATGCTTGTATTATTGACGTGCGATGGTGAAAAGCCCCTGAGAGCAGTGGACCTTCGTGAATATACATTCTGATTCTGATTCTGATTCTGAACGAATCAGTTATCCGCGCGAAACTCCGAAAGTAGAGCTAAAGCACTGCGGGAAAGCTCATTCGATGGCTCTTTCAAAGACAGCCTTTTCGCTATCATCAGATCTGACTCCAGTTCAACAGGTTGACCCACAGAGGACGAATACTGTCAAAATAAATGGCTCTTTCGAAACCACTTTTCTGCAATTACTTTAGGATCAAGCAATCTGACATGATGATGACCATTCCATAACAATGCTCAAAATAACGAACCATGCCATCAAAAATTATGAATTGTTAACCCGGCAGTTGCTGGGTATTTCGCCACCCGCCGTTTGCTGAGGGGGGGGGGGGCGTTAAACGCCCCCAGCCGATAACTCGAGAACCAATAGGCGCACCGAACCGTACGAGGCGGCAAACGAAAGAACGCGACGAGACGCTTCAGACTTAATTTTGAGGTCACAGGTCGGGTCAAGGTCAGGTCAAACACCTGAAATAGGGCTTTCAGTAGCATGGACTTCGGAACCTCGCAATGGGCGCCTCTCGTCATAAACTGTCATAACGGTGCACAATCCTTCATATAAGGCCTACAAGAGTGTCAGATCCATGTAGGGGTCAGTCAAGCATAGGTCAGGGTCAAGGTCAGGTCAACCCGGTAGGCACATATCCCCGAAAATCAAAAATGATATTTGCAGCCTGTGACACATGTTATATGGGTAATTTTGGGTGTAGAACACGATGGTAACATTCATTTTATCATATGTGTACGTGTTTAGTTCAAAAAGTTCAATTTAAGAAATGCATGTATCATGGTCGTGAAGTAGTCACGAGAAAATGCCAAGATTCAGTTCAAGATTTTGGAAAATGCGGAACCATAATGAAAAATCGAAGATAGTCATTTGATTTTCCATGGTATTTGCAGTCTAATGGCGTTTACGGCATGTCTGTATGTCTATTCTGTGATTTTATATGATTTTTCGAACACATGCCGTTTTTGGTCGAAAACTCAGAAACCATGACGTCACTAAAACCTCGATATCTCAAAAAAATTTCAACCGATTTTTTTTTTAACTTTGTCGCATTGTACTTCAATCAATTACCGACAGGTAACCGGCGCGCCGTTTTTATGCTATAGGGGAAGGCATAGGCGGCGGAACGGGGGGGGGGCACCGGGGCACCGTGCCCCCCCTTGAATTCTGCAAGGGGGGCACCAATAGCAAGGTGCCCCCCCCCCCTTAAATTTGATGTATTAGTACTAGGGGCAGATTCGGGGAAAACTCCAAGGGGAGGGCCATGTATCGAAGTGGTGCCCCTACCTATGCCCAAAATTAAAACCTCAACGGATTTCGGCCACTTAATTTTGGTGGTGCCCTATTTTCAGTTTTTTTTATTTTCTTTATTTTTGGTTAGTCATGTGATGACTGGTGCCCCTGCACCTGCTAGGCCGCTGATGCCCCTGGAAAGACTGTGGTACCTACCTACCCTGCCCCCTGACAAGCCTACGGTGGGCCCTGACATGACTTAGGTGCCCATGGGCCCTGACAGGCCTGTGGTGTCCTTGCTAAGCCTGTGGTGTCCCTGGGCCTTGGCAGGTTTGTGGTGCCCCTGTTAGAACGCAGGTGCCCTTGACAGGTTTGTGGTGCCTCTGACAATCCTAAATTGCCAACGACAGGCTTGTGGTGCCCTTGACAGGCCCATGGTGCCCTTGCGAGGCCGGTGGTTCCCCTGCGAATCCGATAGTGCCCCTGGCAGGCCTCTGATGCCCCTGGCAGGTCTGTGGTGCCCCTGGAAGACCTGTAGTGCTTTTGCTAGGCCGATGGTGCTCCTGACAGGCCTGTGGTGCCACTGACAGGCCCGTGGTGCCCCTGCTAGGCCTATGGTACCCCTGGCGGGCCTGTGGTGCCCCTGTCGGCTGTCAGGCCTGTGGTGCTCCTGGCAGGCATGTGGTGACCCCAGGCCCTAAGTCATGACCCATGTGACCTCCACCCTGGGATTCGCCACTGATTAGTACCATGCGATAGCTTCTTGGTAATTTGTTACATGTAGGATTAATAGAATTTATCAAACGAGAATAAGGAAGAGACAAACACATAGGTACTTGGGGATCAGCTTAAAGTTAACCACACATACGGGCAGGGGTGTAATTTTCCTAAAATGATTGTGGGTGCCCAGCTGTAGGGGCGCCCGGCGCCAGGCCGTTTTGGGGCGCGATAGATATTCTTTATGTGGGAGCCTAAATTAACACCGAATTTGATAACATTGCTAGCCGAATGGCGCTTCAAGTGACGTGTCTGACTAAGCAAATACACGCTTAAAAGTGGAAACTGACCGGAAGGACGTAAAAAGCTGTAGAGGGCGCCATCCAGTAGGAGGGGCACCAAATGTGGAGGCACCAGACGGTTACGACTTACGAGGGCGCCGTGAGACGATGAAAAGGGCGCCATTCTCTTGGGAGGGCGCCGAGTGATTGAAAACGCTATGTGGTCCAGGGGCGCTAAGAGGCCAGAAGGGCGCCGCACAGTCAGTAGTGCTACGTTGGTGGGGACGTGGGGACGCCAGATGGTTACGAGGGCGCATTGAGATCATGAAAAGGGCGCCATTCTCGTAAAAGGGTGCCGAGTGATTGAAAACGCTATATGTGGTTCAGGGGCGCTGAGAGGCCAGAAGGGCGCCGAACAGTCGAGGGATGCACGGTGAACAGAGACCTAAGGACGCGAGACGGTCAGGAGGGCGCCGTTAGACCATGAGAATGGCGCGGTGCTGTCAAAAGTGCGCCATTCTCCCAGAAGGGCGCCGAGTGATTAAAAACGCTATATTATCCATGAACGCGAGACGGTCAGGAGGACGCCGTTAGAGCATGCGAAGGGCACCGTACTCTCGAAAGGACGCTTGCAGCCTTGTAAACGACTTGTGGGTGCATTTTCATCATTGTGTGGGCATACATAATTCAGGATTGTGGGTGCATATGCCCCCACAAAGAGATATAAAATTACACCCCTGCATACGGGGGTGAACTGCCATTTTCGTTTAGTAAAAAATAAAATTAAAAAAAAAATCATCGTGTCAGGGCTGTGACGAAAAATAAGTGGCCTAAATCCGATGAGAAAATAGGATTTGGGGGTACCCTAGGTTTGGCTCCTTGAGCCATGGTGCCCCCCCTTGTCTCAAATCGTTCCGCCGCCTATGGGGGAAGGTGGGGTAAGACGGCCCAGCGGGGCAAGACGGACCACCAGCCCTACCGGCTGAACCGCTGCTGGTATCTACTGCTTTATGCACTCACTATGTTTGTTTTCCTTCGTAACAATGGCCACATTGAGCTCATGCTGCTAGGATGCATAGCTTTTGAGTTATTGAGAAAAATGTTGTTTTTCGTCAAACCGATCTAATATAAGAGGTCTACGGGTGATTCAATTACGGCGCCTTTCTTGCATGATTAGTTTATATTTTGCACTTAACTGTGAAGAACAAAGTTATAAACTTAGTTATAGTCACACTTTAGGAAAGGCAAGGTTTTGCAATCTATATTACTATTTCAACAGGATCCGTCTGTTTGTTTGTCTGTCTGTCCGCCACGCCGTGTAGTGGGTTCAATTCCACTCGCCCACAGGGCAGACGGTACGTCGTAGGGGGCTGAAATTTGCACACCTTATAGGTGACAGAGCGGGTCAGCGCCTTTTCTAGGTTTCCACTCGCTGGGGTGCACGGTTGGCACGTGGCGGGCGCCGGAAGAACGCCAATGAAATTTTGATCGGTTCGTATATCTTCATTGAGAGCCGGGGTCGACAAACTTTGTGAGCTAAATGCATGCCGATCGGCGGCGGGTGCCTCGCATTGAAGGATGGTGAAATTTTTGATTTTGATAAATGGTGGCGAAAAAATGTGTTGATTGTCGCTAAATGGGTACAGTTTGTGATAAGATTGTACAAATGAGCCGCGTTTGCCGCAATGCGCCACAATTATCTAAGGGCGTCATTTTTGCCGCAAATCGCAGTTTTGTCAAATATAGTCCGATATGGGTGCAATTTGGTGCCAAGATGCATGCTCAATCGCCGGGTGAAAATGCGCTGCGTTTGTCGCAATGCGCCACATATGCCACAAGGCGTCATTTCCGACAAATACGATTAAACGTAATGGAAGGGCACGAATAGGGGCAGGGCTGGGAACACTTTAAGTCTGATATTTTAGTACTGATTGGATCCAATTATTCTGTGACCTGACATGACCCAGCGGTGTTGGTAGGGGTAAGGTTAGTGATACGGGTAGTGGTAGGGGTAGGGGTAGTGGTACGAGTAGTAGTAGGGGTAGGGGTAGTGGTAGGGGTAGTAGTAGGGGTAGTGATTGGGTAGTGGTGGGGGTAGGAGTATGGGTAGGAGTAGTGGTAGGGGTAGGGGTAGGGGTAGGGGTAGTGGTAGGGGTAGTGGTAGGGGTAGTGGTAGGGGTAGGGGTAGGGGTAGGAGTAGTGGTAGGGGTAGTGGTAGGGGTAGGGGTAGTGGTAGGGGTAGGGGTAGGGGTAGTGGTGGAGGCAAAAGTAGAATTGTGGCCCGGGCTGATCCCATCGGACGAGAGGTGACCTATGTGACCTGGCCTGACCCAAAGTGACCGGGTCTGACTCCCTTGGCCTTTCTAGACCCCGTATCAGCCAAATTTCATCCAACAAAACCCTCAGAACAGTTCTTTTTTAATTCTCTTCACATTTCCGTCCATATCTATGCTTCTAGACGACACATCGATTTGAAACGAACACCATTCGAAAGCAAATTGGCTGGTGCCGCAATTTTTTTCCTACCACGCAGCAAAGCAAGTGGCGCAGCCGCTTGTCTATATTACTATTTGAGGAGGGCGTAGTTTCTGTCTATTACGAAGGCCGCGACATGGTGCTACGTAGCGCGGGTTACAGGTCACACCGTTGCACCTACCGCGCTGAAGTTTGCGCAACTCATAGAACAAGGATGGACAACGTGCCTTTGATGGGTCTCAGCTCGATCGGATCGATAGCGAGCGCGTGGCGCGTGCCCAAAAGGTGCAAATTCGCGTCATAGACTTTACATGTATTAATCGGCTGGCAAAAACGGGCGAAAACAGCCAAATTTGCCCGACACGGGTCCGGTCCCGGTGCAATATCTCGGTAACCGTGGGCCCGACCGGTACGGGGAAAACAGCATCGTGTAGAGAATCGAACGGGCTATCGAATGGTGTGCGGTGCAGGGGTTGGCACGCGCCACGTGCACCGGGGAGGACACTTTCTTTTGAAAAAATGGACGTTTTGGACGGATTTCGGAATTTATATTAATTTCAGGTGATCGTCAGACGGAATGAGTTGAAACAGCGCCTATTAGCAATAAAAATGTACCGTCTCTCATGGAAAAATTGTGAAAAGCTAATTGATCAAAAACAATGTGGAAAAAATCGCTGAATTAAATGGTATTTGTCCAAAATGTGCCACTAAAAAGTTACACGGGATTTGCTGCTTAACCTGATACGCTTGACAATTGAAAATGCTATCATTAGAAAGAGCATTCAATTCTCTCCAAGATCCAATCATCACGTTTGCATGACAAGCAACAGTATTCTTAAAAATATAAATGTTTTAAACCTCTGCAAAGTGATTTTTAGCGAAAAATATCTACGCCTTTCATTTGTCTGAAAACTACGCACCTCGTCCTCAATTATAAAGCACATTTGGCAGATTCTGAAGTGGAAAGCATGCTTATCAGACACGGGCACCTCGATGCGGTGGATATTTTTTCCACAAACCAAAACGTTTAGCCGTCAAAAAGCAATCGACCGAAATGGATAGATAACCCAACCGACACAAGGACAACCGAACACCCGCCGATCGAAAATATCCCTTTTCGCGTTGCGGAGCACGCGGGTCACCCTAGTGTTGGGCTATTTGACATATACGTCATGATAATGACAGAATTTAGATTTGGGGCAAGACGGACCACTGTGGTCCATCTTACCCTGTGGTGGTCCATTGTACCCTGCATATGGAAAGTTCTTTTCCAAAATATTGACACAAGTTCAAGTAAGCTAATTTTTCAGGAAGGAGTCTTTGTTGCATGTGAGCCATGCATGTAAGTGCTCAGTTAGCATGCATTCATGCCAAACGACAATCAACACACATGTTCCCAGCTTTTAGCTGCACTTCCATCACACATGAGTAAAGAATAAAGGCTCATTTTGTTATTTTACCATTCTGGTTACTTTTTTTACAAGAGTACAGAGCAGAAGTGTAACACACATGAACGGATAGCAGGCACTGCTGGGTGGTCCGTCTTACCCCACGTTTTTTCTTGTCTGAGTTTTTGACATGTCCCTCTTTAACCCGCGCCCCACTGGGGTCTGCGTATAACACGCCCTACTGGGGGGGGGGGGGGGCTATTCATAGCCCCCCCCCTCCTAACTCCGAAACTACTGGGCCGATCGTCAAAATTCAAACGGCGTCTGATAGCCCCGGAAAAACTGTCGAACGAAACCTAATTTCATTGACCTCGAGGTCACCGATGACGTCACAGGTCAGGTCAAAGTAAAAATTATTAGCATTTTGGCTTCGTCACGTTTTGGGCTCTGGCCGCCGTCTTACAAGTCAGATCAGGCTCATTTTTGGTTCACACACTCGTGAACAGATGCTCTAGATACTCTGAGGGTACCAAACTTGTACTTTGATTTTCAGGTCAAGGTCAGGTCATCACAGGTCACGAAAATATTTTATCATCCGTCGGTCACGTGACACATGTTTTATGGTCCATTTAGGCCAAACATTTCGAATTTGATGTCGTCTGTGTCATTCGAGGTCATTTTGAGTCAAATTTAGCTTAGTTCAGGTCACTTTTAGGTCAAAAAAGGTCGAATTTTGAAGTTAAATTTTTTCAACAAAAAAGGTGTCTATTGGATGCAGTTTGAGCTCAGGAACACGATGATGCTATTTATATTGGCGTACGATGTCAAATTCGTGCTGAAAAATTGATTTGAAAAATTGATAATTGTTAATTTTTTGCAATAATTCGTATAACTTGGCCATTTTTGAAGATATTTAGCTAAAACTTGCTAGAGTTAGCCATAATAATGCGTTCTATCACATATATTCTGGTTTTTTCGAAAAGTCAAAAACTTTTTGAAAAAAATGTAAAAATATAAATTTTGAATTTTATTATGTTAAATTTTCGAAATTTTCAAAATTTTGAAAATCCGAGATAGCAGTTTGATAGCGCAGTCTATTCTGAGTCCTCTCATGCAAAGAAATTGGATCTCGCTGAAAAACTGAGCTCTTGGGAGCGATTGCCGTGGTTCAATGTTTTGCGTCGAAATCGGCCGAACATGACGTCACTCTGACGTCATTTCCGGCCGACCTATGGTAGGTACGAAGTTCAAATTTTGACACAAGGTGTCAAATTGATGCAGCCGAAGGTACTGAAAGTTTGGCGTCGATACGTCAAGCGGTTTGGAAGTTATTGCAGAAAAACGGGAGGGGGGGCTATAAATAGCCCCCCCCCCCAGTGGGGCGCGGGTTAAGAGCATCCACCACCTAGATGTCTTTATTTTGATATTTAGTCTTTACACATATCAACAGAGGAAGGATTGAGCATACCGAAGACTATAAATAATATGAATTACGAGAGCAGTGTAGCAAGATATGCGGCCTCAAACCTTAGCTGGTCCGTCTTACCCCACCTTCCCCTACAGCTATAGCGCGGCGAAAAAAGTGGGGGCGTTTAACGCCCCCCCCCCCCCCAGCAACTAGCGGGTTAAAACTGATGCCTTCATGCAATACACCAAGTTTCAAAGCTCTGGAACTTACACGATAAGCTGAAGCTCTGAGCTGGAGAGTCCAATTTATGTGTAGGGTTTCGATTTCCTTAGGTGGTCTTAACAAGATCGAGAATTGGTGTGATAAATGATGGAAATACACCATAAGCGCATAAAAATGAAAAATAAAGAGAGCGAGAGAGCGAGAGAGCGAGAGAGAGAGAGAGAGAGAGAGAGAGAGAGAGAGAGAGAGAGAGAGAGAGAGAGAGAGAGAGAGAGAGAGAGAGAGAGAGAGAGGTCTAATCCGGCAGTAAGAGGAGGAAACAAAGAGGAAGAGGACTGATGGAGGAGGAAGAGGACGTCGCTTGTTCGTAGAGGTATGAGCGTACGTCCAGGTCAGGATACAATCCATCGCAGAGGGTCGACATTCCAAGCTGTTTACCTGGTCCGGGGGTCAATGGTGCAGTCCTAGGTCCCGACCGTGGGCTAAGAGGGAGAGGGAGAGGGAGAGGGAGAGAGAGGGAGAGAGAGTGGGGTCGGTGACCGAAGGGGTTTCGTGAGCCAGTGCTAAGGTCAGTGACCGGTGTTAGAGGCGGCGGAAGGGGTGTAGCCCAGGGAACCTGTGCGACACGGTACGGGCCGGGGCACCACACGGGATTACGGAACTGGGGTTCGATGTGATAACTTACCAGAGCTGTAATATTCCCGGCTCGAAGATCTGCTTGAAATTGGCAGTTCAGTTCACAGG
Source organism: Amphibalanus amphitrite (assembly GCF_019059575.1). Lineage (NCBI taxonomy): Eukaryota > Metazoa > Arthropoda > Thecostraca > Balanomorpha > Balanidae > Amphibalanus > Amphibalanus amphitrite. The sequence continues at coordinate 143,110 of NW_024881993.1, forward strand.
CCCATTCAATCGGTAAGCCACTTTATTTTAATTTGTGTGGCCGAACTATCACCTGGACTTCGATTTTTCGGGGGGGGGGGACTCATGGTTTCCATCATTCGACCATGCAATGCCGTACGGTCTTATAAATGTTCATTGCTAGTGTATCAAACGAACCAAATCAAACGAACCACACACCGCGCACTATTTGGTGACATGGGGTAAAGCTTTGAGGGCCCAGCCGAAAAAAAAAATGCTTTCCTGCGGGGCGACGAATGGGGGCGCCGCACCGTGGAGGTTTCTTTTGAAAAAAGCGGTCTCGTTTGGCGCAGCTCTGGAGAATTCACTGAGCTTCATCAAGCATCGATATTCCATCTCATTCGTTTTCTTTTCATTTTCACGAGCATAGCATTAAAAAAACAGACCCATGTACCGGTTGTACCTAAAAAAAAAAAACAAGTCCTACACAGAAAGGTAAAATGAAAGTGGTGCCCCTCTTTATACGTACTTCGGGATAAGAAGCTCACGAGGGAGATGATATATTACTGTTTTATTGGCTAGAATATTGACCCGCAGGGACTATTTGCAATGTTTCCAGACGGTCACAATCACAACGCTCGGTCTTAAAACTGAACATTCCTTTGAGGACGGCCAGGGCTAGACGGACACGGCTGTGTCCAGATTTAATTATGTACGACATATGCGAACTGATGTCAACTTACACAGACCAGTTTTACCACATAGAGGCCAAACCGTTGACATTGTGTGAAATGTAAGAAACATTACGAAGGAAGGAGCTCTAAAAGATTGAACGTTTCTTGTTATGATGTTGTATGCTTTATTAGTTTCACCCGTGAGTACCAAAGGCATCCCGCAACCTCAGAATTGGGACACTGTTACAATAAATGACCGCTGTTGACCTGACTTTTGACCTGACCTAAAAATGATAATACTTTCGTCATTATCTTCCCAGTCCTTTTTCAAATATCACTTCCGCTAAATGTCCAGAGGTCGAGTGTGTGTGACGTTTTTACGAGCGATTGCTCGTAACAACGACAGCTCGTAACAACGCCCGCCTCAATATGTTACGACCTACTACGATCGTACCCTTGCGCTAACCTAGCACGGGTAAAGTCACGCAGACAAATGTGTTGCTGAGGAAACACCAGAGAACTATACATAACTCAAAACGGATCCAGGATTTTCTTCGGCCAGGGCCCAGGGGTCAATGACATGAAGGCGACATGTTTTCCTCCTTATAGCTATTGCATACAATTGGAGCGCCTAAAATAGGTGAAAATTGAAGGCAACTCCTTCTGTCTTTTGTCCTTCCTCTAATGTTGTCAGGCAGAAGCGTCTCTCGGGAAAGCATCCGGCGGCGTTTTGACAATTGTTCCCTTCGGGAAGGGCTGAGCAGCTGACCGACCGCTCACGCGTGTCCATAGGCACCGTGCCTATGGAGGGCACTGGGGAACCGTGCCCCCTTTGATTTTGGCATTTTAACATTAGCCCTATGGGCGTTGCATGGAAAGAATGGGACCAAAAGTCGGCAGTGCCTCCCCTCCCCCCGTAATTGAAGGTGTTCCGCCGCTACCGCGCGTGTCTCCACGGTCCAGGGAGGAGCGGAACGGTTCGCTGGACAGCTGTGCACGTCCACGGTGCCATGAATCCAGTGCCACGGGGACCGCCGGCGGCAGTGTTTGGCACGCCAGTGGTCGTCTCCTGTCAGTATTTGTCTCGACAGTGTCTCCTTTGCCAGAGCTTGTCTCCACAGTGTATGTCTCACTCGTTGTCTCAGCAGTGCGTGTATCGTCGATGTCTGTCTCACCAAGTCAGCAGTGTTTGCCTCGTCAGCGTTTGTCTCGTCAGTCGCCTGTGTTTGTCTCCCGTCAGTGTTTGTCTCCGTCGGTGTGTTGTTGTTCCATCGTTCCCTGGTCCCAGCGAGCCCGGGCCGATCGGCACGACCCCTCAGGCTGTTGTCGGCCATCAAAAGGACGCTTCGACCCGCCGCGCCGTCACTCGCGTCCCAGCCGTGGTCCACTCAGCTCGACTCTTCTCGACTCAGCTCGACTCAGCGACTCTACTCGACTCTTCTCCGCCTTGACTCACTATGAAGGTGACGCTGCTCCTTCTGGCGCTGGCGGCAGTGGCCGCGGCAGCAATCGTCGAGAAGCCATCTGATGATTCGGGTAAGCCAGCAGTGCACATTTCTGAATGTCCCAATCACATAGTAATCGTTTCAGTTCTGGCGGCTCCAGCCAGGGCAGGGGGCAGGGGGGGAGGGGGTGCAGCTAAATGGGCGTTTGTTCACTTCTTTTCATGGACTGCCATGCGATAAGCATTACGTAAAAAAAAAATAGGATCTAGAAGTGGTAAACCCCCCCACCTCCCCAGCTGCCTCAGCGCACCTAACTTTTTTAGCGTTTCCTTCTTGCATTTGGGGGGGGGGGAGGGGGATCGTATTCACTTATGCAAAGCTCTAGCCAGGACTCCCGCATAGTGTTGATGACATCTGTTGCTGATGACATCATCTGATGACAGCTGTTGCTGATTTCATTGCAGATTCCGGGCCGGGCAAGTTTCTTTTGGTTGCTCACCGGCGTAAGACGACTACGGTGACGTCACATTTAATGCTGACTACCACCGTCACCGTGCCCTACCGCTGTGACTTCACACGTAAGTAGAATGACGTCACTTGGGGAACGTACGTTTTTAGTGAATGGATTTCAGATCAGAGGGAATATCGGTTCTCCGATTCCTTCGAGCTGTAAATATATCGGGAGAAGCCTCTATCACTTCAAAAGCAGGTATCCAGCTGCCCGATTGAATTGTATTTTTTAGAGTCAGCGAAATAGTTCAAACTGAAATTATCATTAAAGCGAGCGAGCGATTGTTAGCGACACTGCTGATTTGGTTGTATCCCCCGTAGAGCGTTTGAGCAGTCGAGTCAAGCTTATAATACCTTAACTGTTACAACAGCACCAGACGTCTGGTGACCTGAAAAGGCCGCCGCGATCCCTTTTCAAAAACTTTAATCAGGAGTCACCACTGACCTGGAGTTTACCCCCTCCACCCTGGAAACACGCCCCTAGATTCTCCTGGCTGTCGAGAACAGCGCGCCACAGCCCACAAACGAGCTTACTTACTGACATATCTTATCCGTTTTCTGGTTTCAGCGAGCCTCATCGCGTGTACTGGAACCGGTAGGCGCAGGGTAAGTTATCTCCGAAGTAACTTTAGTCCGCAATTTCTTGGGCCCTACCCACTACAAGTAGAATATGGAGGGCAATAGCAGTTAAGGAACTTTTACTAAGAATATCTAATGATCTACAATGATCCTTAATTGTGATTACTTTTTCGCAAGGTATGTAGGGACAAACAACCAACCAACTGGTTACATCGCCTTAAATTAGGTCCTTACTAATACCAAAGCGTTAACGGTAGACCCATGCATAGATAACAGTAGAACTGTTATCTACTGTCATCTACTGTTGTTCTTCTGTTATCTATGACCCATGTAAAAATGATCAATTTCTGGAACAAGAATTTGGAATCGGTGCCTGTTTATGGGACTAAGTAATCGCGTGTAAACAATTATTGGGGAGTGTATGGTTTGAAGGGAAAAATAAAACACTATTGGCACTGTTGACTGTTGACTTGAGATCGATCAAGTCGCCTGTAGCACAACAAATGTGCATTTTTTTGTGGTAAGCCACATCTGCCGTCAGGTTTTCCAAATGCAATTTGCGTATGTCCGTCAGCGACGCTACCTCCGCTCAACGGACCACGCTGATCGACAAACGACAGTTATGGTAACACACTAATCCATGTCTGTGTCCTGCAGAGGTCTGCCAAGGCCAAGGCAGCATCAGCACCCAGCGATGAAAAGGAGCCAGACGTTGAAATGGAGCCAAACGCCGAAATGCAGTCCAACGCCGAAATGCCACCGAACGCTGAGACAGAGATACCGTCCAACACTGAGATGGAGTCCAACTCTGGCATTCAGCTGGACAGCTCGATGCAGCCGGCTGACGGTAAGAGCATGAGACTGAAACTGGAACACCTGCTTAGGAGATTCGGTGTTTTACCATAATATAATAAGTCATTATAACTTGCTATGTAATGAATATAATTGTTATCCATTATATGATTTTATCCTAAAGGAGATAACGGGGAGTTTCGAAATGCAACAAGTTGATTCAGGCTCTACTCCACAAGAAATCGTTCGCGCAGGAGCTTTCGAATTGTATTACAGATATCGGTCGCAAATATTGGGATCGAAACCCCCCCCCCCCCCCCCCACCCTCGAACCCAAATACGACATGCTGACGAAGTTTCGTAATGCGATTCGAAAGCTCAGACTCGATTTCATGTGGAGATAGGTCTGAACCAGCTCGTCGATTTTTGTTACTCAGCCAAAAACTCAGCCTTACATGTATTAACCAAGGCTATAGAACTGGTATTTACCCTATGGAATGTTATTTAAAGAATGTGTGATGCAATGTAATACACTTGTGACTTACATATAAAAAAACGCTAAATAAATAATGATTAATACCTTACGCTGGAGATTCACCTTATCAGTAATTCAAAAACTCAAACAGGTCCCAGGTCTTTCTACGCCTTTCGACACAATTATTTCATTTACTGATTTTTTCACAATTTTTTTCTTCTTGAAAACTGCTAAATCACCAACATCTGACCCGATGCGCCGCTGTTTCAGGAGCCGGCGATAGCGCCCGACTGCTGATCCACACCCGGATCACTGAAACATACACCAGCACCATTGGCACCAGGACGGTGTCCGTCACCAACTCAGCCAGCACCGAGTACGTCGCCTTTGCGTCATGTTCGGCGACAGACTACGCGGCTACTCGACTACCACTTTGCCCGGAGCCATAAACTTCAGCCAGCGCCTGGCTGCCGGTTAACACGGCTCGTTAACCCGAGTTAACACGCAGGCTTTTAACCCGTGTTAACCGGTGCCGTGGCAAGGGTCTCAGTTTTTGACAGCTCGCCACAGTGGTACCTAGGGGACATGGCTGCCACCAAGCCAGCACTTCGGTAGGGACTGGCGAGCGCGTGGTTGGGATCGGAAGCTTGTCTCCTGCTCATGTTCGGCCGTTTTGATGCTGTTGTCGACGACGGGAACTGACTGGACATGGTCTGACCTAGCTATTGTTCTCTGATATTGTTTTTGGCCCGTACGGCTGCAGAATGCCATATTGTGGTATAAATATACGACAAAATGAGTACATTGTTTTATTCAATATTTGATTTTTGTAGCTCCATTCCAGTAGAAATGATAAGAAAGGACGATATATGAGAAGAAATGGATGCAAAATGGAATGCGAGTCAACAAATGTAAACGAATGAGCGAAAAGTAAATAAGCGATTGATCTTACTAAGATAAAGCAGATCAATAACGTCTTTAACATTGCATGAAAAACGAATTTAACATAGAACGTTTATCGGTTAACCCATCGACAGCCCACAACAATCTAGTACCTACGTGTTAAGCTCCATATCACCTGAGCCTCGTTACACCACTGGTGTAATAACACCACAAGGTAGTGTAGATGTGCCTCGTATATTTCTTAGTTATAATTATTTTTTTGTCGTCTACTTAAATTACCAAAATGGACAAAATAGTAAAAATGTTTATCATTAGGTAGAGAAGAGAGATCGGGACAAAGGCGCCACCATTTTATCATCGCTTTATTGGAAACCGGAACTAGCATCAGTTACATCACACTGGAACCGGACCTACATCACACTGATGGCGACATGGACCACATCAGCCGTATGGACCCGACATACCAAACACCGGACACTGACGTCAGGCGGCGTCAGATGACGTAACTCATTACCACTGACTGGCACCAGCTGACGTGAGCTAGCAGCTGACAACAGCCAACAGAAATGACGTCAGTTTGAAACAGCTGACGTTGTTTTCCATCAACTGATGCGACTTTTCATCAGCTTCCAGCAACTGACGTGGCTCGACATGAGCTGACAGGTCAGCATCACTTGCCGTCAGTCTCAATCAACTGACGTGAAAATTCATCAGCTGGCTGACATCAGCTGACGTGGGTCATCAGCTGACAACATCCAGCATCAGCTGCCGCCAGTATCGGGCCAAAGAGTACCACATCGTAGGGCCCGACAGGAACCAATCGCTACACCGAGCCAATCTCTCCACGAACGACAACACTTTCCAACTTACAAGTTCCACCATCCAGCGTTCATCGCTCGCTGTCCATCGCTCGCTGTCCACATGTCGCTGTCCACATGTCGCTGTCCACTGTCCACCGTCCAGTGCCCACGATCCACAGTCTCCGGCGCACGGCTCTACTGTTTCTGAGGACAAATGTGAGACACACCGATGGGGTCAGGTTTAAAAGTTATGGAAGGGGGTGGGCGCCTTTAAACTTATTAGTTATTACTTAAATGATGTTACGAGATACGAGATAAAATGATGTTCCAAAATTCAAATGAATGCAAAATTTCAATGCGAGATAAATTCATTAGACAATTTTTCGTAATTTCAGCCAAGCAAATCTTCAATTACCAAGGGACGGGAGCTTGTCAACCAAACATTCACCGAACTCTTTATCGGAGCTTGCCTTATGTCTGGTCTGCCGGCCAAAGGAAGAAACGCGTAACTCCCAAATCCGAACTTTCCAGGAGAGCCAAAAAACATGTTCGGACCTTTCACGGCTCCTGTGGTCTGAATATTCAAAACAAATACAGCACAAATAATACCATTGGAATCTCCACTGTCCGCTCTTGTCAGTGATACCAATATTTTTATTTTAAATTATGTCGCATGCAAGAAATACGTCTATACGTTTCTTCCTTTGCAGCTGTTAATTCACATCAATCGAAATCCCAATGGAAGAAACGCGTGAATCGGTTATCTGGAGCTACGCGTTTCTTCCATTGGGATTTCGGCGCACGCGCTACATCGACGTTGTGGAAAAAAAGGGCAGACACAGTAATGAATGAACGGATGAATGAATGTCTGGCGTGTGAGATCTAAACCGCTTCGAATCTTGACTGTTTAACTGAATAATTTCGATGTTTAACTGTATAACTGTCCCTCTACGTCTTTATGTGTATATGAGTGCATTTAACTCTGGCATGTGCAGATATTTTAAATTAACTCAGCACGTCTTACCTTATAGAATATACTGGAATCATTGAGATAATATAGTCAACAAAAGGCTATCAACTCAGCAGCCTGACATTCAAAACAGAAGGGAACAATGGGGTATATTTCGGTTGCTGAAGACAACATAACACTGTATAAACACCACCCATCCAAAAGGCTGGATCAACAAAAGGCTATCAACTCAGCAGCCTGACATTCAAAACAGAAGGGAACAGTCATGGGGTATATTTCGGTTGCTGAAGACAACATAACACTATAAACACCACCCATCCAAAAGGCTGGGTCAACAAAAGGCTATCAACTCAGCAGCCTGACATTCAAAACAGAAGGGAACAATGGGGTATATTTCGGTTGCTGAAGACAACATAACACTGTATAAACACCACCCATCCAATACACACAACGCCATTATACAGACAGAAATCGCCTGGAAGCGGGAGGGCGGTATCTCCGGCGCCGGGGGTCACGGCGACCGCCCCCTGTCCCATCCAACACACACATGACACAACGGCATCTTCACCGACATATCCTAGCATCTGCGCAGCGGCTGCGCAGATGGCTGAGACAGGCTGAGACTGCTGAGGCTGAGGCTGCCAGGCTGGTGCAGCCTCAGCCTGCCAAATCGCGCACCTTCTTTCCTTGCAGAGATTCCCAGAACTCGCGCTTGTAAGGCGTCATCAACGGTGCCAGTACTTTCAGGATCCTGTCCAACTTATCTTTATTTACTCCACGAGCGACCGCTCGCCTATTGGGCTGCGTGGTTGGGTCGTACGTGGTCTTGAACAGGTCATAAGCGGCCCAGCTGGGGCTGCCATGTCGTGTTTTTAGAAATAGTCGATCGTCTCCACGTCGAGCCTGGACCACTTTAATGTCTCTCAACATAGGCCTCATGTCACCACCGGCAAGCCGCGTCAGCTTGGCGGTACTGACGCCATTCACCAGGTCTCGGAAATCGCCCGGCGACATTTCCACTACTCGTCCAGACCGTTCACAGATTTTAACAAAATCAGAAAAATCCTCCACTACAGCCTTTGAAAGAAATTTGTTCACGACCTGGTGAATGGCGTCCGCTGACATACTAGTATGTCCTTTCTCCAAATATTTTACTGTGACTGTGTTGAGTGCCACATCAGTCCTATTCACCATGTTTTGAAGGGCCGTCAGAAATGTCCAATTCTTATTCTGTGCCGAACAGTTGTCGACCCAGAAGGTGAGGCTGACCACGTGCCGATGGAGTTCCGCGAATTTCATGAATGTGGAGGCCACGTCGGGCGCGTCCCTCCCTGCCACACCCTCGTGCCACACGATGCACACGCCCTGACCCTTGCCGCCGCCAAGTGAGACGAAAGTTTCATTGTACGCTATGAGGCGGGATGTGAAAACACACGTCTTGTGGGGCAGGATTGGGAGAACGGCAATCCTCATCATGTCCGCGGACACCACCATCTCGTCTGCCGTCCGCGGCCTTGACCGGTCTCGGGCGTATTCCGCCCGCGCCCGCTCGGCCCTGTCGAGGTGGGAAGCGTGATCCTGGCACACCTGACAGGTTTCATGATCAGTGCATGAGGAGAGGTGCAAGTGAAAGGCCTTGCATATTTCACACTCTTCCCCAGCGAGTCGTGTGAAGCCAATGTTGGCCTCTCGGACGGCTTGACGAAACCGCTCCATGGAGCAGATTCTGCCCTTCTCCTCGACCAGGTGACGATACATCGTGGGCACGGACAGGTCGATGGGGAGATACCGGCGATTTGGCGCGTGCAAATACCGGTAATGTGGCGTCAGCGGATGGTAGCGCTCAATGTGCTGCTTTAGCTCTGTAGCCAGAAGTTTCACGCCAGCCGGCGAGGCGCGGCCACGCTCGTCCCTTTTGGGGGATAGCTTCCCGACAGCTGTCAAGATCACCCCATCGCTGGCCTCACTGAAACCCAGCGTTGTTAGGCAGAATTCTTTACAGACACGCTGGTTTCGGCCATTTTCCAACGGGAGTCGATAAACGATGAGCCGCCGCCTGGCAGAGGCAACATCGGTTAACGGAGGGCTGTCAGTCAGAGTCGGGGTCTCATCGGTGACGTGGGTGGCATACCACTGAAGCCTAGCTTCCCTGGGCAGTGAGTTGACAGTTGTATTTATGTTTTCCCTCTGTGCCTGGGATATGTGAGAGGTGCATTCGAACCGGCATTTGCGGTTGAGACATGCTGTAGGAATAGGTCGGACACTATGCTTTTGTTTGAAGGCCAGGATCTGTGAGTCCTGCGTTCTGGCACGTTTTTTAGACTGTCCAGGGGTAGAAGGCTCACAGCTGGTGCCTTCTTCGCGGGGTGTGCGACAGCTTGTCGTACCGCGATCATATTCGCCCCTGTCGCCGTCGGCTCCGACATCGGGGACAGGTCCAACAGCGGCGCCGAGGTCAGGACCAGCGGGGTCGAGGTAAGTACCAGCGGGGCCGGGGTCAGGACCAGCGGGGTCGAGTTCAGGACCAGCGGGGCCGGGGTCAGGACCAGCGGGGTCGAGTTCAGGACCAGCGGGGCCGGGGTCAGTGCCACCGGGGCCGGGGTCAGTGCCACCGGGGCCGGGGTCAGGACCAGCGGGGTCGAGTTCAGGACCAGCGGGGCCGAGGTCAGGACTAGCGGGACCGAGGTAAGGACCAGCGGGGCCGGGGTCAAGACCAGCGGGGCCGGGGTCAGGACCAGCGGGGTCGAGTTCAGGACCAGCGGGGCCGGGGTCAGTGCCGCCGGGGCCGAGTTCAGCCCGCACAGGTAGGCCAGCGAGGTCGAGATGATCAGTGGGACCGAGTTCGGGGACACTTTCACCGGCGGGGTCAAAGTTAGGACCTGATAGAGGAACATCGATGAGATCACAGCTGGAAAGGCTACCCAAAAGTCGAATGAAGTTATATGACCCAGTATCAAGAAAATAATCAAGATTGCACAGATCATCAAGCTGTGGCTCGTCGGTAGCTGGCGGCAGCTTGGCACCTACGGCATTGACATTGGTTAGCTGATACTCATCCGCTGAAGCACCAGCAGGTCCGGCAGCCACCGTCGAGCCGCTGTCGAGGGCCGCCTGAAGATGCTGTCCATCAACACCGTCGGCATCAGCACCAGCAGGTCCGGCGGCCACCGTCGAGCCGCTGTCGAGGGCCGCCTGAAGATGCTGTCCATCAACACCGTCGGCATCAGCACCAGCAGGTCCGGCGGCCACCGTCGAGCCGCTGTCGAGGGCCGCCTGAAGATGCTGTCCATCAACACCGTCGGCATCAGCACCAGCAGGTCCGGCGGCCACCGTCGAGCCGCTGTCGAGGGCCGCCTGAAGATGCTGTCCATCAACACCGTCGGCACCAGCACCAGCAGGTCCGGCGGCCACCGTCGAGCCGCTGTCGAGGGCCGCCTGAAGATGCTGTCCATCAACACCGTCGGCATCAGCACCAGCAGGTCCGGCGGCCACCGTCGAGCCGCTGTCGAGGGCCGCCTGAAGATGCTGTCCATCAACACCGTCGGCATCAGCACCAGCAGGTCCGGCGGCCACCGTCGAGCCGCTGTCGAGGGCCGCCTGAAGATGCTGTCCATCAACACCGTCGGCATCAGCACCAGCAGGTCCGGCGGCCACCGTCGAGCCGCTGTCGAGGGCCGCCTGAAGATGCTGTCCATCAACACTGTCGGCATCAGCACCAGCAGGTCCGGCGGCCACCGTCGAGCCGCTGTCGAGGGCCGCCTGAAGATGCTGTCCATCAACACCGTCGGCACCAGCACCAGCAGGTCCGGCGGCCACCGTCGAGCCGCTGTCGAGGGCCGCCTGAAGATGCTGTCCATCAACACCGTCGGCATCAGCACCAGCAGGTCCGGCGGCCACCGTCGAGCCGCTGTCGAGGGCCGCCTGAAGATGCTGTCCATCAACACCGTCGGCATCAGCACCAGCAGGTCCGGCGGCCACCGTCGAGCCGCTGGCCACGGGTGAATACAACTGCGCGCAAAACGAGTGGGTTATGATCAACATGCTCAGTTTATCTCCTTGAGCGAAACATTAGTTGTGACCTTCAGGAATAGTTGGTAGGGGAGGCGGACTGGAAACATCGGATCATACGATTTGATGTTCATTTTATTGTATTGAGTGTCAGGCATGCATTGAGTGTCAGCAATGATAGCTGCAATGATTGCAATGATAGCAATGATTGCTGATTTTCATGAACATCACAGACCCAGCAGGAAAGCTAGCTATTGCCGCCTCGGTGATTTTTTTTTTCGCTGAAAACATTTGCCATTCACCGGACACCGCTCATTTCGCCCAATGTGAAAGGGAAAAACAATTGTTGTTTAGGTGCGTTTTGGACGTAACACTCACCAGTTGATTTGAGTCCGCAGGTTTGTCCACTGTCGGTGTAGAGACCAGCTCAAGTGCGGGCGTTAGAACCGCACAGGACGCACTACTGGACGCATCTTCATGCCGCATCGCACTTGCACATCGCACTTTTGCCAGCGGCAACTCATCGTCTGACACATCTGCACCATGATAACAGAGTCACATCACTCAATGTTTGTGTTTCATTTTTATTAGCGCACATAATTAATCAAATTTTATTTATTTTAAATGTCATATATTTCCTCATAACCTACATTTTTCATCATGTTTACTGAAACGCCAATTATTTTGTGAAATTATTCATACGTAGGTTTTATAAAATAACAAATTCTAGAAACGAGCATGTAAGAAACCTTACATTACACATCCTTTGATATGCCCTCGGAGAGAATACACTGCCATTCGGGACTCCCGTCATTTTCCGCTGGAGGCTGAAATGTTATCCTTAACGAGACTCGCACGTTTTAACGGACTACAAGATGGCTATATTCGTTAAAATCCTATGTTGAAGGCGTGCTATTTTCTTCAAATGTAGGCATCTTACCTTGAACTAGGAGGCGTGCGGCCAAGGGGCTGACCGCTACGGTGCCCGTCCACGCTCGACCACCCGAATGTCGCATGCTGACCCGTGAGCCGGCGGCAATAGTCCCGGAACACTTCAGCGACTTCACGGGGACATAGTGATAGTCACCTCGACTTGTGTCGTCCCAGTCAACTCTTACATATACGTTGCCTCTGCGTGTCTTAAAATCTGCGTCAATCGGTACACCTGGTATCGGTCTCTTTCGCTTTCTCCCCATCCTATCATAAATCACGATCAAGAACTGTCACCTGTCACCAAAGACACTACTTAAGCCAGCGCGGAGCGAAAACGATCAGCTTAAATTGCCCGCCATGGCGCCAAAACTTGTTATTGTTTACGTTCCTTGATTTTTTTTAGTGAAGCACGTGCTTCGGTACTGATGACAGGCGGCAAGTTTTTAATGGGGTTTTAAATTAGCGTGTCCATTTTAGACAGTTCAGAAGCATGATTATCTCAGGCATTATTGAAGTTAGGCCTTCTCTGCGCGTGTATTCGTTTATTATGTTATCACGACAATAAACTTACTTAAGACATCACAATAATCAACGATGAGATTAAAAGTCTACCAAGATCACAACATGACAAAATGTCGTGCATCCTCCGCCGTGCTGGTATCAAACACGCCACTCCGGGTCCACGCGTTTCTTCCTTTGGTTTTCGAGCTGCTACGAGCGTAAACCGCAATGGAAGAAACGGGTGAAATCTCACGCGTTTTTTCCTTTGGCCCCTTGGACCAATTGCACCCACCTCGCAACTGACGCTATTTTGCCAAACTAAGATAGGTCATAACTTTTTCAAATAACATCAGATCGTTCCAAAATTGGTATAGTAGGATGCGTCTTGAGAAGGGCTATCGATTGATATAAAAAAACAAAAATGTCAAAAATCGAGTTACGCGTTTCTTCCTTTGGACGGCAGTGGTGCAGTGGAACCTTGAGCTCTACCCAGAGACTCACTAACCTTTGCTACATGCAGCTCTCCCCATAGCTTACAAGGCGCAGCACGAGCTGAATGGCACTCCGATAAATCTCACCTGATGCCGGGTGATGTATTATCTATTCTAAACCCCTCCCAGACCTCACCTTACCTTATGTCTGTAAAACTCTCGATGAATCTCACCAAACGCCTAGTGCTGCAGAAGCTAAAACTCCCCCGGTCCTCACCTGAGCTCTGTTCCGTCGCTGTTTTTAATCAGCATCATCATGCTGTCGGTTTTCCCATAAAGTTATTGCTGACGCTTCTTGGCCTCTCATTGGTCGAATGAACAGATCACGTGAATTTGACCCGCGAGGAGCCAAGAAATAGCAGCATGCTCTCAGCCTGCTGACAAAAAAACTGCGACCGAACAGCACCCGGGTGTCTGTTGCAGTACGAACTGAAGCTCTCCTTAGATCTCACCTGGTGCCTGTTGCAGTACGAACTGAAGCTCTCCTTAGATCTCACCTGGTGCCTGTTGCAGTACGAACTGAAGCTCTCCTTAGATCTCACCTGGTGTCTGTTGCAGTACGAACTGAAGCTCTCCTTAGATCTCACCTGGTGTCTGTTGCAGTACGAACTGAAGCTCTCCTTAGATCTCACCTGGTGCCTGTTGCAGTACGAACTGAAGCTCTCCTTAGATCTCACCTGGTGCCTGTTGCAGTACGAACTGAAGCTCTCCTTAGATCTCACCTGGTGCCTGTTGCAGTACGAACTGAAGCTCTCCTTAGATCTCACCTGGTGTCTGTTGCAGTACGAACTGAAGCTCTCCTTGGATCTCACCCGGGTGTCTGTTGCAGTACGAACTGAAGCTCTCCTTGGATCTCACCTGGTGCCTGTTGCAGTACGAACTGAAGCTCTCCTTAGATCTCACCTGGTGCCTGTTGCAGTACGAACTGAAGCTCTCCTTAGATCTCACCTGGTGCCTGTTGCAGTACGAACTGAAGCTCTCCTTGGATCTCACCCGGGTGTCTGTTGCAGTACGAACTGAAGCTCTCCTTGGATCTCACCTGGTGTCTGTTGCAGTACGAACTGAAGCTCTCCTCAGATCTCACCTGGTGCCTGTTGCAGTACGAACTGAAGCTCTCCTTAGATCTCACCTGGTGCCTGTTGCAGTACGAACTGAAGCTCTCCTTAGATCTCACCTGGTGCCTGTTGCAGTACGAACTGAAGCTCTCCTCGTCCAGCCGACAGCCGGCCTCGGCGGCACAGGGCACGTGGAAGCCACGCCGACAGCCGCGGCCCAGGCAGCCGACCGTGGCGCCCACAACTCCGCACACAGAGCACAGCTGACCGAGAGGGGGGGGGGGAGTCAGACAGGGCGGGCAACTGACCCCACCACTCCGCACACAGAGCACAGCTGACCGAGGGGGGGGGGGGTCAGACAGGGCGGACAGCCGACCCCACCACTCCGCACACAGAGCACAGCTGACCGAGGGGGGGGTCAGACAGGGCGGACAGCCGACCGTGGCGCCCACCACTCCGCACACAGAACACAGCTGACCGAAGGGGGGGGGGTCAGACAGGGCGAGCGGATACAGTAGACAGGCATAGAAAAAGGTCTAGAGAATACAAACATTATACAAGAACTCATCAAATGACACAGTGAACGTACCATGATACAGCGAACAACAAGGATTGAGTGCGTTTATCAAAAGCACACAAAACACAGTTGAATACCAAAAGCAATACAAGAGGCAACAGCCCTCAAAAGTCAACCTTAGCGTCGGCTTCAGGCGAGGACTTTCTTGAAATCCGTTCCACGAAAGCAATGACCGCTGACCAGGCTTTGACTTAGTTGAATGATCTCTGACTTGTCCTGAACTCTGCTCCACAAAATGTGACCTGTCCTGACCTCTGCCCCGCTGAATATGACCTTCACTGGCTTTAACCCCCTATTTTGACTCATCATGACCTCTATCTTGCCCTAGCCTGTCATAACCTCTCCTATGCAACATGTGACCCCTCTTGACTTCTTCTCTACCCTATCCTGTACCCTGCCCTGGCCTCCATCTTGCACTGACCTCTCCCCTGCTCTGCCCTGACCTCTCCTCTACCCACCCTCACCTCGGCTCGACTGGCTGTGATGGCCTCCTCAATACCCTGAATCTTTCCCGCCGAGAGCGTCAGCTGAGGGCTCCACGCCAGACAGGACTCGTGGAACCACGTCTCCAGCCTGTCACCCAGCCGGGCCACCTCGAACTCTATCGGGGTCGAGGAGGTCGGGGTCGGAGCCGGTGCAGCGGCGGAGGGGGTGGAGTCGATCGGCTCTTCCTGAAAGGGAGAGAGAGAGAGAGAGAGAGAGAGAGAGAGAGAGAGAGAGAGAGAGAGAGAGAGAGAGAGAGATAGATAGAGAGAGAGAGAGAGAGGGAGGGGGAGAGAGAGAGAGAGAGAGAGAGTGAGAGAGAGAGAGAGAGAGAGAGAGAGGGAGAGAGAGGGAGAGAGAGAGAGAGAGAGAGAGAGAGAGAGAGGGAGGGGGAGGAGAGAGAGAGAGAGAGAGAGAGAGAGAGAGAGAGAGAGAGAGAGAGAGAGAGAGAGAGAGAGAGAGAGAGAGAGAGAGAGATCCAGTCAGAAGCTTGCCAACATACGAAACGGCAAACGATCATCATTCATTATTCCGGTTGTTCAAAGAGTAACACGTCTAGGTATTGGCGTACGCTCACAACATAAAAGCAAATCACCACGCCAGCTCCGCCTCTTCAGTCAATAGCTCAATTAACCCCCATACAACCCCCACATACTTTGGTCTTCCATACCATTTACCACCCTCCACATTACCACAAACCTACCCAAATCTCCCACACCATTCTATCGCCGCCTCCCCTTTCCTTCCCTTCTCTTCCCCGCGAAACTCACCTGCACATCCCTCTTACTCCGCCTCCTCTGTCTTCCCACCAGCGGCCTCCCCGCCGTCTCTATAGCCTCCAGCCGGCGAGCCACAAAGCACGGCCCCAGCAGATCACCCAATCCATTGGCGTGGGTCCGCCTCCGACAGAACACACACGTCCATGTCGGGTCCACCGCGAACGCGTCGTAGTTCTTGGAGTAGGCGCTGGAGAAGCCGACACGGGGCTGGCCGGCCGCTGAATCCAGGTCACAGGTGATCGGAGGGCGTCGGCCGGTGGACGCCCCCTCGCGGTCTCCCTGGCAGTTAACCACGCGGACTGCCAGCGCGCCGCTACCTCCGCTGGTGCTGGTTCCTCCTACGACGAGGTAGGGACCTCGCAGAGGCTCCGGTCGGCCGCGACCACGTCGCCCTCTCCCGCCGGCTCGCCCGGCAGGCTCGGCGGCGGGCGAGTCGGCTCGACGCCGGCGGCGACCGGCCGCTCGACGCCGTCTCCGTACCGGCGCGGCAGGTGGCGCTGCCTTCGCCGGAATAGAGGACGCCACTGTCGCCGACTCGCCGTCACCAGCCGCAGCGTCCGCCGCCGCTGTGGCGGTGATATCCCCGGCTTCAGTGGCGGTTTTTGGAGCGGCAGAGGCGGGTCCAGAGGCGGTGGAGGCGGGGGCGGAGGGTGCCGCCGACGGCCCCGAGCTGCCGTCCGTGGCCTGCCAGCTCTTCTTGGAGCCGTCGTCGTTCCAGCAGCGCCACTTGGCCTCCCAGTCGGCGGCCGAGACGCTGCGGACAAAAGACGGACGGAAAGGTCACACTGCTGTACCGACGCATACTGAGAAATTTCGGCACTACATGACTGCTTTCAGGAAGGCAAACAACGCAGGGCTCGGCATGAATATCAAAAGAGTGAATATCAAATAACTGAATACAGAATATCAAATATCAGCATGAATATCAAACTTATGCTGGCAGCTTTTCGTGAGGGCCGGTTTATAGCGACTTTCTACGCTACAGCAAGATATATCAAGTTACATGCTTGAAGAGCTCCCCGACAAAACGTCAAAGTAAAGCAGCCTCAAAGAACAACACAACGGCGCAATCCTTCCACCCGCAATGCGACCGCCCAGCAACGCAAGACCAGGAGTTTTTACAGACACCCCGCTGCGCACGACAGACCGTACCACACACTGCAACCTTACCGCTTCCCTTGCTCCCTTAAGTCCCTGTTCGAGCTCCCTGTTCCCTGTTCCCAGCATTTCCCTGTCCGATCCTCTATCTCGCATCTTATGGCGTTGCAAGATGAGGATGGCTTTGGTATCTAAAATTAACCATTCGAGCTCTACTTTAGTCTGACAAAGCTAAGAAAGAACGGATTTAAAGTGCAACAATTATTGATCCAGGTGATTCTTAAGATAACTTCCAACACGCCTGACATTTTTTGTCAAATTTAAGCACAGGTTTGAGCTACAGGCGTCGACAATGTCCAATGCACGTCTTAAGTGCTTCGAGACGCATTAGCTCCGTTCTTTCTTAGGTTTGTCAGACTATATTTCGGGAAAGTGACGCTCATCTATACCTACCCTTCCGGGGCGGCGGGCGGCGTCGTCCCCGCTCCGTCCACCGCCACTGGCGAGTGTTCGGTCTCTCCCGAGGGGCCGGCACCGTTCACAGGTCTCTCCCGAGAGGTGCGTCTCACCGGGGCAGAGCTGGCCGGGTCCTCCTCTGTCACCGACCTGAGGTCAGGTGGGGAGGGGGTGGGGCTAGGGTCAGGTGAGGTAAGAGGTGACCTGAGGTCAGCCGGCAGGGGGGTGACCTGGGTTCAGGTGGGGTAAGAGGTGACCTGAGGTCAGCTGGATAATCAGGTAACCGGAGATCGGCTGGTGGGGTTAGTGATTGAACGGGGCCAGGCGATGGACCACGGTCAGGCGAAGGCTCGAGGGGGGATAAGTTGACCTAGGATAGGCTTGAGGTGACCTGATGTCAGGTGGTTAGAAAACCTAGGGCGGGAGGGTTCTGATATAGTATAAGATCAGACAGAGGGTAAGAAGTGGTTTGGGTCAGGTCAACCATGAGCAGCTACATGTCGAGTGTAATAAGGCCAGGAGAAGTTCCCGGCTCCGCAATCATTCTTAGAGGCAGGCGCGCTGGAGGCTGGATTTGTGCACGGCACAATATCCGACTAGCCTGAATGAAGCAAACAGCGAAGCGCAAATGACACATCAATCCATAACGATACGACTGCAGACCAAAGACGGTAACACAGCGAGACACAGCCAGCGAGAGACTGAGGCAAAGAGCAGTGTAGATAGAGGACAATAGTCAACACAAAATGGCCCCACCTAGCCCATCGACAGGGCGAGTTCCACGCCATTCTCTCCGCCCTCTTCCTCACCTGGTCCTGGAGCGCGTCTTCCCGGACGGCGTCCCAAACGGCTCCTTCATGTCTATCGTCAGGTCACCCCTCTTCCTCCTCTTACGCGGCACTCGTGGCGCCGCGCCGTGGCCGTTTACCACACCAGTAGTTCGTTTCGGCACCGCAGGGCGGCGCTTGGTTAGCGGCCGGCGTGTAACAAAGCCAGAGGCCGGCCGGCGGCGGCGCCGGCGCCTGGCGCCCGGCCGCGGCTTAGTTCGCGCGTCGGCCGCTGGAGGCGCCCCCGTCGCGGTGCCGCTGCCGCTCGCCTCGGCTGGCTCGGTGAGGGGCACTTTCCGCGGCCGGCCTCGTTTAGCGGGAGATGACACACCCGCAGCACCGCTCGGTCCCGCCCCTGATGAGTCCGCCGCCGGCACTGCCGCGTCCGCACCTTTCACTGTAGCGTCCACTGCGCTGGTTGAGCTCACACCATCCTTCCCCACTTTCTGTACCCCATCCACCCCTCGCTCGGCACCGCCTTCACTCATATCTACATCGTCACCGCCCACCGACTCGAGGTCATCGATGTCCTCTCTCACAGCCATAGCGTTTGTATCACTCCACTCTGACACCGACACCAGTTTGGGGTCCGTCGGTCCAGCGACGCCGGCCGAAGGCGGTTTGGTCACCACCTTCAGTTTCCTTCTACCTTTCTGCGCTACTGGACCACCCAGCTTCACCTTCTTATGTCGCGCAATCAGCCTCGTCGGCGAGGCGGTCAGCTTCCTCTTTGGCGTCTGCTGCTTCCTCCTGTGCGCCTTGACGTCATCCGGAGACGGTCTAGCGGCAGCCAAAGCTATCTTGGCGGCTTGAATGGCAGCTAGAGCGGCGGCAGAGGCACGAGCGTCAGCCACAGCATCAGCGACAATCTCTGCATTGGCGGGAGCTTGGCGGACCACCAACTCCTGCTTCCTTCGACTCTTGGACGGCGACTCGGCCGCCGCGGGGGCGGGAGCAGCAGGGGCGGTGGCGGGGGCGGGGGAGACGCCGTTGGTGAGGACTGGGGCGGCAGACTGGGCGGGTGCCACCACCGCTGTAGATCCACTGCTGAGTGTAGATGGGGCCGTGCCGATCACAGTATCGTTTGTACCGGTGACAGGAGCACCGCTAGCCGACGGGACGGCCGCGCCGGTCTCCATGGCAGCGTCACAGTGGTCGCCGGTGGTATCTGAGGGGACAAGCCAGATGTCAGAGGGGTCATTCAGACGGTCACATCACAGTGAGATCACAGAGGGTCATACACATCACATCACACAGAGGGCGGTTCACATTTGTGTCAGAGGGATAACACATCAGAGCGGCATGTTACGAGAGTCATATCGGAGAATCGCAAAAGAGTGATCACGGCAGAAGGGTCACATTAGAGCATCAGGTCATAGGTTCACGTGGAGATGGAACACATCAGAGGGGTCAAATCAGATTATCACAGTAGAGTAGCGTCAGGCTGCGTATAACGTCGTGTTATGAAGTCGTGTCACATCTCAGGATAAATCTACGAGCCGAGACCGTAGCACGGGACTGCACACGGCACTGACTCTGAGTCTGAGTCACTCTGAGTCACCGGAGTCAGTAACCGGCCTCACCGACTCCGGTTACAGTGGCGGACAAGGGGGGGGGGGGGTCTCAGGTCGCCCGGGTCACGTTAGTGGGTGTTGGGTTCGCGGAGGTTCGCGGCGGACATAGGTGGCGCTAGTGTAGTTATAGAAGCGAGCGATGCTAACAGGCTGCAAAGTCGTGAGGGCTCGCGGCACAGTATGCTGCAAAAATTATCACGATAACAAGACAGAGAAAGTTGCGTGAACGAAACAGACAGCATATGGAAGTGTAGCAGTGTGCTTACGAATCAATACTTGACATATGGACTAGTCAAATAACGCACAATGAGGTTATTGGGGCATGTGACGTTTAGCTAAGCGAATACCAATGCATCGAAGTAATTGAATGATGAGGTGAAAAGTAACTCTAGCCCAGACGAGTAACTCATAAATATTGATAGGTCTAGAGAAAAACTAACATTCGTGTCACGGTTCGCAAGTTTGCAATCGATAAATGTGAAGTGACATGTCCTTATTTTGTAATCTGCACCAACGCAAAGATAAAGTGGTATATTTATTTCGGTGCAGTTCTCTTGAGAGTTATTGAAGCATGAATAGCAATATAAATTTATTTGCCTGTAAGCAATGAATACAATACAGGTAAGTGAACTCATGCACACCTATTGAAATGAGAAGGAAAAGAAGGAAATAATTAGGTACACCTAAAAATGGATAACACAAGAACCAAGTAAGCGATAAAACGAGTCATAAGCGATTCAACTTATATTAAATATGGAAATAAAATATACGGAGTTTTTCCTACAAAATACAGGCAATAAGTACAATAAGTAATAAATACAGGCAATTACATAGGCGCGGGAGCCGGGGGGGGGGGGCAGTGGGGGCAGCTTGCCCCCCCCCCCCCCGCCCCCAACTCTGGGGCCGTGGGGGCGGTGCCCCCACAGCTTTGAGACGGAATACCACACTTTTTTTGCAAATGTTTTCTTTTTTTGTTGAAAAAGCCGAGGGGTGAAAAATAAGTAGCCTAAAACCGGTGAGAAAACTAGATTTGGGGGTACCCTAGGTTGATCTCTATTATGGTGTGCCCCCCCCCCCCCCCAGTCGGAAAGTAGTTCCCGCGCCCCTGGGCAATTAGTGAAAAGCGACTCGAAAATGAAAATGCAGTGACCACTTTCGTCTTTCGACTTATCACAAGGGCAAAGTAGCGCCAAGGCCGGGTAACAGCCGGGTAACACTAGGATTTAAATGTCTTTGTTGGGTTGGCGTTTACCAGCCATGCGACTACGAGGCTATTTGCGGGATAAATCGGTAATCGAGCACGTCAAAGCGCTCGTCCGTGGTCGTGTCCGGTGTCGTCGTCTCGTGTCCACAACACACGGGAGGAGGTATGCAATGTGGCAGCGATGGGTGGGGCACTTGGCACTTGGCACTTGGCACTTGCACCGCACCAAACGGTTGCAAAACATGCCCCGCGCGTATTACTGAAACGCCCCGAGCACATTTTGCGTCCGTGGAGTGGACAAAGGACGTCTGTCAGGACGGGGTTGTTGCATGTCATCATTCGCAAAATCACATTCGCGAATTAACCGAATGCAATGAATAAAGTATACTAACTATCTTACTGTGTGTAGGCACCCAAAAAGGGAACCGTAATTACAACATTTGGTGAATGGCTAGTCAAGAAAAGCCACCACAAAATACTTATATTCGGTAATTCACCATCAAGACACCGAGACAATAACGGAAATTTATAAATTTTATACGGTTAATTATGAAATTGTATGCTTTCATATTATACCGAATCTTGGCAGCATTGCATTTCGTCAATACTTAATTTATTATTGCATTTTTTAAACGCTATAACACAAATATAAAGTAAACGGTGCTCTGTACCTAAATATGCAATGTCCAATGGATCCTTCAACCTGCAGCACACCGCACCACTTTTAATGTTTCAATAAATGATCACAACCCATTCTTGCCTTCCCTATCAGATATCACGTGATTTAAATTAATCACTAAGCAAAACATACCGGACGATTTTATTTGATATCACCCATCACCGGCAAGTCACTGACAACAACTGGCAACAGGCAACTACGGAAATTTCTCAACATTCGCGTAATATTAGTCAGCTGTTGTATAAGAGGCGCAGTATTTAGTGACGTCACTAAATCACGGAATGTAACAAAATGGGTTGATAGGCAAAACGGCAATTATTACAAGGATTAATAAAACTGACGTTATTTGAGTAAAACACGATAACTTGGCCTTACCATGCTTGTAAAAATGTTAAACGTGCCCATAAACATCTTACATCAGGCGAAAAAAAAAACATTCCAAGGAAACTTGCAAGATTCAGAAAATTCCCAAAACCTTCGAGAGCCAAGTGCTATCGATAACATACATTCTAGGAAATATAAAAAAAATAAAAAATTTCAAGGAAAGCTAAGATCCGCTACTATTGCACCAAATCCAGCGCTCCCACCAACGGCCGGTTAGCTCAGTTGGTTAGAGCGTCGTGCTAATAACGCGAATGTCGTGGGTTCGACCCCCACACTGGCCAAGCTTTTCTCACCGGGCCGAAAGTAGACGCCCACTGCGAGCTCGTCCCTCCTTGGACATTACCATCAACCCTGTGCCGTATACAGACCTGTCGCAGGTTTCGTGATTTCATTTTCTTGCTGTGGCGGCTGCTGAGTAGGCTGTTCCGGCAAATGTTTGATAGGTGCAGGCTCTGACTCCGCAACAGCTCCCTCCATCTTGAATTATAAGCGACTGTAAAAGAAGCAGGTAGAATCAAGTTCAGCAATGTTGTTTTACTAATTTACAAACGCCTCAGTGAAAATACGACAGTGCCGCTGGTCGTAAGTATCAGAACATATCACTTGCGGCAACACCTAAACTGGGAACGATGTTATGGCGATTTTTTTTTGTAAGAATCATGATCTTATTCGAGAGCGGAAGCACTGTAATAAAAAAATGTTTTTCCCGTTCCAGACTCCCGCACCACTTCCCAGCAGTCATGGACCAAATCATCAGGAAAATTGTCCCCCTGGAGTTTTTAAATTGTAAAATCACGCCGTCCTTTGTGTCATGGAAATGCCACAAATCAGATACTGAACTACCACCTATCTCCCTGTTAACCGCCCAGCAGTGGATGGTTGGTTCGTGTTCGTGTCGAGTGTTATTTTCAGTGTGTGTGTGTGTTCCCACTTCCCAATGTTATTTCAAAAACGGTTGAATAGTTGGATGCTAGCTAAATGTAAATGTGTTAAATGTACTATCCGCTTTTTCATGCAAGACTGGCCGATAAACGGTGCAAACTACAAAGTTCTTTCGTCGGGTTCAGATGTCTTAGAAATGTGATGAAGATATTATTTTCTTTTTGCTGTTAAAAACAAGTTACTTGCAAGGCCCGCACGCAACTTTACTAAACCCCGTGAAGCTGCGTTCGATAAGCGATCGTCGGAACCGATAAAAGACCCCGCAACAAACCGGAGCCGGGTCATCTGAGACACCGTGGTGTGCGGTAGAGATGTCAATCGGATACCTACTTTTTGGTAGGTATACCGATACCAAACCGATACCAATTGGCAATTTGGTATTTGGTATTTCAGTCCTAATGTACTTGGTATTTTGTTGGTATTATGAGCCCTCGCTTATGTATAAGAAGACTGAGAAATTGGTAAAAAGTCGGTATTTCCATCATGTTATGAAGTTGGTTCGGTATCGGTATTTCCTTACGGTTTATGTTGGGATTTGGTTTGGTATCGGTATTCAGATTTTCTGTAATTGACATCACTAGTGTGCGGTCTTCGGCCGCGTACTGCGTCGAGCCCCTCCCTCCCCACCCTCCTCCCAGCAAACTCCATCCCGCAGCAACTGTTGCTAATCCCTATGGAATATCGCCTACCCCCCCCCCCCCCCCCCCCCCAAGAGTTCCCATCCTATCCCCACGCAGGACCGCCGCCCCCAGGCAGTCGGCCGGACGGAACGTAGTCAGCTGTTAGCCGGCATCGATCAGCTGACTGGGACCTCGCACAAGGTAGAGTGCGCGTCTGTGGCACGTGCTGCCCCTCCCCTCTCTCTTACCTTGGGGGCGAAATGGCCGGGGAGAGTGAACACGTAGCCTCAGTTAAATATTTCAGAGGCATAAAATATTTTCACACGCGAAAATGAGTCCAAAATGTACCTGCGCAGTGCGCACATTGTTGCCCACGGGAGAACAATGGAGGATAGGAAAACGTATGGGTGGGATAGGATGCGGCACAGGACGATGATGCAGCTTTGGTTTAATGTGAATTACATTTAGGAAGTACAGCTCGGCCATAAAAGAAAGCTGAACGCCGTTAGCGTCCTAACGCACGTGTTCGCCCGACGGGGATTGGTCACTGGCAGTTGGCAACGAGCCAGCGACCGGATATAGCCCCGGGCGGTGACTGTCAAGGTCACGACTCAACGAATGGTAGGAGGAACTTATACACTACAGCTATTAGGAATGACCATATAAGTATGCCCCGGTCAATTGCAATGACCTCTGAAAATACTAGCGTTTCCAGTTTGCATAATAGGCCTCAAAGTAGGAGTAAAAATTCAAGTGTGAACATTATATCGAGTTCTAAATGTAGATACATAAAAATATACGTCAAAGAGTAGAAAGCACAAGGCTCGAAAGATAAAAAACTAAAACGAAAATAACTATGCCTAAGGTTTGTTCAAAATAATAGGTGGGTCTCGCAGAAAAAAAGAGTAGGTAGGGGAAGGTGGGGTAAGACGGACCAGCTAAGGTTTGAGGCCACATATCTTGCTACACTGCTCTCGTAATTCATATCATTTATAGTCTTCGGAATGCTCAATCCTTCCTCTGTTGATATGTGTAAAGACTAAATTTCAACTTAAAGACATCTAGGTGGTGGATGCCCTCAAAGAGGGACATGTCAAAAACTCAGACAAGAAAAAACGTGGGGTAAGACGGACCACACAGCAGTGCCTGCTATCCGTTCATGTGTGTTACACTTCTGCTCTGTACTCTTGTAAGAAAAAGTAACCAGAATGGTAAAATAACAAAATGAGCCTTTATTCTTTACTCATGTGTGATGGAAGTGCAGCTAAAAGCTGGGAACATGTGTGTTGATTGTCGTTTGGCATGAATGCATGCTAACTGAGCACTTGCATGCATGGCTCACATGCAACAAAGACTCCTTCCTGAAAAATTAGCTTACTTAAACTTGTGTCAATGTTTTGGAAAAGAACTTTCCATATGCAGGGTACAATGGACCACCACAGGGTAAGATTGCCCCAAATCTAAATTCTGTCATTATCATGACGTATATGTCAAATAGCCCAACATTGCAAAACCTTGCCTTTCCTAAAGTGTGACTATAACTAAGTTTATAACTTTGTTCTTCACAGTTAAGTGCAAAATAGAAACTAATCATGCAAGAAAGGCGCCGTAATTGAATCACCCGTAGACCTCTTATATTAGATCGGTTTGACGAAAAACAACATTTTTCTCAATAACTCAAAAGCTATGCATCCTAGCAGCATGAACTCAAGGTGTCCATTGTTACGAAGGAAAACAAGCATAGTGAGTGCATAAAGCAGTAGATACCAGCAGCGGTTCAGCCGGGAGGGCTGGTGGTCCGTCTTGCCCCGCTGGGCCGTCTTACCCCACCTTCCCCTATAATGGTTACTTTAGGTATAATTCTTACAAGATAGCAAGCTACAGAGAAGTCTACAATAAATTATATTTATTGTCTTTCATATCGCTCGTATCTTATCTCTAAAAGCGTAAATATCGATTCCTACATATATCAATTTAACAGGTCAGTGCAGGGTCGGCAGTCAGCACCCTCGTCGGGAGACGTTCTATTCGATAGGGCCAGAAAAAGGACTGGTCGGTCCTCTCCCTGACGAAGCTGAGCCAGATATTTCCCCCTTTTTTACGACCCATCCGGCCTACATGGAACGGTCACACATGTGTGATCCACATGGCTGGACGGCGGGTCTGCCCTCAGGGTCGGGCGGCAGCATGGAAGGGATGAACGGGACGGTGAAATAAAACAAAGAAAGCAGGTGGACATCAGGGCAGGGGATTAGAGAGGAATGAATGTTCAACCCCGAGGTTGCTGATTTACAGCCGACATCTTACAGAAAAAATAAATCGATACATTCTCCTAAACTAGCACTTTCTTGTATAATTAAAACTAGAGGATAAATCTCGCAACGAACCCAACAATTTTGCATTTCGCCAATTGGATTCTGCCTATTTTGCTTTAAAAAAAAACAGCGATAGTAGAACAAAATCCCTCAAATTTACAAATTTTGCTGTGATCTGACCGTTTATGATGACCTTCAAGGAAACGGTGTGTTTTCATTAAATATTTTCCGTGAAAAAAAACGTAACATCCGAAAGCAAAATAAGCCGTCTGCCTTCCCAATACAATGCGTAAAGAAATACCTACGCAGAAATAATCCTGTTAATGATAACTAATAATGCAAAAGGACCAATGACATTCCTAATAGGCTGAAGAGGTAATTTTATTATTTTACCTACTTTTGCTTTGTTTTTATTCTATTTTTACGTTTTTCACGAGACACTAAAAAATAAGCCTAATGAAAATGTAAACAAATGCATGACCAAGTAACGATGCCTCGATATCATACCTCGTGCTAATGTAACGATTTTTGACAATGACCTTGCGCTTGGTGCCCGGAAACCTACGCCAAGGCGATAAATCGGCGTCAAAACATGCTCAGATCGGTTCATCTGCGACAGTTGAACTTAGCGAATCGATAAAACTAATTTTATGTTCCTCACATTATGTTTGACCCCTATGTTAAACATCATATCACAAAACAAACACTGCAACCGCCAACAACACAAAACACCAAAGAAATGTGAAAACAACACCCGATGCCCATGCCAACGGAAATCCATCCGTCCCATTCGCGATCACTTCACTGACACCAGTCACCTTCATGCACTCATAACATTACCAACATTACCCATTACCCACACAACCTTTCCCATTACCCACATGACTTACCTCACGGCCAATATTCACCACGCCAGCGTACGGTTCAGTTCATTCAGTGCCCGGCCGCCGCGCCGGACCCCAGCGTGGAGCCCTTACCGCCGACAAGCATGGCCTACCGTCTCCAGCCGGGAACGTCTGTTGCCGATACGAGTCGAAAAGATCACACGCGACACGATCTTTCACTCGGAAATGTGAAGCACAAAACGGACTTCCACGTAACACTGATGGGTTGTAAATATGAGGGTGTGAAGAAGTGTCGAGCGAATCGGAATAATATCGGGATTCCGCACGGGCGACACACAAGCACGGCGTAACAAATAGACGGCCACCGGACGGCCTTCGCCCCGTAGCGATTAACTGCCGAGACGACCGGTAGATGGCAGCAGCTACCGGCAGGGGCGCTGGCCGCAGCAATATGCGAAGGGATGGGGAGGGGGAGCGTACGGTCGAATGTTGAGAGATAAATTGAAGTTTTCTTAACTTATAGTGTAGATGGTTTGGGAAAACTTCATTGAGATGGGCATGGTCAAAGAAATAAAACAATTCCGATCAACAATAAAAGTGATGCGATTTATACCTATGCGTCAGCAACGTCGCACGTGGACAAAGTGCATATATTTAACTACCGTATTTATTTGGCATTAGTCTGTAAAAATATTTTTATTTTTGTCAGATACGATTTTTGTATGATGTAATTTCTAGCCTTCATAAATGTTCTGAAAACAATTTTACATTAAAATAAGAACATATTTCTTACTTGCCCAGTATCAATACCGTTTACGCGGCCTTCACGGGCAATGGCTCGGGTCAATGGTTGGTAGCATTAGGCTCCCATACTGTCGCTAGGTAGACGGTTCCTATGCAAGTCCACAAATCAGACGGCTGAAATTCCTGCCGGGTTGTTTTATGCTCGACCAATGGAGCAAATGCGCTAATGGGGTTAAAATTATGCTGGAAGAAAGAGCTTGCTCATTGCTCAATGCTCATTTTAACGGATACCATTCACTGAAGACACGCGAATGGAATGAGAGATTTACACTCTATTATTAAAGGGACCCTCCCACCTTAACATTAGATTTGAGTTGAGATAGCCAAAATGGGGTCCCTGGCTCACAATTACCGGTTTCGACACTCATAACATCGAAAA
The DNA here is from genome assembly GCF_019059575.1 of Amphibalanus amphitrite. Taxonomy (NCBI): domain Eukaryota; kingdom Metazoa; phylum Arthropoda; class Thecostraca; order Balanomorpha; family Balanidae; genus Amphibalanus; species Amphibalanus amphitrite. Next base: position 171,169 of record NW_024881993.1, read on the forward strand.
ATGCCTTAAATCGGAAATATTGAATTTCAAAATTGCAGCATTTTGATTCAGAGGGGCTAATGCATTGGAATACCCCTCTGAATGTGTGACGTCAGCGCAGATATCTAACGATTTTTAAATGTTTGACTAAAACGTTTTGTAGCACGCGGTGGTATATGCTGCGTTGCGCGCAACAAATGCCGCACTTATAAATAAAGTCGCTAGGAACAGCGGAGATCCCAAAAAGTAAACAAAAGTAAAAGTCTAATATCTTGAAAACCGGTGAATATTTTTCGATGAAATTTGGTAGATATTGGTTTTCGCTCTTTCTGAACCGAGCGACATCACTTTCTTGCCAATTCATTAACTTTTTTGAAGGTGGGAGGGTCCCTTTAAAGGGACCCTCCCACCTTAACATTAGATTTGAGTTGAGATAGCCAAAATGGGGTCCCTGGCTCACAATTACCGGTTTTGGCACTCACAACATCCAGAAATGCCTTAAATCGGAAATATTGAATTTCAAAATTGCAGCATTTTGATTCAGAGGGGCTAATGCTTAGGAATACCCCTCTGAATGTGTGACGTCAGCGCAGATATCTAACGATTTTTAAATGTTTGACTAAAACGTTTTGTAGCACGCGGTAGTATATGCTGCTTTGCGCGCAACAAATGCCGCACTTTCAAATAAAGTCGCTAGGAACAGCGGAGATCCCAAAAAGTAAACAATCGTGAAAAGTCTAATATCTTGAAAACCAGTGAATATTTTTCGATGAAACTTGGTAGATATTCGTTTTCGCTCTTTCTGAACCGAGCGACATCACTTTCATGCCAATTCATTAACTTTTTTGAAGGTGGGAGGGTCCCTTTAAAGGGACACTCCCACCTTAACATTAGTTTTGAGTTGAGATAGCCAAATTGGTGGCCATGGCCTGCAAATACCGGTTTGGGCACTCACAACATCGACAAATGCTTTAATTCGGAGATATGGAATTTCAAACTTGCAGTTTTCGGATTCTAAGGGGCTAGTGCTTTGGTATGCCCCCTTAGAATTTGTGACGTCAGCGGAGATCTAACGATTTTTAAATCTTTTACTAAAACGTTTGGTAGCACGCGGTGGTATATGCTGCTTTGCGCGCAACAAATGCCGCACTTTCAAATAAAGTCGCTAGGAACAGCGGAGATCCCAAAAAGTAAACAAAAGTAAAAGTCTAATATCTTGAAAACCGGTGAATATTTTTCGATGAAATTTGGTAGATATTCGTTTTCGCTCTTTCTGAACCGAGCGACATCACTTTCGTGCCAATTCATAAACTTTTTTGAAGGTGGGAGACTGGGAGGGTCCCTTTAACAAAAAAGCTTCAAAAAACATTTCGTCGATGCCCCAGTAAAAAACAGTCCTCTCCGTCTCCTCTTGACCATCGTTTTTCGATGCCGTTTGTAAAAACGTACAAAGGCATTCGATGAAGGGTTTTAGTCAAATACAAAATGTTACTAAAAATAAATATTAACTCAATCCGAGTACCTTTTATATTCTTCTTATACATGTCATATACAAGCCTTAGCTTGTATCCTTTATGGCCGGGGCAAGGTCCGAAGTCTGTTCAGCGTAAAACGTTTTTTTTTATTGATTCGATAAATGTAGCAACGAGATATACAACTTTTTATTGATTCGATAAAAGATACCAACGAGACATACAATTTAACTTAAATTTAATTTTAAATTTAATAATTTAATTTAATTTAACGCGCCCCGCTGGGGGGGGGGGCAGAATCTGCCCCCTCCCGTTTTTCGCCAATAACTTCTAAACGCGTTACACCAGCGACGTCAAACTTTCAGTACCTTATCACACATCAATTTGACACGTTCCCTGAAAATTTGAGCGAAATCTGTCGGAAAATTGTTGAGAAATTGACGTTTTAGTGACGTCATGTTCGCCATTTTCGCCTCAAAAACGGCAAAATTTCAAACGCCGCTAACATCTTCATTTTTAAAGGAATCAAGGCGTAACAAAATGGTTATACGTGATTCTACTTTGTATATCAAAAGGCTATCTCGGTTTTTTGAAAATTCTGGATTTTGGCCCAATTTTTTCTTTAAAAAACTGACTTTTCGGGAAAATAATTATAAAAGCCGAAATATTAAGTGTATCGAAAAAACCGGAATATATGTCAGGGAAGTGGTCTATGTGCACCTACATACCAATTGTTAGAAGAATCGGTTAAAAAATGTGGGAGTTATTAAAAAATTTATGACGTCACGCACACACAAATTTTGAAAAATGTTTTTTTGAGGTTCTAGACCTCGTACGGAAACAAAAACAGCACCATTCGATTCGCCGTGAAAAACTGCATCAGACAGACACCTTTTTAGGCCTTAACAACCAACTTCAAAATTTGACCTCACTTGACCTGACCTTGACCTGACCTCGACCTGAAATTCATCCAGAGGTGGTCCATATCACTTATCGAGTGTGCCTATTGAATTATATGAGTAAAATGACCAATAAAACATGTGTCGCACATGCCTTTTCTATATTTTGTTTTTGGTGACCTGACCTGACCTGACCTGACCTTGACCTTGACCTTTGAATGACATTGTATGCAACGAATATGTCTTGATAGTCTAAGAACACGTTTTGGGCAATCAGTCTCAGTCCATTCTTCGGCAACTACGGTGCAAGGGCGATACTGTATAGAAACTTGCATTTTGTACCCTTACCTGACCTTGACCTGACCTCTGACCTACTTAAGCAAAAAAATTGGGCTCTTAAGATCCGCCTTGTTGAGAGCTTTCGATTGCCGTTTTCCCCGTCTTTCTACGACCATCGGTTCGGAAGTTAGACAGGGGGGGGCAGAATCTGCCCCCCCCCCCCCAGCAGGGCGCGTATGGCTGAATAGCCCAGCGGGGCGCGGGTTAACCTTCGCCCCAGTTGGGGGGGGGGGGGCATATGTTACCATCCTGTCGCGTTGTTTGCGTGTGAATAAAAAACTGCGGCGCGTAGCGCCGCGCCACTTAGAGAGCAGCTTTTTGTACATCAATTTTGGACAATGTGTGAAATTTTTGACCCCAGGTCATGTCAGATCAGGTCACCAGGTCAAGTTAACCCGCGCCCCACTGGGGTCTGCGTATAACACGCCCTACTGGGGGGGGGGGGGGCTCTCCGGCCCCCCTCCTATAAACTCCGAAACTACTGGGCCGATGGTCAAAATTCAAACGGCGTCTGAGAGCCCCGGAAAAACTGTCGAGGAGCGAAACCTATTTTCATTGACCTCGAGGCCACCGATAACGTCACAGGTCAGGTCGAAGTAAAAATTATTAGCATTTTTGCTTGTTTACATTTTGGGCTCTGGCCGCCGTCTAACAAGTCAGATTAGGCTCATTTTTAGATCTAGGAAAGTTACCGAACGATTCAAACGGCTTTCGATATAGCCCCACCGGGAAACTATGTACATTGTGACCGAACTTCATTGACCTGGGTGCAGCTGATGTAGTCACAGGTCAGGTCAACCGTCAAAGTCGCATTTTTCACCGTTTATGGGCCTTCTAAGGAATGCGTCATAACATCGAAAAACACCTAAGATGTGTTCAGGTCGACAATAGATATGGATCAACTGACATGCAACTGACCTTTTTTCCAGTCAAGTCATGACCTTGACCTTGTGTCAAAGTTCCAAATGACCTTTTAAAGTCAAATTGTAGTTCAGTTGGCGCGTCTCGACGAGAGAAACACGATGCCGACAAAAGAAATGTCGAGCCCATAGATATAAAGGCGTGGAGCCTGTCTTGAGCCAAGTTATTTTAACCCGCATCGTGCTGGGAGGGGGGTGTTTTTACGCCCCCCCCCCTCCCCTCAGGTTTTTCGCATTTCAAAAACGGCGGCGCGCAGCGCCACCGTTTTTGGTACACCTGTTCATCCATAATTTCCGCATACCTATGTTGTGAAAAATTTTAGACCCGGGTCGTTCAAGGTCAGGTCACCAGGTCACGTCAAGTGACCTTACCTCTGAAAAGTTCAAAGGCTCGCTATAGCCACTCCGACGGAACGATTACTTTGAAGCTTTCAGCGCTTGATATGAGTAACAGTAGGTATGTATAAAATGTACATATATCTCGGATTTTTTATATATGTGACCTAAGGTCAGGTCAATTTTGCGACCTCTCCATTATGTCTAAGTCAATGGGAGAAAATTGAAATGCGCCTCTTTTGGACGGACGACGTTCAAAACGCTCTCAAACATCGGTTCACTAAAAAATGACACATTGAATCGGAAAAATGCACCTATGTCTGTCTGCACCTATGTCACAAATGTCTGTTACCCCTGAGGTCATCTCAGTTCATGAACGGTCACCAGCAGTTTTTTTTTTTTTTGCTATAACTTTTGATAGAGATGTGCTAGAGCGGTGAAAACTCATCAGATGTGTTCAGCTCCACGATACGGATCGACTAATATGCAACATGACCTTTTCCGGTCAGGTCACGACCTCGACCTGAGGTCAAATTTTAAAAATGACCTTTCAAGGTCTACAAATAGTTCATTCGACGCGTCTCGACGAGAGGAACACAATGCTGCCAAAAGTAATGTCGTGGCTGTCTTGAGTCAAAAGTTATTGCCGAAAAACATTTATCGTGAAAACGGCTATTTTTACAGTTTTTGCCCTCTGGAAGCTAAACCGTAGACCTGAGGTCAAATCTGAGAGCAAGTATCAGAAAAGTCTGTAAAAGGGCTATCGAATGCGCCTTTCCGCAGCGCTGTAGCTCAATTGGTTCCCGAGTTAGCCGTTGGCAGTTTAAAAAATTATTGAAATTGACTGAATTTGACCTTTAATGACCTCTGGTGACCTGACCTTTGACCTGAACTTAAAAATGACTAGGATGTTTTCTTCCTTATTTTTGACGCTCTTTCGATTGCCGCTTACCGCATGTCGCTACGTGGCCCCGGAGCCGAGTTAGAAGGGGGGGGGTCGTGAAAACGCCCCCGCCCCCAGCACTCTGAGGAAAGTTCAGGCCACTAGCAATGGGTTTAATAGTGTAAAACGACAATTTTACGTTTTTGCTCTCTGGACTCTGGAGTCTAATCGCTAAGCCGTTGATCTTACGTCAAAGCTGAGAGCTTGCTCCAGAAAGACCGTTAAAACAACTATCGAATGCGCTTTTCCGCGGCACTTTGGCTCTATTATTGGTTCCCGAGTCGTGCCAATTTGTAAAAAAAAAAATATTTATTGAAATAGGCAAAGTATTAGGTACATTTGATGACCTCCGGTGACCCGACCTTTCACCTAAGCTAAGAAATGGTTTAAGTACTTTCCTCATGATTTTTGACGCTCTTTTCAATACCGCATGTCGCCAAGTGGCCCAGGAGCCGAGTTAGACGGGTGTTTTAACTGAGCACCCTCCCCGGCACGGTTGGCGCCGAGCATCGGCCCGGCGCGGGTTAAAACTGTGACTAGACATTTACATTTTTAAGGAGAAATTTCTGAGTTTAACCCTCACCGGACCTAATCGGTTTTCTACATGCGTCCCGGCCGAGATGCCAGGTGGTGGGGAACTAGGGGAGGGGGCGACTCACGTCGCTTTTTCACCCGTAATTGAGCTACAGCCTCGCAGAAGAAATAAGAGTGCGGCGTTACGAGACGAAGCAAATGGTATCCAATTGTAAGGTCTCAGGTCAACTGGTGACCTCAGAGGTCAGGGCGAGTACACCAACGTTCGAGTACCTACGCTTTTTGGTAAATAGCTTCGCCAAAAAAAGGTCGCAGTCACAATTTTAGCACCATCGTGTGCAGAGTCACAATTTTAGCACCATCGTGTTCTCCATGCTCAGACGCGTCGAATGCTACACTAATGTTTAGGTGAGGTCAATTTAAGGTGCTGACCTCTCGTCAAGGTCCGGTCAGAGACACACTGCACACAGGTCACGAAGCTCCTCGAAGGATTTCATATCGCATCATTCGATTCGGCGGGTCTTTCCAAGTCCATTGGTGGCTTTCAAAACTCGCTAACTCAAATTGATCGGGAGCTATTGACGAAAAACTCATATAACCGTAATGACGTCACCCAAGGTGTAAAAGTGAAACATCATACCTTGCAATGAGTATGTTCATGAAGTTATGATTTGATGTGCTTGAGGTAGCTTTTGAGCATTCTCGGCGCCGAAATAACAGCTTCCATATTTCCACCATTGGCTGATAATGGTGAGCTCATGTGACCGACCTGACCTCAGCTAACCCGTAATGAAAAAAATCCGAGATGAGCTTATTGCAAGGCCTAGCTGGAAGATACGAGTAGGGGAGACTGGGGAGAAGTGGGACATTATTTTGACGTCAACTTTGAAAAATCGTAAAAAATAGAATATTTAAGATTTAAGTAAATTGATTGCATTTACTGGTAAACGGTTTATTTCTTCTTCATTCTGTACTGTTTTTATGCGTGTTTGTTCACGTGTTACTTCTCAAATTTAAATTTTAGGCAAGGCCCTATATACCAGGTAGGGTCGTCCGGCGATTCTACCTTTTCGTGACGTCAGCTCGTGACGTCATTTGGAGTCAAGTCTCGAAGCCCCGTTCAATCCCCATGTAAATGAGCGATTTTCGAGGCACTGTAGAATGAAGTCTGCACAAGATATATCAAACCTAAGCATCTTATCTGAAAGAGCAGACAATTTTCTGCAAGTTATCTATTACGTGTTTTTCGCTAAATCTTTTGCTTTTTTCACAAAAGTGTAAAATGTCCCCCCATGTCTCCGCAGCCTCCCTGCCGCCGGCCGCCGCGCGGTCGCGGTAGTGTAGTGGTTAGCGTGCCCGCGCAGTATTCCAAAGGTCCCGAGTTCGAATCTATGCGGTGCGGAACTTTAATTGCAATTCCAAGCTGAATATACGCACATCCATAATAAATTATTATTCGTATAGCTAAACTGTCACCAAGCTATCCATATAAATTGACTTCACCCAAAATATCGGCAAGATTCTATTAAAATATAAATTCAAATATGGCGGCTTGGACTGCCGCGTGCGTTAGGCTCCGCCCATAGCTCCGCCCACATGCGTGACGTCATTCGTGTTAGTGGACACGCAGAGAGATAGGGGACGACATGGGCCTGATTTTAGGAAAGGTTGACAATGGGGTGAACTGGGACACGTCCAGGAGAAGTGGGACAGATGATGGGGAGAACTGGGACTGGTCGAGAAATGTGATTTAAATGGAATACAATAAAAATTTGATGACCCATCACGAAGAAGAAGGTGTTTTTAAAGTTGACACCTAAAGAAATCACCTCGATTATCTTTTTTGAATTACACTGACAGCACTGAGTATCCTGGAAAAAATTCCCATGCATTTGCATGCGGGAGAACTGGGACAGGGTTTAGGCACGTTGTCCCAGTTCACCCCAAGTCGTCATTTTTATTTCAGCTGCTCTCCCACACAAAAAGTATAACAGATACATAAAAAAGTGTTTCTGCACAATTAAGATGACATCACTGATATCCAAAGGTGAACGGCCTGAACATTTTACATCGCTGAATAAGCGGCAAATTGAATTAGAGTAAAATGCCAAAAATCACATTTTAGACCCTAACTCAATATCTCAGAGACAGGCAACCGGAAAAGGAAACCGCTTGGCTGTGACGTGCCCCGACTAAATTCATGAGAAAATATGCAAAAACAAAATTGTTTGTCCAATCGGTCACTAAGATATTGAAGGTGTCCCACTTCTCCCGCGTCCCAGTTATCCCCACTCTCCCCTATAAGGTCCTGTACGTTTCACCTCCCCCCCCCCCCCCCCCTGTGAAGGTTCCTTTGGCACTAAGGTTATTGCTAAGTTGCGATATTTTGTTCACGCAGAGGTTCAGTGTTCACTTATCGCGTCATAGGTCAGTGACCTGACCTGACCTGCAGATACGGTTTGTATCACAATTCACAAAATCTGGCCTGAATCAAAGGTCAGGTATGCCAGCTTTCAGCTCTCTATTGCCAGCGTATTCCGAGCTATCGCGAAAAAAAAACGGGGATATCCGCCCCTCGCCCTCCGTTGAATTATCAATGTGCGGCCTCACGAAATACAATAACATTTTTTTGCCCACTATTGAATTTCCGGTGCTGTTGCTAGCACTTCGCATTGTGTACAGGAAATCGCTGGCATCATCGGCAATTTGCATGATCATGCAGACTTGGGTAGTGTCCAAAACAGCCACTTTTCTCGATCGATTTTAGCTTGAGGCCGTCCAGTGACTGCCCGGTCTCGCTAAAACAAAGTTTAAGTATGCTCCGATGCATTATCAATGAGCTATGAATAAAAACAACCACATTCTATAATAACATTCAGCTGTGGATAGATTGGTGTCCCCTGAACCACAGATAAGCGTTCGACAATTATATATTTCATTCCACCAGACCAACAGCTGAACATCCTGCGATATTTCTTGTTGACACGTTCAACACCGTACCAGACGGTAGAGCACACAAACACTATCTGACTGCGTTGATCGCGACGGCCGAACAGTCCATGATCACATTACTCCCTTAGCACCTAACTACGGACATCAGGATAAATCGAGCATCCGAAAATGTTGGTACAACTACCCTACCCAGTTCATAACGAGTGACCGCATAAAGCAATATCTGTTATTAGAAAAAAGCATCGGATATTACCAGTCTTTTTACACACCCTTTACGCTGATGACATCAGCAAAGGAGACTTCATTGGCGCAGTGTGTCAGACTTACCCAGACCCGGCCAGACCAGTCTAGCAGTCTGGAAGTCTGACAGAGACTGACTCTCAATGCATCACGAGGGACTAACATTAGGCACCACCCGTAGTGAGGCCGGACCACTACCGTCGGAGAGGAGGCACCAGCCGCTTCCGAGAGGCACGGCACCGACTTCAGAGCACGGGGGTAGAGATGAACAACGAGCTCTGTGAACGACAGCGGGTCACTGGTCAACAAGCGACCCTATGAGCGACTATCGTAGCAAAAATAGGTAGCTTTTGAGAAATGATACCCAAGGGGCCGCTAAACCTCAAAATATTTAATTACAATTATGCATCGCATTCGCGGGTGTGATCTACCAGACAGCGCAAAAAAAAAAACTCTGCGTGCTTGATCGTTGCGGATGAGCACTCTAGAAAAGGTGATATGAAGCAAAAATGCTTAAAAATGTGAAGTGGAAAAATAGAAAGTAGGTACCCTAATACATCACAAAGAGGACGAGCTGCAAGATGAGTAATCTAACCCAAAAAGTCTCTCATGAAACTGTTCTCTTTTAAAATCAATTTTGGATGTCGGTTCATCAAAGTGGATCAATTCTACCCGCCGTCCACACATGCAACACTATTCTGCCTCTCACCTTCGGCACTGCTCACCATCTCGTCGCCCACACCTCCCCGTCCCCGTCTACTCACACGCGGCGGCGTCATCCGTCTTCCGTCATCAGCCGTCATCGTCGTCATCGGACGGCACAAACAGGTCATTCTCCTCCAGGAAGCTGGCAAAGTTTTTACTGATACTCGCTCCGAGCAGCAGGCCAGGTATGACGGTGAACAGCGCACCCACCACGCCCAGTCGACTTCGGTAGGGCTCGGGCCGCACCCCGCCGGTCGGGAGGGTGACGGCTGTGCGCAGAGGTGCCGCCGGCCGCGCGGGGGTCAGCAGCGCGGCGGCGGACACCGAGCGAACCAGTCCGCGGAGGTGAGACATGACGCCGCCGCTGCTACCGCTGCTGCGGAGATGATGGCTCGTGAAAAACCTGGAGGGTAGAGGGAAAGACATGTCAATATTGGGAAGGGGGATGGACTGAAATATGCTACTGGGAAAACATGTTCACAGCTTAAAATTGCAGGAAAAGATCATCATAGTAAGCCAGGAACTTCTCTTGTATAAATCAAAACTTATACTCCATACAATTTATGCAAGTGAAATGAAAACTGTTTACGGTAAACAAGGAACCAAATCGGATAGAAATTTCATTTGAAAACTTTATAGGCATTGACACTATCAAACATGGGCGTAGGAACGGCTGGAACATTGTGGGTGCATGGGTGCAGAAATCCAGCCATGGCCGGTGAAGCGGGGGGGGGGGGGGGCGACACCCGAGCGAAGGCTCGTTACGAGCTTTGAGGGTGTACCATGTCGAAAAGGTACCAACCGATAAGTGCATTTGGAAGCATTGACCCTCGCATGTGTAGGGGGGTCGGATGAACCCCCCCCCCCGTTGGTTGTTCGCAAATTTCTCGCGCAAAAAGCGGCCGATCGCGACGAAACTTTTAGTACCCTCGAGTTGATCAGTTTTACACCTACTCTAAAAATTTCATGACCCTGACCCAAAAGACCTTTGACCTGTGACCTGATTCTCGAGACCATGTTCGGCCGGAATCGCGATTTGGCGTATGTCAGCTCACATTATCCGCGCGTTTCCAGTCTTTTTGTGATTGTAGACGTCCAAACATGTGAAATGATGTTCTTCCCATGCATCACGGTGGGTGTGAAGATAACCTGAAGGTCAGGTCAGGTCATTGACCTTTGATGACCACGGTTCACTTTTTCGAGTTTTACATGTTTCTAGGGTAGTTTGTAGGGCTGATGTCGAATTTAGCATCCATTTGAACGTTTACGAAGTAGTTTTAGTGCTTTCGTGACATGCTACGACGCCGTCAGTGGTAGTTGACACCTAGGTACTATGGATAGCCGGTAGGACGCCTAATGGTTGACCTGACCTGACCTGACCCGATCTGGCCTAAATGCATGAAGAAATCATCTGTGATCAAAACTAACATCAGATATTTGTGATCAGCACCCCGAAAAACCCGATAACAGCTTCACTTTACGCAGTTCTAGCAGGTCCCGATTTTCCCGACTTCTGGAATATTGACCTGACCTGGAAGGTCAACCAATGAAGTAGGACCTTAAAATTGGGTATCATCGGCTTCCTCTCGTCACGGGCAACACCCTCGTTTTTTCCGCGAAGCTCTAGCTCGATCAGGGGCCGAACGGCAGGGGGTCCGACCGACCCCCCTCCCCCTCCCCCTACACATTAGAAGCTGGAAAACGCTGCACACATTCGAGGGCTAATGCAGGGTGGCGCCGATAAGTGAAGACAATATGTGCTCCACACAAAACATCAATTTTTTGGCAAAAGTCAGTACTTTGGATGAAAGTTTGGAACTGGGGTGACTGATGGCGACCTGTCGAGCACACTTCACTCGATGATTCCCCCTCCGCGTCGATGACGGCCTCGATGCGCGGCCTGAACCGGGCGCGGGCCTTGGTCAGCATGGTTTTGTCCATCTTGACCATCATCTGCTTGATGGCTGACTTCAGAGAGTCAATATTGTTGTGTGGGTGTTTGTGTTCCTCTCGACTACGCCCCAGACGTTTTAGTCGAGCGGGTTCAGGTCCGGGGATTTTGGCGGCCAGAACTCGGGCGTGATGTGGCTGTGCAGGTTGGCGCTCATCCACTCCTGCGTCAACCTGGCCTTGTGGGCGGTTACAGAGTCTTGTTGGAACACATAGGGCCTTCCTCAGCCACTCGGTCGATCCAGGGCTTCACGACGTCACCACTCACCGCCATCGACGGTGACGTCGACGTCGGGTCATCGTCGACGACGTTCTCGACTTTGGCAATGAAATCGTCGTCTCTGACGGCATCAGATCGTCGGGGATGTTTCTTCCGCTTTGCCACAGACGGGACGTCGCCCACAGACTCATCCAAGCTCCGCTTGACTTTAAAATCATGGCTTCTGTCGACCTTGAGGAAGTTGGCGACCTCGGATGCCTAGCTGCCGGCGTGAAGCGCCACAATGACCGCGTGCCTTTTCATTTCTTCCGTTATTATCTTCAGCTGCAACGTTTCCTTTTGCTATGGACAACAATTTACATAAAGCATGGAACATGAATGCAAAAAAAATTATTGCTCTTCACAAAACAGTTTCCTCGTAACACAGGTTTGACATTTGTGGTTATTTACCGGCGCCACCCTGTATTGTCAATACTGACTACCGCAAAAAGTAAAAGCGGCCAACTTAGCCATTTTCGAAGATATCGGGCTAAAAATTTTGACAGTGGGTCATCGGTTCGGTATGTGTTCAATCACATGCTCCATTTCCCTTTTTCAGCACAAATGTAAGCTTTGAAGACCATCACTGATCACAGTAGCAAATGCTTCGAAAGATGGATAGTAGGCAACATATCCTGAATTTGCCGTGCTGCATGGGAAGTAGTGTTGATGAAAAAGGGGTTTTTGGTTCAGATTATTGTGGGTGCAGAATACATTGTCTGCACCCACTGGATAAATATTGTGGGTGCAGCTGCACCCTTGCACCCATGGTTCCTACGCTTATGCTATCAAAAGAACACTGATAAAGGCACCAAATTCAATTGTCATTACTGGTACCTGGTGCTTCAACAAATTATATTTATCTGAAACCACAGCCTGGTGTTTGGGCCTCGGGCTGGTGCACCAGCATCAAATTTGAAAGCCCACAGGTGTTCTCCTCTGTTGAAATTGACAAAAATTGACAATTTCATATAACATAGTAGAGTTAGCAGAACAATTTGATTTCAGTGTGTCCTTAAATAATACTTAAAAATTAAAATGCCAGACGGAGCACTTTTAGAAACATCTGAAAGTAAACAAACCAACAGCACATTTCCACGGCCACCTTTTTTGCCTGATTTGCTTCTCACGCAGACACTTCATGTTGACAAGCATGATTCACTATTCCTATGAACTATGAAGTGACGATGATAAACATGCGGAATAATATGTTCTGTTGTTGCATAAAACTTTATCATAGGTATCCACCATTTTCAGACTAAATTGATATTGAAAGGAAAAAAATAATTGTTTTCCCATTATTTTATAATGAATTGCGAGTGACAGTTCATGAAGTTGGACAACTTATGGGCACAATTGGTTAATGATTACTGAAAGCACACCTTCAAATGAAGTAATTTCAGTTTATTCACCACCAAACTATCACTTATCGTGCATTATTTATCAACAGTGCAAATCCATAAGAATCTTGGCAAATCCATTGACGGGATTTCGCCTACCCACGCCACTTACGCCGCAAGAACTACTGATACCATATTTTCATAGTGAAGAAAAAACTTCACACAAGCATGATCCTTAGCGACATCCACGTCGTTCTTTCCACGGTGACTATAGTTCTCTGCTTACTTGTCGTTTCTAGGTGTCTGTCGTCCTCACTCCTCAAATATCTTATATAGCGTGGATACTTTCAATATGTCGAGTTTAAATATCATTTGACGATCACGTATGCTTACGCCACACAATGACGACCGGTTTCCAAGCCACGGCGACGGCGATCCCATAAGAATTTTGGTCTCTGACCTATTGCTATCCGTGAACACCGACGACAGACGTGAAGTAGTTTTCTGTGGATATGCCGACCCTAATAGTCGCCCAAAGAGGCAAATATTATGAATGACAACTTGACGTGCCTCGGCACCCGCTAGCCTTAGCAAAGAAGCAACAGGATCGAATTAATCAGCGATGAATAGTCCATTCAAATCCAGTTATTCGTTCCCCTGCCCCCATCAGTCAGCTTCGCACTGCCAGAAACCACTCCCATCTGCCGATGCTCGTTTATTGGACCCGTCGGACTGCCGTCACCAGCACGGTCATACCACAGCGGAACAGTCGGAAATAGCAGCGGGACGGAACAGCGGCGCCAGGTCAACGGCCCACCGCGGGTCATCAGAGGTCATCACAGGTCATTAGATGGCATCAGGTCATCAAAGGTCAACGGGTGGCATGAAGCTGAACACGAGTCATTAGACAGACAGTCGTCACATGCCGCCGGACAGCACAAGACCGACCTCAGGTCACCATAGGTTACCCGCCCGTCCACAACTAGCCTCATGGGACCACAGATTACTAGCCACTTCATAGCCGGCCTGAACCATAATGCATCGTCCGCAAGCTGCCTGAGGTGGAATTTCATCGTTGCATCACCAGAGGTCTACAGCAGTGCTTGGCAGAGTCCGCTTCCAGTCTCCCCAGTCGTCAGAAATAGAAATGCCGCCTGAGTTGTCGCCTATTATGACCTGCAAAAAGTGGACACATCTTGTTAAAACATGACAACAAAAAAATGAACGATATACACAAAAAAAAACTACACGGAAACGTGTTTTCCCTCCCTCAACATGTTGCAGCAAATTTACCATAAATTCACTTAGCTTGTGTAGCGTACTACGCAGCCACAATGAAACTCCATTCAGAGGTATCGCAATAATTAATCACCGGGTTCCCTCCATATCCACGCAAACATTTGCATGTTTGGGTGTTTGATTTAACTGTGACGCTTTGTTTTCGAGTAAGACCATTTAATCGCAGGTAAGCACAATACAGCCTGTGGTTGAGCTTTACAGTAGCTGCCCTTAAATAAACAATCAAAACAAGCGCTCGAGTCTGCCTCTGTGACCATCCCCGTCCGTTCCGGCCCGTAGATAAGACACGGGACCAGTCAGTGGACGGGGTGGGCAGTCGCTCTAGCCGGGGATAAGAGCCGGCTGGCTACAGATAGGCCAGCCGACGGTGTTGTCCGGCATAAGTTCGGACGCACGGTCCAGAGACATTTGATAGAGGAGAGAGAACACATGGTTCACACTTCACACACGTCCAATCGAAAGACATGTGAGTAGAGGAATGGATACAAGCATTAGCTGCATTTGGTAGATTAGTCTCTCGCACATCGTAATCTGTCTCACCTTGACCCGAGGTAGACCTGGGTTGCCGAGCTTCAATGAAAGCTTCCGCTGTCATCTGTCGGCGGAAAACAACTGATGTTAGGGTAGATCGATTATCACACGTCTCTTATACCAGCAATGGAAGAGAAGTTCAGGAGCCATTGACACCCGTTAGCTGCCGGGCATAGTAGGCTAAAGCTCACATTTGAAGCCTTTCACTCAACATCAACCATTGCTGAAACAAATTATTGTAGGCCAATTCACGACAGTGTGAGCTACCCTACCGGGACATCGTTTTAGAGACTCAGAGGACGTTAGTCCAACCATGAGAGGCTAAATGAGATATAATATTTACAAAGACTGAGAGTTCGTTGTTTCAGCGTCTGAGGTCGGTCGTACGAAGGCGTCCGGACGACGTCTGGTCCGGCCGTCGGACTGCCGACTCGGCTACTGTAGCCGCCGGCCGGAGGGTCCGCCGGGTCTGTGGTACCCGGCACCCAGGGCAGGCCGCGGCTGAATACAATTAAAAATGAAATAAAATCAAAATACACATACATTCACGACACAGTTCTCATACGCGTTTGCCTAACACACCTGCGCTACACCACTACTCCAAGCCACAGGAGCTGATAGAATGCGCAGGTCTCTCGCAAAAAGGACTCAGGCATTACTCACCTCAGCTCGACCCGACACAATCTCAGCCAGACCTCGGTCCAGTGCCAGTGCTGGTGTGTTCCGGCTCTCTCCACGCCTCTGCTGTCGATGAGTCATGAACCCTGAAGGAAACACAGAATAAGTGTGAAACAGCGCCGGTACACATCACAATATCATCAGGCGGAGTAGAGGAGGGTAATAGTGGTGTGTAGCCGTCCCGTCCGTTCCAACTCGCAGACAGGCACGGAGTCGGCCAGTGGACGGGTCAGGTCAGTCTCTCTAGCCGGGGATAAGAGCCGGCTGGCTACAGGTGGGCCAGCCGACGGTGTTGTCCGGCATTAGTTCGGACGCACGGTCCAGAGACATTTGATAGAGAAGAGAACACATGGTTCACACTTCACACACGTCTTACCGAAAGACATGTGGGTAGAGGAATGGATAGGGTAGTGTGGGATAATTTGAACATATTTATACGTCTTCTCCGTTGTACCAAATTTCAGCTCAACCCTGGATGAAGAAAACATGCTTCAGTAGCGCAAGTGTCACTTGCTTTCACCATGCAAACCTCATTTTTGGACGAGCGGAGCATACCTTGAATAGCATAGCCTCACTTCTCCACCAAGTCACGGTGTGTTCAAATTGCCCCACCGTGGGGTAATTTGAACATACTGCCTTTACCTGTCATAAAAACGATAGTCTCGCCAGCACCGATGTTGTTTGACCCATAAACGAATAGGCAGAACATTTCTAAACAAACCTTTACTTGAAAAATCAACACAACAACAAAAATAACAGTTGCAGAGTATCAATATCTGCACGCTGCACACCGTTCAGTTGACAGAATTCGCCTCTCTTCAATTAACAGAACGTCTATCATTTTTGTTCGGTAAAAACTCTCCCAACCTTACTGCATCTGTTATAGTGGTGCCAACCGAAACCTGGACATTTGGAGTTCTGATTTTGTCCAATGTCCAATTCGGAATTGGTTGGACAAAGGTAGCAGACTGGACAACATTGGACGATGGCTTGCTACACTTCAGCTCATTTTATAAAGTAATCGTGCATAGCATTGATTGGCGAATGGAAAGCTTGCTAAGCTCTCAATATAATGAACATTCGGCTGGTAAAATTACATTATAAGCAATTTAAATGACAGTTTTGAGTGTTGATTAATGCGTAACTTTCGGACATATTTGGACAAATGGCTGACTTTAACATTTTTGAACGGAAATCAACGAAAATGCCGGACATTAGACGGATATTAGACGTAAATTTTATAAAACTAGCATCACTAATCTGTCACTGCTTTGGGTCGAAAATATTGGCAAAAAAAACTGGGAGCGTTGTTTTTTTTTAGTTATCCCTGTCTTTACTGAAATTCTCACACTATGTTCAAATTACCCCACGCTAAAATTTATTTTGCCATATTTAAAAACAGGTTTCAAAACCAAATTTCTTGGATTGAAGGCAATGATTAGGTCATTGTACAACAAAAGCCGTTGCGTATTAGGCGCTAGCAATGCAAGATTTTGCGCTGCAATGAAGTTGCAATGACGTGCTTTTAGGCGTTTTTACTTGCGAAATTGATTTTTTACAGTGTGCGTCAACATCTTCATTCCCTGAAACTTTAAACCCCGTTTATATGATAGCCCTTTTAGTTACGATAATTTCCCTCATCGGTCTTATTGTCGTGCCACTTATGGATTTTCCGTAATTTTGTGTTTTTCACATTATGTTCAAATTGCCCCACATGTTCTAATTACCCCACCTTACCCTACACGCATTAATGCATTTGGTAGATAATAGAGAGCACATAACAGAGTAATCTGTCTCTTACCTTGACCCGAGGTAGACCTGGGTTGCCGAGCTTTGCTGAAAGATTCCGCTGCCATCTGTAGGCGGAAAACAGCTGATGTTAGGGTAGATCGATATTTGATTATCACACGTCCTTTGTACAAGCAATGGAAGAGAAGTTCAGGAGCCATTGACACTCGCTCAGCTGCCGGACATACTCAGCATCAACTACAGCTGTTGACCCAGATTATTGTAGGCCAATGGACGCGAGGGTGTGCTATCCTAGAGACTGGCGAACATCGTTTGTCTGTTTCTTTTTTATTGGGGCTTAAGGGCGCGCCGACTACAAGGTCATTTTGCGCCCATCTGGCGAACATCGTTCCAGTTATTAAGAGGACGTTAGTCTGGAGGGGCTTAGTGCCATCGTTTAGAACGACTGAGAGTTCGTTGTTTCAGCGTCTGAGATCGGTCGTACGAAGGCGTCCGGACGACGTCTGGCCCGGCCGTCGGACTGCCGACTCGGCTACTGTAGCCGCCGGCCGGAGGGTCAGCCGGGTCTGTGGTACCCGGCACCCAGGGCAGGCCGCGGCAGAGTACAATTAACAATGAGAATAAAATCGAAACACACGTACATTCACGACGCAGTTCTCATACGCGTTAGCCTAACACACCTATGCTACACCACTAATCCTAGCCAAAGGAGTATGACAGAATACGCATTGCGCAGGTCCCTCGCAAAAAGGACCAGGGCAACTTACCTCAGCTCGAGCTGACACAATCTCAGCCAGACCTCAGTCCAGTCCCAGTGCTGGTGTGTTTCGGCTCTCTCCACGCTGTCTCCTGACTGATCAGCCATGAACCCTGTAGGAAACAACACAGAAAAGGCGTTAGACGGCGGCAATACCGACCAAACCACGACCAGCCGGGACAGAGGAGAATAAATAGTGTTATGTAGCCGTCCTCGTCCGTTCCGACTCGCAAGCAGACACGGAGCCGGTCAGTGGACGGGGCGGGCAGTCTCTCTAGCCGGGGATAAGAGTCGGCTGGCTACAGACAGGCCAGCCGACGGTGTTGTCCGGCACGGGCTTTCATAATAACGTAAAAAACGTGTTTAAAATAAAAGTGGTTTCCTAAAAAGGCGGGGGATAAAAAAGCCTCGGGGCGGGGACTATGGAGAAAAGTCCATCCAGCATCGAGCCAGACCTGCAACAGCCGCAAGGCTTCCCATTTGAATAAATCAATGGAATCGTGAAGCCGCTCACTCGGTCAACGTTAACAAGCAGAATTTATATTGCAAGTTCACACTTCCACCTGTTACTCCAATTTCCATCAGAGGTAAAAGCAAAACTAGACAAAAGTGCCTTTACTGAGTCATAAAGGTCGAAAAGCTAGAGAGAAGCTTCCCAGTCAATTTCGCCTTTATCCAGCTCAATAATCCTCACCTTTCGTCTGGTCGGTGGACGGAGTAGTGCAAGGATGACCCGACGACGGTCCTCTTCAGCCTCACACCTCGACAGTCCGACAGGGCTCCAATCAAACGAGCATCGGCGCCATTTTCCGTTTGCATAGACCAACGCCAGTGTATCTGCCGGCCGGCCGCTCCAGCCGCCGACCGACCGTAGTAACAAAGCTATCTCCTCCGAAGGTCGATGATGATGACGATGATGATACACACTGCAAAGCTGTCGCCGTTGGCCGTCCCCCGTTAAGTCAGTCCGTCAGATCACAGTACGTAAAGCACGCACAAGTAACAATCGATATAAATATGATCATGATGTCGACGCGGCAGCCCTGCCACCACCGCCAACCGCTCTGCCATGCCCGACACTCTCTCACTCACACACAAACACACACCGCGTAACGGCACAGCTAGATAATCTGGAACACTTTCTTGAGTTCTATCATGAGTTGCCAGTCAGGCTTCGTCAAGTCTTCACGGAAGTAGTTTTTACATGCGTCTATCGACTCGCGACTGATGCGGCTGACAAGCATGTCCGTCTCGTCAAAGTGTCGGCCGAACATCTTGGGACTCTCTCCAGGAACTGCTTCGATCTTGATGCACACTTCCTGACCCTTGCGCGCGACTTCCACCTGCTTGTG
Organism: Amphibalanus amphitrite; assembly: GCF_019059575.1. Classification (NCBI taxonomy): domain Eukaryota; kingdom Metazoa; phylum Arthropoda; class Thecostraca; order Balanomorpha; family Balanidae; genus Amphibalanus; species Amphibalanus amphitrite. The sequence goes on from NW_024881993.1 coordinate 190,403, forward strand.
GTTGATCTCCACCGTGGAGATGTAGCCAAGGAAGAGGAACTCCTTGCTAGGTACGCAGATCGGAGTGCCGGTCTTCACGATGCCCGCCTCAACGCTGACACCCATCACGATAGGATCTCGAGAGTTGAAGATAAACTGCGGCAGAACACGTATCTTGCACGGGAACACGGCGATGTGTTTGTGTTCCTCGCGCTTCTTGTTCTTGAGGTCCTCGCGGTGCTTCATGAACTTGTCAAAGAGGTGGTAGATGATGTCCGCCTGGAATATGGTGACGCCGGCAGAATCGGCCATCTCCTGAGCGTCTCGCTCCACCTTCACGTCAAACGCCAGGATCACGGCGAACTCAGGGTCGCGGTCCAGCATCACAGACGCCTTCATCACATCACGTTTGACCACCGGTCCGATTCGTACACCCGAGTAGGGGATCTTCGAGGTGCGCAGGAACTCCAGCAGCGCCTCCAGCGAGCCCAGCGTCGACGCCTGCACGTAGACACCATGATCGCTCAGCTTGATGGCGCTAAGAGCCGATCGCAGCTCCTTCGCTACCAGCGCCTTGCAGATCTCGATTTCATCCGGGTGTTCGGCGACCATCAAGTTGAGTCCAGCGATCGCCTTCTCAAGCTCCTTTGCAGCGATCTTGACACCCTGCGCCGCACGGATCTCCTTGAACTCCTGATAGGCGTTCTTGACGCGCAGCTCCTTCAGCGGCTGTGGCATGAGCAGCGAGCGGATCTGGGTGACTATCGGCCCATCAGTACCGGCCACGACGATCGTGCTTCCCTCGCGTAGCGTGCCGTTCACCAGGATCACGTCGATCGTGGTACCCAGACCGGGGATCTGCTTCACCTCCAGCACGGTCGCCTGCAGCTCGTCAGAGTACATCAGCCGCTTGGTCAGCATGTTCTGCGTCATCATCACAACCAGTGCCATCAGGTTGCCCATGCCCTCACCGGTGATCGCACTGGTTGGCACCAGAGACAGATACTCGCGAGGGTTGTCGTTCTCGTAGAACAGCTTGGCGTTGAGACCTTGCTCCGCCAGCTGGACAATGGTCTCGTTCGTCCTCTGCTCGAACTCAAGCACAGTGTTGCGAGCCTGGCCTTTGCAGATGTCCTCAACGTCCTTACCGCGTCCCGTCTCCCAGTCGTACAGCCGGTCGATCTTGTTCAGCGCCACCACGAACGGCGTCTTCTTAGTCTTCAGCATGTTGATCGACTCGATCGTCTGAGGTTCAAGACCGTGCATAATGTCGACAACCAGGATGGCCAGATCGCAGAGGGACGATCCGCGAGACCGCAGGTTACTGAAAGACTCGTGACCGGGTGTGTCGATGATAAGAAGTCCGGGGATCTTCAGCTCGGCAACCTTGTGCTTCTTCACGAACTTCTGCTGCTCTTCAATAGCCTTCAGTGGCACGTTGGTGGCTCCGATCTGCTGCGTGATACCACCTGCTTCGCCTTCTTGCACGTTGGTTCGCCGCAGCTTGTCCAGAATTTTGGTCTTGCCTGTGTCGACGTGACCGAGTACGCAGATGACTGGGGCGCGCAAATTGTCGGCCGACATGGCTGCGCGGGCCTCGTCGCGACGCTGCTGAATCCGCTTCAGCGCGCGGTCCCGACGCTTTTCGGCTTCAGTCCGCTCGTCGTCACTGTCTTCCTCACTCTCGCTCTCCTCCTCGCTGCCACTTTCGTCCTCATCCTCTTCCTCTGAAGATTCCTCCTCCTCATCCTCAGCTGGAGCAGCTTTCGCATCGGCCTTCGCAGGAGTTCCTGGGGCAGCCTCGGGAGCAGATTTCGGCGCAGCTTTCTCTTCTTCATCGTCTTCCTGATCCCACGAGTCCTTGACATCATCCTCGTCCTCCCAGCTCTCCTTGGGCTCGTCCGCCGGCTTGGCTTCCTCTTTCGGCTCCTCTTTAACCTCGGATTTCGGTGGTTCGGGCTTCGGTTCAGGTTTCGTCTCAGCGTCGGGCGATTGTTGTTTGCCCTTCTTCCGCATGTCCTTCATGGTTGGCTTCTTTTTCTCTGCAACCACTGCTGCTTGCTGCTTCATGGCATCCAGCAGAGCCTGTGCGCGAGCCATATTCTGCTTCTGTTTCGGCGTCAGCAGTTTGCCCTCGGCCTTCAGCTGCTCTTTGCGCTCCTTGGCCTGTCGCTTCTTCAACTCCTTCTGCTCCTTCTCTTGTGCCTCCCTCTCGGCCTTCAGCCGCTCAGCCTCTTCCTCTCGCCGTATCCGCTCCTCCTCCTCTCGTTTAGCACGCTCTTCAGCCTCCTGCTGAAGCCGCAATGCTTCCTGCATCGCCGCAACGATCTTCTTGCCCGGTCCCTTCTTTTTCTTGGTGGTCTCTTCTGGCTCCGGCTCCGGCGCCTTCTCAGCCGCTTTCTTTTTCTTCTTTTTCTTTGACGCAGCTGATTCTTTCTCTTCGCCATCTTCAGCCGGTGCTTTCTCCTCCTTCGCTGGGGGTGGTTTGGACGCCTTCTCACCATTGGTTTCGGCCGGCTTCTCTGCAGGCGTTTCTTTCTCCTTCTCTTTCTCGTCTTCTTTCTCCTGCTTCTTGCCCGTCTTCTTGTTCTGTTCAATTTTCTTCAACCGTTCCCGCTCCTTCTTTTCCTTTCGCTTCTGTGCTTTCGTCTTCACAGTCCCTCCCTCTTCCTCTCCATCGTCTTCATCTCCTTCGTCCTTGTCCTCCACATCGCCCGCAGCCGCTGGCTCGGCCGTTTTCTCCACAGATGGTTCCTTTTCGGCCGGTTTAGGCGGTTCCGACTCCCCGATTCCCGTAGAAGTCTGCTCGCCAGTGTATTCCAACTGCAGTTCCGAAAGCATCTTCTCCAGATCATCATCCAAGCCTTCATCTTTCTTCTTTTTCTTCTTCTCTTTACCCTTCTTTTCTTTCTTCTTATCCTTCTTCTTTACCACTACAACCTCGTCTTCCGACTCGGGCTTGTCGTCACCACTGTCGTCCATAAGGGAAGCGAATCCCGGTTTCTTAGGTGGCGGCGCAGGAGGCTCGTCGTCGCTCTCATCCATCATTAGGGCCGCAAAGCCGGACATCTTAGCCTTAGGCGGCGCAGGAAGGTCATCGTCATCATCTCCGATCTGGTCCTCATCGTCGTCAGATTCCATCGCCGCCTTCTTCTTGGCCTTCTTGGCTTTTTTGCCCTTTTTCGGCGGTGCCTTGGTGGCGGGTTCGTCGGCCAGCTCTTCGGCCGCGTCGTCCTCGATGGTCATAGCCGGCGCCTCGTCGGAGTCCGAGTCGCCCGCCTTCTTGCGTCCCTTCTTGGGTTTCCCCATGGCTGGTGGCGGAGTGCAGAGTCGGGAGGCAGCGTGAGACCACGACGGATGCGGGTGAGAGACAGCTTGCTGATGTGGTGGTTGACCGTGGGTAGTCCCTCACAGCAGATCTGCGGGAGAGAGAAATCAGGTCAGATCGGGCTTCATTTCCATTGAGTCAATGTGTGGTGAAACACTTCGCATCAGTTAAAAGTTTGGATCGAATACAGATTCTTCATTGTGCTGCCACAACTCACGCACGAATTAACATACAGATTTAGGTCATGGCCGATGGAGGCCAATGAACTTAGAAAAACATATCCGTCTAGTTACATAGCCGATAAAAAATACGGCCGGAGAAAATGAAAGCAAAGAAAGAGCTATTTAACACCAAAATTGATACCGCATTGGTATTAGACTTTCACATCCCTGATCGCCCGTTCCGCGTTCGTTTGCTGAAGTCTCTCTCAGTTGCCATTACGGTCCGCATCACATGTCGCAACGGCCGCCTCCCGCCCCTCCCCCAGGCGGACAGTGACGCGCCGATGACGACATCGATATGACGGATAGTGACCACCTTTCAATGGCTGCCATCCCACTCGCATAAAATGAACATATGGGTATCGGTGGTATCGGTAACCCTACCGATACCGGGTATCGGTAACCCTGGCGTCACCGGTAGCGTTTTCGTTCAAGGTTAACCCGCGAGTTGCTGGGGGGGGGCGTTAAACGCCCCCACTTTTTTCGCCGGGCCATAGCATAAAAACGGCGCGCCGCAGGCGCGCCAAATTTTGGGTATCTGTAGGGAATTGATTGAAGTTTATTGTGACAAAGTTTCAAAAAAATCGGTCGGGAAATTTTTGAGATATCGAGGTTTTAGTGACGTCATGATTTCTGAGTTTTCGACCAAAAACGGCATATGTTCAAAAAATCATATAAAATCACACAACAGACATACAGACATGCCGTAAACGCCATTAGACTGCCAATACCATGATCAATCAAATGGCTATCTTCGATTATTGATTATCGTTCCGCATTTTCCAAAATCTTGAACTGAATCTTGGCAATTTTTCGTGACTACTTCACGACCATGATACATGAATTTCTTAAATTGAACTTTTTGAGCCAAACACGTACACATATGATAAAATGAATGTCACCATCGTGTTCTACGCCCCAAATTACCTATAAAACATGTGTCACAGGCTGCGAATATCAGTTTCGATTTTCGGGGATATGTGCCTACCCGATTGACCTGACCTTGACCCTGACCTATGCTTGACTGACACCTATATGAAGCTGACACTCTTGTAGGCCTTATAAGATGGATTGTGCACCGTTTTGACAGAGTTTATGGCGAGAGGCGCCCATTGCGAAGTCCTGAAGTCCATGCTACTGAAAGCCCGATTTCAGGTGTTTGACCTGACCTTGACCCGACCTGTGACCTCAAAATTCAACTTTGAAGTACTCATCTGAAGCGTCTCGTCGCGCTCTTTCGTTTGCCGCCTCGTGCGTTTCGCTGCGCCTATTGGTTCTCGAGTTATCGGCTGGGGGCGTTTAACGCACCCCCCCAGCAAACGGTGGGTGGCGAAATACCCCAGCAACTGCCGGGTTAAGGTTTCCTGTAGTAGGCCGCCGTGCCAGGCCGAAGCATGCTGTGAGGTCACTGGGTAAGAGAAGATAGCGTAAAAGAACGACTCAGGCAGACTCAAACCGACTCAGGCAGACTCAAACTGACTCGACCGACTCAAACCGATTCAGATCGACTCAGACTGACTCAAACTAACTCAGACCGACTCAACCGACGCGAATCGATCGACTCAAATCGATTCCGATCGGCTCAGACAGACTCAGGCAGACTCAGTCAAACTGACTCGACTGACTCAAACCGATTCAGGGCTGATGATTCAGGTCAAACCGATGGGTCTGTCTGAGTCGGTCAAAATCGGTTTGAGTCGGTTGAATCGGCTTAACTCTGTTGAAGTCTATCGGAATCAATTTGAGTTAGTTGATTTGGTCTGAGTCAGTTTGAGTCATTCTGAGTCTAGATGTGTCAGTCTGATTCAATCGGAATCAATTTGAGTTGGTTGAGTTAGTTTGAGTCGTTCTGAGTCAATCTAAATTCTGAATCGGTTTGAGTCGGTCGAGTCAGTTTGAGGCTGCCTGAGTTGGTCTGAGTCTATCAGAGTCTCAGTCGATACTGATAGTGTGGTACGTTATCTTCTCTTCCAGTGACGTCACAGCATGCTTCGACCTGGCATGGCGGCCTAATACAGGAAACCTTACCCTTGAATGAAAACATTACCAATGACGCCAGGGTTACCGATACCAACATATGTTCCTGGCAAACCCTTGCGTCTACCTTAACAATGCAATGGATGGCTCCAATACATGCAATTATTTATGTTGATGTACAAGGAAAAATTTGAAGAAACCTGGTAGAAATAATATAACAGAATATTTAGCTAAGCTCGATTTCCTTTTCAGCAGCCTGAGCCGGCGCAAAGCTAAAGTGAAAGGTTCCACTTCAGGTCGATACAGCGCTAAAACAACAATATGGGGAATCATCAGACCTTACACACTCACCGCTGCAAGAACGAAGACTACGATAAAGTTTCTTCTGACACCAAATCCCGCAAAAATAGAAAGAAATTATGCATCAACACAGCAGGCGGCCGGAAAAGGTTCTATGCCGTGTAATAGAGAAACATACTGTAAATCGCTCTAATTGCGATAATTAGACTTTTTTTATTTCAGTGCAAATTGGTTCAAAAATTGATAAGATTGTTTATTAATTGTATTGAAATAGAAAAAAATCAGAATGAGTGAACATTCTCTCAAGAAAAATTCTTCCGAAAAAAGACAGCCCTACTTGCCACTTACCATGTAATATATTTCTTATGCACAAATGAACAAAATTCATGCTATCAAAAATGGTAATGGCGGGAGTTAATGAAAAAGTTTACATAACTTGCGCAGAAAAGACAAGACTACAATAGCCATCAATTGCCTTGCAATAGCAATAGCCTTGTCATTGGCATCATAGCACATTGACATAGGCGTTCGTAAAGGGTGAGAGAGATCGCATTATTTCATTTTTGCATTTTCATTTTTCCGTGAGTTGAAAAGTACGTTCATGAGAGGGGTTTTCTATGTAACATGCATTTGGTCAGTTGGGTCCGTGTCACACGAGATCATGCCTAGCGCTGTTCGGTTCTTACCAGCGTGCTCGTGCTGCCAGTTTGAGTTGCAGTTCCTTGGTCTTTTCTCATAGGTTGATGATGCTGATGCTGATGAGGTGGTCGGGCTGTCACCTTTGCACTCATATAGGTACCTATATGAGTTATTTGCTTGAGTTGGCCTCTCATCTGTAAACCACACACATGTGAATTTCACCATATAGATGCCAAAATGTGAGGAAGTTAGCTGAGTGCCGATTTGAAAGTGTCATCGGATCTGCACCCCTTGGTGTTTTTTCATGGTATGGCGCTTCAGAATGCTACGTTTATCAGTGTATTGGGTCTCCATGGAAACATCCACAAACTCAGATGCTCGTAACACTGGAACACTAGGGCCAATTCCTCTCAAACACCACACCAGTACTGAATACGGCTGCGCAACATAGCACACTGCAGCGTCGTGCCATGAAACGGGGCCCAGATCACAGAAGTCTTGTGTTTGTGTATGTTTCAAATGTGTCTTAGTTATTGTGAAGTATTGTGGTGCATGCCAACAGAAAGGTTTAAGAACCACAACAAGATGAAATGGATACAAGAATAGACCTGGGACTAATTTGAATTATGGTCCATTAATCTAAACTTATAGTTGGCACCCCATAGTGCTATAGAAGATTTGCTTCATATATATTCCCCTTCAGTACCTACCAAACCTGATATAAAAATGTGCTAGATCCCTTAAATAGCCATTTAGAAGCTCTGTTGCATGTCATATAATCATTAAAATTCAACATTTGGCTCTTGTCAGAGCCGGCCCGCGGTTGTCATGGAGGTGACCGGAGACCAGAGGAACCGACCGCCCGAGGCCGGACAGTGCCGCGCGCGGCTGACGGTGCTGTACGGCAGCCAGACCGGCACCGCCGAGGACCTCGCTCAGCGGATCGGCCGCGAGGCGAGGCGTCGCCTGTTTGAGTGCGAGGTGTGCGCGCTGGACGAACTGCGGCCGGCGGCGCTGCTCGACGAGCGACTGGCGCTGTTCGTGGTGGCCACCACCGGTCAGGGAGACGTGCCCGACAACATGGCCGTCACCTGGCGGCAGCTGCTGCGCCGAGACCTGCCCGCCGACTCCCTGCGAGCGCTCCGCTTCGGCGTCATAGCGCTCGGCGACTCGTCCTACGCCAAGTTCAACTACGTCGGTAAGCGGCTGCAGAAGCGCCTGCTGCAGCTGGGCGCGGCGCCGCTGCAGCCGCCGGCGCTGGGCGACGACCAGCACGACCTGGGCGCGGACGCGGCCGTGGACCCATGGCTGGGCGACTGGTGGGACAAGCTGGACGCGCTGTGGCCTCTGCCGGACGGCTGGCAGCTGCTGCCGGCTGACCGGCCTCCCCCGGCGCGCCACACGGTACGCTACTTGGAGGAGAATGGAAGCGAGCGTGCTGTCGAGACGCCGCCGCTGCCCTCGGGCCGTCACTTTGTGGCTAAAGTGCGCTCCAACCGGCGTCTCACCCCTGAGGACCACTTCCAAGAGGTGCGTCTGATCGGTCTGGACGTTAGCGGGGCGGACGTCACGTACCGGCCGGGAGACGTAGCCACAGTGCTGCCGCAGAATCTGGCTGAGGAAACTGAGCAGCTGCTTGAACTGCTCGGCTGGCGGCCCGATCAGCTGGTGATGGTGGACGGACCGCGGGCTGACCTCCTGCCGCGGCCCTGCTCTCTACGCTACCTGGCTACGCACGTGCTGGACATTCACGCTGTTCCTCGGCGCTCGCTGTTCGAACTGCTGGCTTATTTCACCGAGTCCGAGCTGGAGCGAGAGAAGCTGACCGAACTGTCGTCTGCGGTGGGCCAAGAGGAGAGGTTCGACTACTGCGACAGACCGCGACGCACCACACTGGAGGTACTTCAAGACTTCTGGGCGACGGCGCGCCGGCTGCCGCTGGATCTGCTCCTCGACATGCTGCCCGTCATCAGGGAGAGACACTTCAGCATCGCCTCGTCTCCAAAGGTGCACGGTGGAGAGCTGCAGCTGTTGGTGGCCGTGGTGCGGTACCGCAGTCGTCTGGCGGCTCCCCGGCGCGGTCTGTGCTCCACCTGGCTATCCCGGCTGCCGGTCGGGCACTCCGTCACCGTCTCCGTCCGGCCGGGAACGCTCCGCTTCCCCGCGGAGCCCGACCGACCGGTGGTGATGATCGGACCCGGCACTGGCGTGGCGCCGTTCCGCAGCTACATCGCAGAGGAGACGGCCGAGACGGACCGTCCGCGGCCGTTGTGTTTATTCTTCGGCTGCCGTAACCAAACCGCCGACCTGTTCTTCGGCGACGAGTGGCAGCGTCTGGAAGACGACAACAAACTCCAACTCTTCTGCGCCTTTTCTCGCGACCAGGAGAACAAAATATACGTGCAGGATCGTATCCGTGAGCAGGCAGCTCTGGTGTGGCGTCTGGTGCACGCAGAGGGCGCGACCATCTGTGTGGCCGGCAGCGCCAAGCGCATGCCGGAGGACGTGGCGGCGGCGCTGCAGCAGGTGTTTGCCGAGCAGGGTGACATGTCTGCCGAGGAAGCCGAGTGCTATCGGCATCAGCTGGAGCGGCAGGGGCGCTACCAGACTGAGACGTGGTCGTGAGCCGGGCGCCGGGATCGGCCTGTGTGGCTTAACTACCAGCACCCCGGCCCGTCAGGGTCCGACCTGTGTAGTGTAATTAGTGACTACCTACCATTACGGTGCTAGGAGGCGTGATTTGTACTGGATTTCGAGTATAATGCGACTATAATGATGGCATGATTTGGTCGGATACCTAATCAATGTCCCGATAGGTTTAAGAAAAATCGCATCCATTTCACTTTTGTAGACCTTGATTTGTTATTGGAGCTACTTCAATGCGAACTTGTTGTCATTGCCAAGTTTTATTGTCTGTTCTTGACTTGTCTTCTTTTGATGGTCATCCTGGAGCTATTTGTTCTTGCTTGGCGAAGCTAAAAGGCTAAAAATGGTTTGGCTAAAGTGGCTATAATATTGAGATAGACCTCATTTGGCTTTCGCCTGTTGGTTTATAATACATGGACTGCTTGATTATAGGCATTAGTGTGTTTGTCAGCCCCTGTTTGGTCCCCGAACAGCTTATCCCGAGAAATGTTATTTGTGTCAATTTGGTTCAATGATTTAATGAGGTTCAAGGCTGTACCTGTTGCAGCATCTGGTCAGGCTGGGTCACAGGTCATTTTAGGTCACATTGACCCATTTTTGGTCACAGGTGATTCTAGCACCATGGATTCTCAACGACAAACCCAGGCTAAATAGAGTCAGTTCAAGCCATGTGGGATTGCAATGCACACGGCTAGCTTGATCACAGGGACCACTTCAGTTAACAATATAAGGTCGGCCTGTGTCACATGCTGTCGGCCTGGGTCAAATTCGGTCAGCCTGGCTCACATGGTCAGTTTAGGTCACACGAGGCCGGCATGGGTCATCGAGATTAATCTGCAGCACATCAGGCCAGTCTGGGTAACACGAGATCAATCTGTAGGTCATTTGGGTCAGACAGGGTCACATTAGGTCAGTCTAGGTCACATAGTTGATCTCAGGTCACCTAAAGCCAGTCTCTGGATCATACGAATGGGTTTAGGTCACATGGAGGTCACCGTAGAGTCGAGGGTCAGTCCTGGAGACAAGGGTCATGCCACCACAGGTCCCATGACGCTGTTCCAGATCACTAGTGCTTCACTGTGATGTTTTTATAACGAGATGGCGGGGACATGGTATCTATACTGTGTATTTTTCCTATGTTACAGAGCTGTCACGATGCACGCGTTTCTGAAGACGGGTAAACTAGGCGCCAGTGATGCTTCAGCCGGAGGATCCGGTCTCACCGCAAAGGAAAAGAAACGCAACGTGCACCAGCCCTGGGTGGAAAAATAGTGAGTTATGCCAGTGGCAACGCAGAACCTGAAACATCTCTTTTATTTTCTATGGTTTTCAAAGACGTGAATAAATATTCCTGGTGGATGAATGGATGAGCAGGTGAATGAATGAATGAATGAATGAATGAATGAATGAATGAAAAGCTTTATTGAATGAAATGAATGAATGAGCTGAGCTCAAGCCTCTGCTCTGTGCTTATGTTGTGGTTACATCATACATGTGTCTGGTCGTCGACTGACCGACCGTTTTTATTTCACAGCCGCCCCAAGACGGTCGATGACGTCGCGTACCAGGATGAGGTGATAGCCATGCTGAAAAACTGCATGAAGGGCTCAGATGTAAGTAAATGACGCTCACCGTCTGTTATCCATCAATGTCTGTTATCGCCTGAATTATTCGTCGGGGTCGCTGAGTCTTGAGCCTCTGTATAGATCGTAGACCTCTGACTTCGCTATAGAGAGGTCTGTGGTTGAGCGCTAGGAGCTGGAGGTGGTTACTGAACAGTTAGAGTCCTGTAACAGACTCGCACATCTATTTTTGTAGCCATCGTGTCTTCTTCCCCTTCCATGAGTATCGCCATCGCCCTGCTAAAGAAATCCGTTTATCGTTTTCAGCTGCCGAATCTGCTGTTTTACGGTCCTCCGGGCACCGGTAAAACGTCCACCATCCTAGCCGCCTGCAGGGAGCTCTTCGGATCGGACATGAAACAGAGGTCAGTACTCGCAGTTGGCTGTCTAGCTGTTAATTCTCCGTTCTGGGTGTGGTGGCTGCTTTTGAAGACTTGGGTGATACCTGCGAGTGATGCTGCATTGTAAGGCAGCTTCGCCGTTTGGGGAAGGAGGAGCGACTCTTATTCTTTCTCAATGATCCTACGTTCACAGCTAAAATAGCAGTTTGGGTTGTGGCCTGAGCCCTTCTGTTGCGATTTATCAACTTATCAAATCGTGCTTGCTTACAATGCACTCACCCCTATTTACCGTCTGGTACTACTATTTGACATTCTATCCCCCGCCACGGCAGGGTACTGGAGCTGAACGCCTCCGACGAGCGTGGTATCGCCGTGGTGAGGGACAAGGTGAAGGGGTTCTCGCAGCAGGCGGTCCCCTCCTGCCGCTCAGACGGCAAGGCCTGCCCGGCATATAAGGTGAGGGATGGGGTCACTGAGGGGATGGGCCAACTACCGTGGAGGGTGTATGATATGAACAGACCGTTACTAGCACACATTAAATGATAATAACGTGCTCCCGCTGGCGTCTAGAGCTTGGTTTGATTTCACGCCGATAACAAATGCACTCTTGGCAGCAGAAGCTGCAGGTCACGATAAAATGTGCAGTAAAAATTCCTTGTCACCTCGCCGGCTATCAACGTAACCTCACTGCCATAAATGTGTCGCCAGCTCTGCATATGAGGTGCTTCGACCAGCTAGCTATGTGTGATATCACGTCATCTCTCGACTTCTTGTATGGGTGATCTAATCTGTCTGACGTCAACATGCGTATTGTGTGGCTACTACATTGTCATGCATAGTATAACGTCACCATCTATTTATATGCCATCACGTTCTCTATACCTATATGCCATCCCTCATCTCCTCGCCCGCAGGTGGTGATTCTGGACGAGGCCGACTCTATGACCTCAGCGGCACAGGCGGCGCTGCGTCGTACCATGGAGCGTGAGACGCGCACCACGCGGTTCTGCCTCATCTGTAACTACGTGTCCCGCATCATCGACCCGCTCACGTCGCGCTGCGCAAAGTTCCGCTTCAAGCCGCTCTGTGAGTGTGGGACGGTACCTATTGGTGTTTGTAGAAGGGCGGAGAGTAGGGGATATGAAGCTGTGTGGGTGGGGGAGGTGACGATCTAAAGTTTCGCTAGCATGACGCCGCCGATGTTCAAATTACCGGGAAGATAGGGGAGAGAGTTGGGTCTCGCGCTGCGCAAAGTTCCGCTTCAAGCCGCTCTGTGAGTGTGACGATGGAGGCGATAGAGGGATGAAGAATGGAATGAATGGTTGTGCGTGGTAGGGAAATCAGTAACCAATTCTAGTGAGGATTAGTGTTGCAGGAGTCGGATAAGTGATGAGGGAGTCTTCTTGGTGACAACCTGAAATATTGTGTGTCGTTTGGCTTGTAATTCACGTCTTCACTGATATGTTGTTTTTAGTCGAACAATGAACACAGTAATCCATTTTAGCGATGAACATTGAACAGTTAGGTATAACGTCATGCAAATTGTATAATGATCGATAACATCCTTATTTCACACAATTAAGTGCCTCTAAAGCGTCTGACACCCGCCCTTTATCATCCAGCGACCGACATCCTGGTGCGCCGTCTGCGTGACATCTGCACCGCGGAGGGCGTGGACTGTGACGAGCCGACGCTGGCGGCGCTGGTGGAGACATCTGACGGTGACCTCCGTAAGGCCATCACGACGCTGCAGTCGGCGGCACGACTCCGGCCGGCCGGCGGCCTCACTGCGGAGGACGTCAAAGAGGTCATGCTGGTGAGTTGGGGGTAGAATGGTGGGTGTCATGGGATTAAAAAAACTCGGAATGTTTGAATGGACGGATTGACAGAGCCGCCGGACCCACGCTAAGCAGAGCTTGTTGCGTGGACCCCGACCCCTGCCGTCCGATTGCGCAATTCCGGGTAACGGGAAAATATAGAAGTATAGAAGTTTTGACGGGATGAGTTTGAGTTCAAAGGTCATGTTGGTGAGTTGATATCAACTTTGGTCATGTTTCTGCGCCGATGAAAGTCGATTAGGAGTCATGGAGTTAAGGTTGCAGCAGCTTTACGCATTTCTATCCCATCATGGATGGAGACGACCTCTTCAGTCCGCGGTTCTAAAAGTCAACAGCTGCTCATCGTCGCCATCATTACTCATTACCATGTTCAGCCGTAGCTCACTAGGCAGAACTGATTCCCGATTGTGGCAGCTCGAGTTCAGTCTGTCTCTGGTGACCCACTGACCCTCTCTCTCCGTCAGGTGGTTCCTGACGCCATGCTGGACCGCCTGCTGGACGCCTGTCGCTCGGGACGGTACGAGAAACTAGAGACGGCCGTGAACGAACTCATCCTGGAAGGGTACGCCGCCGCGCAGGTCAGTTCACAGCTGGGTCAGGGTGTTTAGTTATTGAGGTCTTACCCGTGTGCAGGTCAGTTCCCAGCTGAGTGGGTAGTTGGTGGCGTCTTACCCTTGCACTGGTCAGTGTTTTGGAGGCCTGTCCAGAAATCCTCTGGTTTCTTATTTGCTACTGGGATAGGTCTTTGGTATCTTTATCGTCTAGCGAGCCACTCGGTTCTGGCAACGGTGGCCGTTCTCATATGGAATGACGCTCCTCATTTCGCACGATTTCAGAGACGACTGGAAAAAACTGACACAATGCTGCTCTATGCGCCCTCGACACACATGTCCTGAAACTTTGAAGTCATGCTGACCTGAGGTCCTCTCACCAAGGATTTGCTCATTTCTGGCACAGTGTATGATCGGTGATAACTATGTTCACTGTTCAGCCACACGTCAGCCCTTCACTGCGTTCCATCCTTTCCCTGTGCTGTCTCCAGGTTCTCTCTCAGCTGCTGGAGAAGCTGATTGCCCTGGACGGTCTGGATGATCTGCCCAAGGCGCACATCCTGGAACGACTAGCAGTGAGTAGTTTCCATCACGCCACCGGCTCATACCGGTGTGGCTAGTCCAGCGGAGATTGTGACAGTACAGCTCCATGTAACTTACGAGATAATGATTTGACTGCTCAGTGGTCAGGGTAGCCTTCAGTGGCTTAGGAAGCGTCCTTTTTAGGACATAGGTGTTTGGTACTTCGCAGTTGCAAGCGAGATACGGTAGCTCGCAGGGCACAGGATCCAGAGCCCCTGCAGGATTTTAACCGATATTTGGGGTGTTCCGGTCTTGAAGCAGCAGTACCTATGCTCGTTACTTAGTATCTGGGTACGCTTATTCAGGGAACGCTCAATGGTTGGAAACTTATTCATCGGTGCCACGTCAAAGGAACAGTAAACTATTAAACGTTTTGGTCTGATCGCGGCCCGGCCCTCCCTTCGTCTCTAATCTATCCTTTTTCCCTCTGCCCTGACTGCTCTCTTTTCTGTCTCTTCCTCTACCCAGCTGTGTGACGCGCGACTTCAGGACGGCGCCGACGAGTACCTGCAGATCATGGACCTCGGCTGCGTCATCATGGCACAGATGAAGGCCTCGGGGTAGAGCACGACGCCCGAGGTCAACTTTCTTGAGGTGGAGTGATGTCAGGGTACGTCTTTTGTCACATCCCTGGCTCATGTCATTGTAAATCGAACGAAGGTTTTGAAGCAATGCCCAATGTCATTTCTTTACATTCTGAAAATGGTGGGATGATGTCGAGTAGCGACTGATGCTGGGGTAGCGTCTGACGCCTGCCATTTAGATGCTGTCGAGAGGTTAGCGATGTCGTAAAAAGACCGACGTTGGGGTATCGGCTGATGTTCATCGTCTGGTGCGTTTAGCGTGTCTACATAAGTGACGTTGGGATGGCGCCTGCTGCCTGTTCTTTGCTGCCTGAGAATGGTGGGGAGGTCGTGAGCGCGCGAAGCTTGAGGTCGGAGTAGCGACCGATCTGAACCGTCATTCGTTTGTACAGCCTGCATACTGGCAGTACCGTCGTTTGACGTTGCCTACCGTATGTCTTCCACTGCTACGTTGGTTAGAGTTTCACCCAATGTGAGACCATCAAACTTCTCTGCTGAGGAAGTGGGAAAGTGAGACCTTATTGCTGGATTTCTTTACAGCAATGCTGGGTGCCAACTGCTAATATCACGCGGCTGGCCGCCGTTTTGGCATCGAGTCCATGAAAATCGCACCTTGTTGAGCGGCTGCTTCGACTGAAATGCACCTTCTGTGTTAGTTTTATTCCACTCAGCCTAGTTGCTGTTGAAATTGTGATCCCGAGTACCTGACGGCTAACCTTGCCATTGCATCTTTACGCTCTACAGTACCAAGCCATCCTGTAACCAGCCTCTCATTAAGTGGAGTTTGAATCCATGCCGTTGAAATGTCGGTAAATGAACCGGTGTCTTTGCTGACTGTTATCCTGAGAACTGGTCTTGCGAATTATTGCTTGCGACTCTTGTGTGGGAATAGGCTTGTCCCTGAGCTGGGAAAGCACAAAGCTGTGTCGTGTTCATCCAACCCTCATCTGTATTTGGGATACCCGATCATCACCATGCGTGACTTGTGGTTTGTAAAATGTGCTTCCGTCATTCCACGTGAAACGTTAGTCGAATGAGGGCCACCAGTTGCCTGTCAAGTGTTGAGAAACCATTTTGGCTGAGTCAGGTTACCGGTTTGTACCGCCTAGCCAAATAAATGAATCATTTTTGTTATCTGCCGTTTTCATGTGCGAGGCCTTCGTCCGGGCGGCCCAAGTGCAACGAATGCGTCGTCACTTCACCAACGGGTGTCCCCCCGCACACACACATACTGACATGTGTGACGTGTACCGGTTATCGATTGCGCCCCGATCGTGGTTTGCGAACGGATGGGAACCGTGACAGCTCGGTAGCATGTATAGTGGTACGGGCCGGGTTAACAGTGGTCCTCAACCTGGGAAAATGAGCGCTTAGTGTTAAAGGGACCCTCCCACCTTCAAAAAAGTTAATGAATTGGCATGAAAGTGATGTCGCTCGGTTCAGAAAGAGCAAAAATGAATATATACTAAATTTCATCGAAAAATATTCACCGGTTTTCAAGATATTAGACTTTTACTTTTGTTTACTTTTTGGGATCTCCGCTGTTCCTAGCGACTTTATTTGAAAGTGCGGCATTTGTTGCGCGCAAAGCAGCATATACCACCGCGTGCTGCCAAACGTTTTAGTAAAAGATTTAAAAATCGTTAGATCTCCGCTGACGTCACAAATTCTAAGGGGGCATACCAATGCATTAGCCCCTTAGAATCCGAAAACTGCAAGTTTGAAATTCCATATCTCCGAATTCCATTTTTCGATGTTGTGAATGCCCAAACCGGTATTTTCAGGCCATGGCCACCAATTTGGCTATCTCAACTCAAAACTAACTGGGAGGGTCCCTTTAAATCTACAAAGCAATTGGGATCGGAGGCTGATCTGGGAAAATTAGTCAAGACATGCTGTCGGTCCTATCTAAGACAACGCGGACCTGCAGATTGGTGGCGGATCCCTTTCATTTCGGCTCTCATGCGCGGCTGGTGATTAATGCCCCTATTTTATATTTTTGAAAGCCTCCTGTATTTCAGGGCGCAATAGAAACTTTCGATAATAGTCATTTGTGCAATCGCTGCACTGCATAACCTTTATCTTGTGTCGTGAAAATAAAGATACGTCATATGCTCTGTAGATAATAGCGTATATATGGCCTTGTAATAGGCTGCTACACTATAATAGTCACCGATTTGGTTTGAGAACCACTGGTGGTATCAGCTGATCCGAATGTAAACAAAGCATCTGACGCACAAGTGCGCAAGAATCGGTCACGTTTCCATGCGCCGGCTGGAAGACGTCGCGTTCTGCTGGAATCCGCGGGATGTTTGGAAGTTGAATTGGTGGATTCTCATAAAGGCAGGAAAACTGGTATTTTAATGGACCTAGCGCTGCAGTAATTGGGAATCTTTATATGTATATAGTGTTTTATAAATTGCGCATAAATTTCTCACGCTCCGAGTAGTCCGAGATTGCTGGGCTCCACGAATACGATGACGAACAGAAGCGAATTCCATGCTTTGTTTCATATGTGCTAACTCTGACACTGCTAATTTAGCAGGAGCTTGACCAGGACACTCACTTGCTACTGCCCTGTCAAGTGATTTTATATTATGACGAGGCTCGAAAACACATTGTGATGCTGGCTTCAGAATTTATCATCATGCCAGTGCCTTTTGCAAATTGAGAGGATTTGAGTTTTAGGTAAAATCGTTGTTAATTTATTGACATGGTTGAATTATGTCATTGTTTTGTCCTTGTACATATTTTGTTAATTAAATATTTTTTTACAATGCAAGAACTAGGTATGTTACGTGACAGGTAAACGTAGGTAATATTTTTTCCATTTTGGAATACTAATTTAGCTCATCTCAGTAATAAACCCTATCTTTCACACCATTGGCTGACAATGTATGTCTCTTCTGACAATATTACTGTCTCCTTTCACAGGCCCAGCTGTGACACCATGAGTTTCCACCGTTCCGAGCACCTGGTGACTGCGTTCCTCTGCATCAGTGGCGCTGCCGAGAGCTGCGTGCTGCCATTCCTCTGCCTCCATCTCAGCCAGCTGGGTGTACCGCCACTGCAGACCGGCCTTGCTGTGGCAGCTCTGCTCCTTCTGCGGGGTCTTGGCGGTGCGCTGTGGTGGCGTTCACTGCGTGGAGGACGACGGACGGGTCGGCGGCGCCTGGCCGCCGCTGTGGGCGCACTCTGCTCAGCAGCAGTCCTCTGTGCCCTGGCAGCGCTGCCGCCATCTGTAGGATGTGGAGACGATGGAGGTGTAGTGGTAGAACACGCATCCTCCCTGCCAGGACTGAGACCACCAGCGGACATCGTCCCAGCGGCAGGACTCGGCCAGGGGACAGACGAAGCAACCGGGAGCGGTGGGTCAAGTTGGAGTGGTCTTCCCTCATCACCAGACGACTCACGACCTACAAGTGACGGTGGTGATGGAGGAGCCTTTCATCCGCCGCCCGTCGGCCAAGGAAGTGACAGCCCCTGGTCAGAGAGCAGTGGCATGCCTCAGCATCAGTCTGTCGGCAGTCAAAGCAGTGGTCACCAGCGGCCAGAAACCAGCGAAACCAGCGGCTACCAACGACCAGAGACCAGCGAAACCAGTGACCATCATTGGTTGGAAACCAGCGAAAGCAGCGAGCATCTGCGACCCGAAACCAGCGAAACTAGCGGACATTATCAACCCGAAATCAGTGAAACTAGCGGACATTATCAACCCGAAACCAGTGAAACGAGTGAACATCATCGACTCGAAACTAGTCACACTAACTGGGACCATGAACCTGAAACTATCGAAACCTCGAGTGTAAATCGACCGACTAACAGTGGTGTTACTGGGGAGAATCGACCGACCGATTTCGGTACCAGTGTAGACAAACGACCATCGCTCAGCGAAACGAACGTACATAATCGACCAGAACAAAGCGAAACTAACGAACAAAGTGATTCATCGACGCTAGTTCAAACGACCGAAGCTAGCCAGGCGACAGACTCTCACAAACCTCATCGAACAACCTCCGAGATTAGTGACCAGCTGTCACCGTCTCCCTCTACTGCTGTGGAGGGGCCCCCTCTTCCTTCGGCGCAGTCCGGAGTCAGTTCTTCATCCGTGGAGGGAGAAACGGATGGCAGCCCGCGGCCGGAGCGAGTGGAGGGGTCGCAGAAAGGGACGGGAGACAGAAAAACAGGAAAGGAAGGTGTTGATGAATGGAGTGAGGGTAGCCAAGCGCATTCGCCGACGGTGGTGAATGTACCCAAACTGAAACCACAGCGTCATCATCCGAAGCATGATAATACTCAGAAGAGGCCTGGTGGCTCCCAAACCGTATCTATTCATGCTCACGGCGCCGATGGTTCTCAAGGTAAAGAGATCAGTGGCCCACAAACCGAGGATGACAGTGGGATACATATGATCCCAGGGACAGATCATCATACTTCTAACGTTCCCCCAGCCGTCACACCGTCCGCACAGAAACCACCGCCCTCTGGCTCTCAAACTCCAGGGGAGAGCCGCCCACCTGTCCATCTTAGCGGTCACCAGACTTCATCTGTAGTTGATGCTTTATCTCTGGAAGAAGATGAGACGGAAGTTCGACGGACAACTCGTTCGCCGCCCCCTCTGGAATCTGATGAAAACGGCAGTCGTGAGGATTCCGAGTCAGGTCAAGGAGAGTCAGAGTCTGATGTGTTTGGCGAAGAAACAGAACCTGTGAGCAGTGGTGATAATAAATATCATAAGTCTGATGAGTTTCATCAGTCCGATAACCATTTACCACCTAGTCCAGGCTCAGGTCGAGACAGCAGTGAACTCAATACTGTTACTTCAAACCTCAGCAAGAAACAGGGGCGACCGGACAAACCCGATCAGCTGTTGCCTGTTGCACCACCGCACTCATACTCAGGAGACGAGCGTGATGACCATCACATAGAGAGACAGCATCCTAACCAGCATCACCGCCATCTCGTTACTGATGATGAAGCAAACAACAAAAGCAAGGACACTGGACGACAGCCCTCAATTGATGGCATGAAATCTCCAACGGTTGGCATGAACTTCCCTCACCGTGATGATAACGAACACCACCGCACGGCCTCTCAACAACGTCCTACATCTGACTCTTCACCTAGCCGCGACTCTGGTTCCTCTGATGTCCTGAAGCCTCACCCATCTGTACAGCGTCCGCCCGTTCCGCCGCTGTCTGAAGAAAGCGACAATGAAGCACAGCCCTGTGTGGAGCTGTCCCAGATTGAGATTCCGTGGGATCCTCGCAAACACCCGGGCGGACTGACTATATGTGACCCGTCTAAGCCTGAGACAGGTCAGAGAAGAGGTGAGGGCTCGGGTCAGCCGCCAGGAGTTGATAGAGGAATGCTGCCAGGAGTGGAGACAAGACAGCAGACCGATCGCCGCCAGGAGCATGGGTCAGATCATCAGAGGACGCACTCGGTACAGCGTCATCGTGCTCCTCCTGCTCCCCCGCCGCCTCCGTCGGGCAATCGTGATCTCTCTGACCTCTCCCCGACCAACCGTGACCTCTCTGACCTTACTCCAACCAACCGCGACCTATCTAAACCAGTCCCTACCATTCATAACCTACCTGACCTTTACGAAGTCAACCACAACCTCCCTGAACCCGCGCCCACTAGAGGTCAGCCGGGGCCACCCTCAGGTCATGACCCAGGCCGTAGCAGACACCGAGCGGCCGGCTGGCGTCGTGTACCCATGTGGTCTGGAGATGACCAAACTCCCGATCATCCTCACTCGGTGGTATCGGGTCCGGAACCCCCGACACAGCCTCCGCCAATAGTGCTGGTCCTGAGGGGAACCGACTCAGACTCTAGCGGGGAAAGGAAGAATTACAACACACTTGATTTGACAAAAGATGCTGTTGATCTCAGTAGCGTGATTTTGAGACCCCAAGACACTCTTCCTTTGTTGAATACTGCAGAAAAGGTACAGCAGAATCACAACCGTGCCAAGACTCGAGTTGCGAGTGAAAGTAGACGTGAGTTTGAAGATCGAGATGGGAGTGAGAGCGGACTGGGGACTGAAGATAGAGACCGTGGTTCTGATATGGCCCGACGGCCTGTGCTGGCTACCAGACCTCACCGACTCGAGAAACAGCACTATGAGTCCAGAGACCCAAATGGTGAAATATCGAGCCCAGTGAACCCGTCTGTGAGTGGTCCTTTGGCAGTGATCGGAGAGAAATTGGTGACGGCTGACGAGTCCCTGAACTCTGGTGGTGGTTACGAACCGCAGAGTGCTAGTAAGACCGAAAGCCGTGAAGCTGTTCTCCCTACTGAAGCAGACGAGGTTGACCGGTCTCGTGGTCAGAGTTCTGACGTGAGGCCGCCTGTTGATGCTGGATCACGTGATCAAACCTTTGATGTGAGGCCGTCTGCTAAGCTTGGGTCACGTGACTTTCCGCGCACGGTTGACCCGAGTGGTTGGTCTCGCCGACAGTTGCCTGGCAGAATGGAGGACTCTTCCGAGCAGGGCTCTGAGATGCATACGACACATCATGAGACTGAAGATAGAGGATATCCAGACAGTCAAAAGAGAGTGAAGTCAGACATCCAAGACGGAGATATTCCGCTCACTGGAGTCAAAGACCTCCCAGACAGCGATGCAGACAGTCGTATTTCTCCAGGTGGGGCTTTCCATTATTACCAACGTCGGCCTATCGATAGAAAAACGCAGCACCATGACGGTCGTCTTCCTTCTCGACGGCATCCAAACGGCGACCCGAGACACTACGAATTGCAGCCGCGACCAGCAGATGACAGCCCAACCATAGAACCCACGACCGGCTGGAGCTTGACAAGCGCCCTGCACCGGTTGGAAGACTTGTCTCCGACGTTGAATCGTCTCCTCTCTGGTGGCAAACGGAGACGGGAGACACGTCAGCGGAGACGAGAGACAAGTAGGGGACGGTGGCGGGAGGGAGACCGCAGGCGCCGGAGGAGACGGTATAAGAGGAGTTTGCTTAGTGGACTGACAAGCTGGAAAGATTTACGAGAAGATGACACCGAGAAAGACACACGACAGGAAGAACTGAACAACCGTTGGGAGGTGGTCAGACGTGTGCCAGAACAAATGAGACTAGAGAGGAATGCGGATAATAGAGAAGAAGCTGGAGTGCCTGCGAGAAGCCAGTTCCAGCTGAGAGCTAGGCCTGCTTCACGATACCTTCGTGCTGAGAGCGGTGAGGCTAAAGGCTGGAACTACAACTTCTCCAAGTCGTTAGAGAGGCAGCCACAGCTTCCTCAAATCCGCTCAGGCCGAGATCTGCGCTCCGTCCCCTCTGCACCCACCTCACCCCACCCGTCTCCTCTCGACCCGTACCTTCTCTTCCTCATCACACTAGCTCTCCTCAGTCTCTGGGGGACGGCCGGCGCTCCCCACCGCCGTCTCGTCCTCCACTGCTGGCGGCACGCTCTGGACGAGGCCGAACACCTCGAGCGTGTGGAGCGGCCCCGTCCAGCTGCCGAGGCGGCGGCGGCCGCGCTGCTGGCCACAGCTGCTGGGCTGTGGCCGCTGCTGCCCAGCTGTCTGCCCGCTGGCCGGCAGCCGCTGGCCGCCCTGATGGCGCTGGGAGCCGCGCTGACACTGCTGGGTGGACTGATGGTCCCCTGGCTGCCGATGGTAGCTGGAAAGGAGCCGCCGCCGCGGACCGCAGCAGTCCTCAGGACACTGGTGTAAGTATCGGCGACTGGCTGGTTCGTTCGTCAAGGCCGCTAGTGACTGATATTTGATTTATTGGCTAAAACTTGAGGGATGTTTGCTTTCTCTGAAAGTGCCATTCTTTGCGCTGCAATTTGCTCTCATGTGACTCATATGCTTGTGTTAGGTACCTCCCTCGAGACCTCCCACTTGGTATAACCCATTTCTGACTCACATTGGACGTATGTGAACTCTATTAGACCTATTAGACCTATGCGGACCTACTAGACCTCTGTGACCTCAACTTTGTTTGTTTGTTTGTTTTGTTGGGTTAGGCCCTTTCGGTCGACAAGACCATTGCAGAGCCGGAAGGATGATAGGAATTAGGGGGAGACATTGGTCTGGGCAGGCACCCTAGTGAGTCGCCGGGGCTGAGCCCGTCCAGAGGACAGGCCACCCAGCCCCAAGGCACTCACTGCACCCGGCTACGGGGTGCGCTCCCTCAGGAGCAGCGGTGCCGCTCCAAGGGAGCAGCCCGCATGAGATAAAGTTGCCTGTCCAGCCCGGAGGGGGTTTGCGGCTCGGAGGAGAAGGATTTCAGTATCCTGAGGATAGAAGCACGGATAGGTGATGTGACCTCAACCAGGCCTCTGTGACCCCTTCTCGGCCTCGGTGACCCATATTTGACCTATGTGACCCCTAGCTGATTTTGCTGACCCCCAGATAACTGAATGAACCCTAGCTGACTCCTTTTACACCCATCTCTCTCAGGTCGAGCCGCAGCTCTCTCCTGTTCACCATAGCCGTATTCGTCACCGGCCTCCTGACATCGGCCGAGTTCCACTTCCTCTTCCCTCTGACTGCCACCTGGCGGCCGGCGCCGAGAGCTCTACTTCTGCTGGCGGCCGCCGCGGCGCTGGCGTCGCGTCTGCCGGTCCGAGCGCTGTACCGACCGCTGATGGTCCGCTGCGGCTTTGTCGGCTCCGTGGTGAGTGGCGTGACGTCTTTAGTATAGGTGGTCAGGCGTCTTCAGGCGACGTTGGTTTTCATGTCATTAATGGAATGACCGGGCTTCGTTGGTAGGTTCAAAGGTTGGGGAGGGGAGTCGGTAGGTCGCCACTCTCGCACTTTTTGCATTGTTGTGCTTAGAGTACCATGCTCCTGTTTTGCTGGTGTACGAGACAATCTAGGTTAGGTGAGCTCATGGCCCTCTTTCAGACTCGGCTTGGTAATAGATGTTCAATCTTGCGCTTATTGACGCCTTATGCTAAATAACTTTCGTAACAGAGTAGCGATGCTTCTGTTCTCAATATTTTTGCATTTCCCCCTAGAATGCCCCGTATTCTAACCCCCGTCTCCGTCTATCACTCCAGGTGCTGTCGTTCACGGCGCTCTCCACCAGATGTCTCTGTTACGTGTGCATTCCGACCGGCTGGGCGCTGGTGGCCGCTCAGCTCCTGTCGGGGCTCACTGAGACGCTGTTCTGGCGAGCCGCGCACGTGTTTGTCGACAAAACGACGCACGATGGTGAGAGGAAAGTGGAACGGAGGGGTAGAGGGAGAGCATCAATAAGTTTCTCCTATTGGCTGATAAATGGTCCCAAAGTTTATTGTCTTTGCGATGTTACTTTTTGAGGCTCCTTTACAGCTATTACGCTTAGCGGCCTAACCCAACAAAACAAACAAATTACGCTTAGAGTATACCAAATGTCATTTCTTTCCAGAAGATTTAAGCACGTAACAGTCTCTGTGTAATCATTGGGAGTTTTATTCTCTTCTCCGACTCAGCATCATGAATATCGATCCTTCACTCAAAGTAACGCGTTGTCCATTTGTCGAAGGCTGCATTGGCAATCCTTCAATCTTTATACAATATACATTGTTTTACTAGCTCCCACTACAACAGTTCATAACTACCGTACCCTCCTCTTCCTTTCCAGACTACCATCAGAGCACGCTGGCTGTTCTGGAGGCTCTGTACGCCGTAGGTCGTTGCTGTGGTGTATTGCTCGCCGGAGCTGCCTTCTCGACTGTCGGAGGGACGGCTACGTTCGCAGCGCTGGCCACCGTGGCCTCAGCCGCCGCCCTGGGGTACTATGTGGCCGCCAGGTGAGTGAGGGGTGATGGGAGGTCATAAAGGGTAGGGGGGGGGGGAATATCGCGGAGGGGTCATAGTAGCTGATATTGTGAGGCCAACATAGATTGGTGACTAAAGGAGCAAGGAGAGCTCATCAAAGGCCAGTGAGGCGTCTTGGAGAGGTTAAAGACCGGCGACAGGTCATGCTGAGATAACAGGTCAGTGCGTAATTACAAAGAATGTCAAAAGGTCAGGGTAGATATAATGGGAAATGGTCATAGATCGGGATTAGGTCAGTCAGTGGCAGCTTACTGGGCCATGTTGCGCGATAACTGGAAGAACAACTCAGTCAGTGGCAGCTTAGTGGGAGGTCAGTGTACTGTAAGGACATATGTGTCACAAAGTCATGTGGCGCTCATTGTGGGCAGTTCATTCGTCACGCGACGGGGTGAGGTCAGCTGGAAAACAGCCCAGTTAGCGTTCATTGACTACGTGGATCGGAAACCCGACCCCCAGCTACCGGTGTGGGTAGCGTGGCAGCGTGGGTGGGGCCGGTAGCTGAGATCATCCATCAGATGAGCTGGGATTGAGTCACTCTCGTGAGCTCCTAGTCTTAACTGGTGGTGTGGGAGGTGTGTATAGGTGTGTGTAGGGGGGGGGGGGTAGGATGTAGATGTGGAAAAAGGATGTTGCATGGGGCAGATGCGGCAGGCCGCCGTAAGTCGGCTGTAAGGTTGCTCCCATGTCACGCCGCATTGTCCCGTGGCGCGGGTACACTCGTGATGCGTGACGCGTCACGGAGCATCCCTTCGAGACTCGGCGTGGATCGGTGATCCCCGATTGGTTCGTCACGACACATTGAAAATGGAAGACGAGGGACATCGTCACTCGTCTATCGCCAGTCGTCAGTCTTCGGCCACCTCTACATCGTCCATTCTGCCTAGCTGATGGATGAAAGAGCTGGAGCACCGATGAATCGAAAGGTGAGTTCTGTTGAAGTCGATGTGATTTAGCCTGTATTTGTAGTTACTGTAGCCCGCCTGTAATTCGATGGTGGGGGTGTATGTTTTTCCTTATTGTGCTCGATCTCCCGTATTTCTCTTCCATTGTTATTTGTTATCCCTGAAAAATTTTCCTTCCACGACTACAATAGCCACTAGAAGCAAGCGAAGTCTCACGGTTGTCCAATTTTACGAGCTTTAACTTGGTCATTGTCAACTATAGCACAGTGGTCTCGATCCTCACCAATCCAGCCTCTTTGCCACTATATTGGTCTCGTTCCCTCGCCTATCCTGCAGCTCTACTGTGTGGGGGCGGTGCCGCGGTGTTTGATCGGCCCGTGGTCAGTTTTTGCTGGGGGCGATATCGGACACTGCCTGCCCGCCGGAGTGGGAGTATGCTAATGGGAACGGGTTGAGTGTACCCGAGGGGCGGGGAAGGGTGGAACATGGTCGGATTGCAGGTCAAAAGGTCAGCCAAGCCAACACAGTGCAGTGACTCGGACAGACTACAGGGAGCGAGTTTCCAAGTCAACTCATGGCGTTAAACGTTGGTGTTCCGATTTTGTCTGAACTCGAGAAACTTTTCTTCTTTTGATGGTTTCGGAAGTCGGGTCCCAATTCTTCGTAGCTGGATCTGGACTTAAGCCTGACGGGTCCATTTCTTTAAAGTTTAGAAGGCGGTTCAGCTGGCGGAAGTTGGTTCTATTTTTGTTGGCTGAAACTCTAGTCACTGTGTTTGATGTCATTCTAATGCCCTCAAATCACCTGAAGGCAAGAGACTGATACGATAGTTTATCCGACGCTCATTCGGCAATGCTCTGCAGAACGGAACGAAGACGTGGATCAGCAAATACGCTCTAAGATAAAAAAAGAAATTGTCACTCCCTCGCCTCGGATGACTGCTCTTGTCCAGGCTCTTGTTACCATTCTCCGAACATCAGTGACATGCTCATGACGGCAGATACCGTGACAGTTGGCGCCACATCACCATTATCATCACCGGAAAATCACTTCTCGCATCCATCACGATTGTCCGAACATCCGCGACGCACTGCATCACTATTGCCTCTGCATCAGTCAAGGCCAAACTTATTGATTCCACCTTTTACATAAGCGAGCTGAACCGTCGCTTCTTAGATCCTTCAATCGAACCATCCCACAGACCCCATAAGGCGTGATTCCTGTGCCACGCTGCCCCATCGTGACTCTCTCGATCGGCAGCTGTGGAGGCGGTGGCTGCGGCCGACCGGCTCTCCATAACACGTGGACACCGGTACCGAGCGTATGACCATATTCGGTGGCTCTCTGGACCGCACAGAGATGCAACCACAAGGTCGCTGTCGGGCGGGGGCGTAGGCGGTGGTCGCGGGGCGGACATTCCAGGCTGCGTCGGGGGGGGGGGGGGAGGCAGGGTAAGCTGGAGCGGTGAGGGTGGACCAGGCTGCGACGCGACTATTGAGGAAAATTTGGCGGATGACGGCTGGTGGGTGACAAAACCAAAGTTTGGATGATCAGCAGGTTCGCGGTGCTGATTGGTTACTTAATTATGTTCCGACCTCAGATATAGGTACTCCCATTTGAAGTAATCTGGCTAGTTTTGTGTGTAGAGAATTATGTGTTGAAATAATTGAATCTGCTACCGGTGACCTTTGAGACAAACCCGGCCACCTTTGACGCGATATGCTTCAGAAAACATCTATTAATATTTACTCGTGAGACGATTTTATCGATAATCCGTCCAGTCCCTGAGTGAACACTTTCCAGACCTCAACCAGTCCCAGTATTTGTTTGTCTCAAAGCCTCCTGGGTCTGGAGGACCATGTTCAGCACCAGGCTCAGTGAAGGGTGAGTGGGTGCAGGAGTGATGGCGCCCATTTCCGGCGCACCTGAGACACTGATGGCGCGTCTCGGACCGTGTTTGTCCGCGCTGATTGTGTAATGGACGGGCACGTCAGACGCGAATGGAGCCGTGAGTTGCATACGGACAACGCCGCCTGTCGTGGCTGACTTAGCGAGGAGGATGTCGAGAAAATAGCATGGACTCTTCATAGAGCAGCCACGAGCAGAGTCATAGGACAGAACTCGGGCTGTTCTTAGTTGTTAGCGCTGCTAACTGGCACAGAGATGCGCGGATTGCTCCTTTGTTAATTGCAGCATCGGGCCACGATATGGAGACGGTAGTGCGGAGTGTTGTGATCAAAAGAGCCGTCAGCTCGAATATGCAATGGATTGTGGCCGTGCGCTCGGTATATCTTCCTGAGCATGTTAAATGGGCTTCGAGCTTCGTAGCTTCATAGCTTCACGAGCTTTTTATATTTCACAAGAAGCTCGTTGTGCACTTCCAGCACCTACTGCTTGGCTTCATTTTCTCCATACCATCAGTTCATGTGTCTCAGTCTTCGCCACCCTCCAGAGCCGCCTGACCTTTCAGAAGTGCCGACACTTCTCACGATGAGTTTGGCCTCGCTGCTTGTTAGGAAGTGTGTGTGCGTGGGCCAGTGAGCCGCCGATTCAGGCCGGCTCCAAAGGTCTTGCTCGCCTTACCATCGCGTGATGACGTGACGTCACTAATTGTAGTTCTGAGTTCTGACATAATTGTGGACCGATGGTCATTGGTCAATGGAGCACCGTGTATTTGGGTGAAAGTTTATTTCTTGATTAAAAAGTATACACCGAGATTGTTTAACAGAGTCATCAAGTGTGTGTGCAAACGGAATGATACCTTGTCCAGATATACACACGTTCTTATCTCCGTTTTTACGTTTATATCTTCAGTGTACTCTGAAGATATAAAAACAGCCATGACATTCACAAGAATGTTTGTGGATTGGATGCTCTACAAATCATATCACATGGCCACACGTTCGATTCGTGATAGAAATTATCGGCACTCTTCTGTCTGACCATAGCGGGAGAGTTTGTCCGAGTCAAAGGTCAATCATGCGCCCCATGGCTAATTTTGAGGACACGTGTCGCTTCGACTGCCATTGAACACTGCCATCGTCCATTGAACAAATTCAGTTTTTCGGCACTGCTCGTCCGGTATACAGGACAAAGACATTGGTGGGTGAGAGCTCAATGAGTTCTTCACAACCACCAGTCTGCCCACTGACAACCAACTACGTTATTTGCTTGTCGTGGTAACCAAAAACGCGAAACGCTTCTTAGAACGTTGTTCATCCCACTAATAAACCAGTCATCCCTACAATGTTATTACCTGCCTCTTCCCATCCCCCAATGCGTTTCTTACATCATCACAGTCTTCTTGTCCCGCCCCCGTCTCCGCCTACACCCCTCCCTTTCCCTTCCAGTTCCGCCCTCCCGGGTCGGTATCGTTTAGGACTCATTTGTCACCATTGCGTTGATGATTCCCCGGTGACATCTAATGATCTCGACTAGAGTTAATGGCCGCGGTGAGTTGCCGAGATTGGGTGGGACTCGATGGGTGTTTGGTACACGGAGACTCCGCACGCTGTGTGGTGTGAAATACACACGGGAGCGCCGAGAGAGGACTTTCCCGTCTCTTCGACGCTGATGAATCACAGTATCATGTACTATGGGTAACGTAATTATGTTGTTGTGGCCACATGCCTCCATTCATTCACTGGTGGTAGACCCGTATGCGGGTACAGACGATAATGGCCGTTCCTGAATATTATGTTCTGTGGTCTGCCATAGTCTAAACGTGTAGAAAGGCTCGTCACAGTCTGCAGTGTAGGCTGTGTCATGAAACATGGCCGCCCGGCGCCCTGTCATGGCTCTCCCTCCACAGCGTTCTCCACCTTCGTCTGTTTCTCCTCTACATATTTACCGAGGTTCGGCGCTAATCAAACACTGCCGGCTGCCACAGGTCATTAGACTTCGGCTACGATATCCTAACAGACTTTGGACAGGATGTCTGTGCGACACACCCCTGTGAAAACGGGAGGGAACCGCACGGTGAGTTTGCGGACTTCACATTAGATGTTTGCAGTACATCCAGTAAACTGCTGAAATAGCGAACGCCAGTCCATAACGTCGTCACTACTACTGCTGTCTAGACGGGTCTGGCATGGGCGGCGGCGGCGGCGGCGGGGCGGGGGCTGACATAAGAGGCGTGGGTGGTGTCCCCGCCCGCCCGCACTAGCCGCTGACTGTCCGCTGCAGCCCGCACGGACACGCCCCTCCCGGCGGCTCGCGTCGCGCCGGGTCGTCCGCGACGCGTCAGTTGTTGGGCGGCCGTGAGCGGGGGTGGACGCGAGAGGGCAGTCTGACTACTGTGTGTGACGGCAAAACGACCCGGCTGTTCCGCTGTGCGACCTGAGGAGACTTCTGTGAGTGTTCATGGAAGGGTTACTACTCACTTCTTGCACGATTTTGCCTTTGGGAACGATGTTTTTGGGTTACTTGGATGAATGTATGCACTGTGATCAGCGATTTTTAAATTCCGTAGTTTGAAAGTTCGTTAGACTGAATGGGTGATTTCCTGCCTATGTCCTCGCCTATTATTTCCCACGTTCTATAAAGCTATTAAAAGTCTGTAGAGCTCTGTGGTACACTTTTCTCCAATACCTTCGAATGACATCTTAATTATGCATTTATTGTGAACTGGATCGTCTTCCTATTCTCATTCACTCCAGCCGAGCACTTCGTCCGCCCGTAGATACTGCGCCGTTGGGATGTGCGCTCACCGGAGTGCGTGGATTTGGTCCGAGCCCAGGGATGATAAATCCACCAATGTCGTGCGGAAGTTCCCAGCTGCGCTGAACGCTATTATTTCTGAAACTCGGTCCATTAATCAGATTGGGAACAAAAGACGCAGATCGAGGCAGAATCGATTTAACTCCGGGTGGTCTGATTCAGGTCTAGATGGGTGGTTTTATTTGAGGGGATCTGGGTCGTGAATGGTATGGGGCCCGAACAGTCCCGTATGGGGCTGCGTTTACGGGACGTATTGATTTGATTGTGCGGGTGCTTTTATAGGGCTGCGCTTATAGGGAGCTGACTTAAAATGACATAACATCGGTCATTAAGTTCTACAATTTGCAACAATGCCGGTCTCTGCTGTTTTGCGTTTGCAACATCTGAAGAAATGTTTGCGGTTCTGGTGTGCATATGCCTTCGATTATTGACAGCAATACACCCTTCGCTTTCAAGCGTGATCAAATTTCCTTTAAGGATATAGTTGGTTTGCATGCTGCAGCTGTATGCAGACATGAAAGACAACAACGCCTCCAAGAAAAATACGGTGGTGTCATCGGCTCTCGATCACGATGCATTATGATAGAAGTTAAAACGCTTACGTCAATGAGCTTGGGAATTTGATACCGACATGCAACGACTGGCCCACATGCCAACTCTGTATCTGCCATTTTATGCCAAAGGTGTCCGACCACCTGTTTGTCTATCTTTGTTTATCTTGGCGATTGATCATAGCAGTGTTTTGGGAATATGCCAAATTCTTTGGACTTAGCACGTCTACAGATGACGGCCTCACTCGGGGTATAGTGATGCAATGTTTACCTAAATGCATTTAAAAGTTATTCGTTTTTTATTAAATGTCTAACATGTTGATGAACGTCTTCCTAAAAACATTGCCCTTACCGTTAACCATTCGCATATTTCTGTGAAATGTAACTGGGGATTGGCCGAGGCTTTTTCCTACCTGAATAAGTGTGTTCATGCTCCACGTCAGGATCTGTCTTGGATGGATCTTTGGTCACGGATGACCTATCGTCGGGTACTGTCGCGGTTGTTCCCCCGAGGGACGAAACTGCAGCCAAACGCAAACATTTGTGAGCCGCTGCTCGGTGGTGATGGCGCAATGTCCGCTGCCGTGACTAATGTCCATGTGTTGTGTGTACTGCGTGTATTTGACAGCTCATCAGTCAGCACACTGGTTCGTCGGACTGTGTCCCTGACACCGTGACATGATCTATGACAACACCTTTGCTCTAAGACGGTAATGCCTCCTACCTACAGGCTACATGGCTGTTGATTCCTAAGAATAGCTCTTGTATGTTGTGGCTTCGGGTATTCCATGAACGGCGTTCGACTCTCCGGTATCTGCCGACAGCTACAGGCCAAGACTTACCTTTTCTTCATGCGATGCCTGCTATAACTGTTCCTAGAAGTAATGGGTCAAACTTTTATGGAATTTAAGCAATGACAGAAATGGTAGGAACTAAGAAGGATAAGCGATGAATTCTTGCAACCTATTTGTCATCTGCCAAGGACTTAGCTTTACGGATAGATTGCACAGCTGTGCGAGTGGAATCCAGCTTCATTTTCAAGTAATGCAGCTGTCACGTTTCTTCCTGTGGCATTTCTATTGTTTCAGCTCATGTCAGTCTTTTTTCAGCTGCTGACAAGTGATCTTTGACTTCTGTCAGACCACCCAAGCCCTCAAAGAATGTCGGATTATCTGGCCAGATCAATACCTCCTCCTGATTTGATACGGCTTCCTCTACCGTACAAACCGCAATGGCTCTCCCGTGGGTGTTTATTTATTTTTGGTTCATGAGAGACATGAACTGCAAACCTGGGATATTATGTAAGCCCGATGCAGCTGCCCGGTATGACAGTGGCTCGGTCGGGACAGTGCAGCAGCTGCTGAGCTGTTGTCTGTTTGGACTTTGCAGCGCCCGCATCGCTTGGAGAGTGGAGGGGGGGGGGGGAGATACCGCACAGACTATCTATGAACAGTCGGACTGCATATTTTGACTGTGCGTTGGCATTGACTGCATTGACTGGGCTGCACTGGTCATGGTGAGTCAGATCAACTTTGCCATTAGAATGGTCCTCTAAGCCTCTGGTGTCTGGTTAGAGACTGATTGGTCACTTTCGCTTAAAGATAGGCCGGATTCGATGTGGTGTTTTCTAAAGATAGGTAGGTCGTATTTGATGTGGTGATAATGTGTTGCAGACTGTAGTGCAGGTTAGTTGCAGCGAAAGCGATGCCGTCCGCCCTTTCGGAAGATAAATCAACAATGGAAGCCAGCTTGTTGAGAACCGAGCTGACTGAAGATGAAACTTCGGTCTCATCTGACCTTCAGATGTCCACTCAGGCTACCGGAAGCTTCCATTGACCCGACATACTCAGACCAGCTTACCCAGTGATATAAAACAAAGTTACAATTAGCAAACCCTGTGACGCCATACAACTCCAGCAAAGCCCAGTGACTTTTGACATAGTAACCTTTGGCATACCCAGAGAGGAAATTTGGAGTACCCAGAAATCTAGTTGGCACCGTCTGACCAGGACCAGACGGCACTTCCAGGTGACCCGAAATACCGACATGGCCGACTCAGGAAGACGGCAGCAGACAGACGGCCATGAGTTGGCAGCCGGCAGAGGATTTGGCAGCATCTGTGACACATTTGGCAGCCCGCAGACGGTCGTTCGTTCTCAGAGTTCTCCGGGAGTTTTCACCGGTGTGGTATTTTTACCTGTTCCGGAAGCTTTTCATCTACGGAAGCTTTTCTCGTACTCACATATTTGCGTAGCCTGATGATGGCATATAAAAAAGGGTTCAGACTGGTCTCGAAACCCGTAACATGACTGTCACGGACCGTAATGAATGCATACGTATTTTGCTTCGTTGTAGATTACCAAAAGATCGGCATGAACTTTCAGAACTTATCATGCCTTTGCATGACGATAAGAAGAAGAAATCATTATTCCGCAAAGACTGAGTGCTCAGCCGAGCTGTTTACAAGTCTGACAAATAGCCACCAGGGACGACATTATACAAATGGCTACCTTCTTGATTCCTGCTGAACATTAATCTACCTCCGCTGACAGCCTGACGTCCATATTTCAAACTGGCTAATGGCTGTCTGGTCTCGGGCGTGTCGGGCGGATTCGTTGAGAGGCAGACTTCCGTTGACAGCCAGTCACGCCAGCAGATAACCAGAGGACGGTGAACGATAGACAGTGTGCCTGCTTTGAAAAGCATCTGTCAGATCCGCGAGGTTGATATTGGATCGAACTGGTGGTCGTGATTCTGCGAAACATTCAACCCTGTCTGTCTAGTCGTTCGACATTGCTTCGTCGCCAATTCGCTGCTAGCGTTCAATCCTCATCATTTTCACCCAGTTGGCCCTCGTCCTTTTGAGTTAGTTTGACACTTATTAGATCCCGATCAGGTGTGTTTATTTGTCTGTTTGACTCCGCCGCTGCCAGAAGACACCAGTCAACTGGTTCCAGATGCCGCCCTCGTCTCCTGTGAGTCACAGATCGTGTCGGCGCTGATTCACAGTCTTCCCGACTTCAGAGCCAATCTGCCTGCCTTTAGCACACCCTCGTGTTTTGATTTCCACCTCTGGCCCTTCTGACGTGAGATCGGTCCTGGATGGAGCGTCACACGGGTGTGGGCGATTCGTCCATTACTGCGCGCCAGCTCAGTGTCGTCATTATGAGTTATTTACGAGTGACGGGGGCGGACGCAGAGAGCGTAGATTAGTGCGCACAGATTTGGGGAGGAGATACTGCTATCGGTCAGTGGTTATTGTCGGTCGGCGACCGCTCTGGTCCGCGCTGGACCTCGCAGGTTTGCACAGTTCGTGGGTCTCTGCTGGCCTATGCCACTTGCACCTGCTGGGCCGCGCTAGACTTCATGGGAAATGTTCCCGTCTTCGCTGGTCAATAAATGCATGATAGTGGGTTGTGCTGGTTTATAATGGTCTCCTCGAGACCACACTGATCTCTGATGGTCCGTGGCGGCTCTCGATTGTCTGGTAGTCCGCGCCTCACTTCGTAATTTTATTATGGTCTCTGACTCTCTACCTGCTTTGCGCTGGTCTTTGCTGGTCTTTGCAGGTCCGAGCTTGGATCTGAATATCGCTGATGGTCCATGTCGATCTTTGGTGATCTTTGGTGATACTGTCAAGGCTGGGATGGGAGTGGGAGTGGCCATCGCCAACTGAACCTCTACGGGACCGACCTATGAACTGGTTCAGAGTTATCCAAGCTGAAATAACTAGGGGTGGATGACCGCAGCTCCGATGTCGCCGTTTGAAAGGAAGGTATTGTCAGTTAGCATTTTGGTCTTCTGACCCGATGAACAGCGGCGGACTGCCCGTCAAACCTCTAATAAGGAGATGAAATGAGATGTGAGATCCGCATTCAATGCACGGCTGAGCTCACCGGCCCACTGTCTACCATCTCACATGTTTGAGTGTGTCTGGCTGAGTCCCGGTGCTGTTTATTTGACACACCGGCCGGTGTTAGCGCGCACACAGACGCACTTTGTGTGTGCGTTAGGAACGGAGCGAGGGGAGGCAGGTGACGCACAGTGGAATGAACTTCCTGCCTTTCTGCTCTTGGGCACAGTGGACTAGTAGCCGTCTTCACCGCTCCGCTGGAGGTGGTCCAAGCGACCTTCCTTCTGTCTCAGGGACCAATGCAGTTGGCTGGGCTAGCTGCGTCGCTGCCTCACCGTTGAGTGCTCTGGCTGAGCTTCTGAAATCGCTTGAAAGAAAGTTTTCGCATAACGCTCTGACATCCCCTCCCTTGCGGCCTACACGCCCAATGTTCCGTTCCAAAGTGAGTGGACCAACTGACCTTCATTACCGCCTCTCGTACTGTCTCGCCCGATCTCCGAGGGATCCCCGTCAGGTCGGCGTTGTCAGCACCCCCCTCCTTTCTCCACCTCTGTGAACGCTACCCCAATCCTTAGCCGTAACTACAAATATACAACGGAAGGCCCGACGGCGGTGGCGACGGCTGACGGCGCTGGTGACGGATAAAGGACGCGGGTGGATGGCTCGCATCGTCAACCACGCACAGTAGCGGCCTTGTGACGTCATCAGGAGGATTTATCAGCTGACGACCACGTCATAGTTTGGTAGTGTTATGATAGTTTAGTAGATAGCGGGATGGTAGTGCACAGGGGATGTTTGTGATATGGGGCTGTAAATGGCATGCCAGAGACGCCGGACATTTCTAGGCGGTCCTACCTCATTTACGGATCTACGCATTGTCAAAGCATCAGCCCATCAGCCAGGGTGGACACTGGACATATCACATCCAGCGACCCGACCTCATCAAAGTCTGCCGGATGTTGAAGCTCCGGTGACTCCTGCAGGAGGGAGGATATCGCCGTCAGTGCAGATGATGTCTTGCAGGCGGTGCCATTAGTACTGACATCAACAGCCTGTTGATTGATGCTGTTGCCAGTGCAGCTTTGAGTGGACCTGTCGAATTCGCCAGGACGTATTTATTTGCTACCGTGCTGTAGAAATTGTTTTACGATAACCCTGATCCGGGATCCCCTTCCCACATTTCTTCTCTTCCTTTCTTGTCCCTTTTCCTTATTTGTGCTGGCTCTTTCTCTCCTCTCCTCTCCTCTTTCTCTCCTCTTCTCTGCTCTCGCTGACCTGATGGCGAGCTGCGGCTTCCAACCGTCCCAACGTGATACCAGTAAGTGCACGCCGCGCCGCTTCATTATATACCATGCACGCTGCACGACTGTGCACTGTGCCGAGACGCCGCTCCGGACCGTCGTGCAGCCCCCCCCCCCCCACTGCTCTGTAATGGGGTGCTCCTCATCCCCCACGCTGCACTGCTGTGCTGGGATGTTCCCTGTGCGCCAGACTCTCCGCTGCTGTCCAGACGGTACTATGTTTCGTAGGGTTAAATCCCAGGTTTTAAATGACCCGACAGCGGCTGTCCTGTGTCTCTTAGCGTCTCTTTTGGAGACGTAGCGGCGCTACAATGTTCGATTATCAAATTTTCCGAGTCTCTGTCTCATCCGACCTGGATTTCCAGAAGCCTCGCCGGAGGCCATCGAACGTCCCAGCATTCATAGTCCAGTTCGGGAACGTTTCGGTGCTCTAACATCTTGTCATCGGACGACGGACATCCCTGGACTCCTGCGCCCGTTGGACGTCCCACAGCCATGAATGTCCTGCTCGCTCGTTGCTCAGATCTGTCTGCACTGGGTGCGTGCATCGCATGCAGTACAGGCCAGCGCCGCTCGGCTGCACTGGACTGCAATGGCAGTCAGTGTGACGGCTGCTGGATGGTAATGGCAGTGAGTGTGAAGGGCGGCCGCGGACCTGCACTCAGAGGTATTCAGATCGTGTGGGCGGGGCGCGCGAGCGGCGCTGGAAGTGCAGCGTCACTGCTGTCTGGCGGTACAGAGTCATTGCCCTCTGACTGCTGACCGGTGACTGCTCTCCACCTTCCTATGTCTGCAATGAGTTCCATTAGTCCGTCACAATGTGTCTTCTGCCGTCCGTCCAGCGTTTACCATTTTCCCTAGTCTTTCCACCTCCTAACTTTCGCTGCCAAACACTGTTCGTTTATTGTCATCCACTGGCACTGGCTACCATCCAAAGTAAACCTTCGGCATTTCTTCCACATTCTAGACATCGCTGCCTCCCCCCCTTCACCACCCACCGCCATTCACCACCATCCGCCGTATGTGACAGGACATGCGTAGCTAGCAGCCACACCGCACTCCGTCTCCGCTGTAAAGATGATCGAGCTCCAAAGACTCGTGACTCGTGGGCGAGAACATTATGTGCGGAGGAGGATGTGTTAATGTTTCTGGTAGGAGGAATCTCACTCGGCGTGGGACTCACGAGGCCAGACGTTGATGAGTAATTTGAGTGATGAGTTCCGCCTCCGCGCCGGGTGGATGTCTATTTTCATCTCGTTTGTAGCTGGAAGTAGAAAGTGTTCGATAAGAAGCATAAGAAGTGTTCGTAGCTTCGTTATTGTTTTCTTCTGACAGAATATCATGGCATTGATAATCATGACATGGTGTCTCAGATCGTTTCTTATTAAATGTCATCTGGCACTGCTAAATATCACCCTTCTGTGATTATCACGGATATGTATTGGCATTCCAAGCTTCAATGACAATGGGCTTATCGCTTTCAGGAATTATTGTCTGAAAATGTCCCATCGCGACTCTTTTCCCCAGTGACCGGCGATATCAGCTGCGGTCAAATGGCAACGCCGTCTGGTCTGGTTCAGATTAGCCTTCGTCCAAAGGGATCAATAGGGACGGGGCCGTCTGGTCTGATCGAGGGCGTCTGGTCAGACTTGGGGGCGTTGTCCGATCGTATAGCCGGCGCCAGAGCTGGAACTCAGGCTCCGCCGCTACCGCCAACCCCGCCGTTCCATCCGCCTTCTACTCTGCCGCAGACCCTCACTCCTTACTGCTTTCTTTACCCATATACTTGCCTTGCTACTGCAGAATATACCGTCGATCGGGCGTGGCCGGCCGGCGGCCATCGTTACTGATCCAACCGCCCACTGTCTGGGAGCGTCCCGGCGATCCCCATGCTCCGGTTACACCCCAGACCAGTCGAGTCGTGAGAGTGGGCGGTCTGTCTGCACTCTGCAGACGGCGGGAGCAGCTCAGACGAGCCGTGACCGTGCCGTGATGGATAGACGGTGACGGGGATGGAGGTGGCGTGCTGGAGAGATAGGAGAGTTGTGGGAGGTGGGTGGGGCCGTAGCTGAGACGAGAACGTGTGTGGTCCTCGCACTGCAACAGGCTGTGATTGTTACGCCATATGTGGAAAGCTTGTGATGTCAAAACATGCATGCATACATACATACATTCATACATACATGCATACATACATACATACATACATACATTCATGCATACATAAATACATACATACATACATACATACATACATACATACATACATACATACATACATACATACTCACATACATACAAGCTGGGAGTCTCTGTCTCCTCTCTCTCTCTCTCTCTCTCTCTCTCTCTCTCTCTCTCTCTCTCTCTCTCTTCCTCGCTTCCTCTTTCTCCCCCTCTCCCTCCCTGCCACTTTCCCTTTCTTTCCCTGTCCTTCCTCCCGTCCATCCGTCTGTTTGCCTAGCATCTGCCATTGTTGTTGCACGTCACTCTGATCGAACGTTGGGGCCTCGTCTTACCGAGCACCACAGCGAACGCAGTGAGAACAGAGTGACAACTACCATCATCCCGTCGTTAGTTGTTCCGGCCACACCTGGGCCCGGGAGTCGTACTGGCAGACGTTTGAGTTCCGTGTCGTTAAACCGTAACGACAGAAGTGTCGTTAAATGAATGGCGTCTGAGTGGAAGACAATGTGTTGAGGTGGCGGAGATAAGAGGAAATCGTTTTACTGAAGAGTGCTAAAGTTGATGGTGGTTTAGATTGAAGTGGATCTAAGTGGAACGTTATTTGCTCTCAGCTCTGGTGATTTGGACCGAATGGGATGTGTAAATCTCGAGATGACTTAAGTGGGAAGTTTTTTTTTAATTTAGTCTTCCCGGCATGCTTAAGGCAACCGCCAGGGAAGGGGAAATGACTAAGGCTGGCAATGAGCCAGATCTTTCGTTTTACTTTACTTTACTGTCAGCTATTTAATTCTGACCCAAGCAAGAGAGAGAAGCAAACTTTACTTTAATTCGGCTCATGTGGCGTCCGATTTACAAGGCAAGGGTGTCCAGAAAGGGGGTAGAATATTCATACTTGCTGCTGTAAATCTTGCTGCTGGTGGTGTGAGATGTTGCAATGTGTGATGTTTGTTGTGGGATGTATTTACCAGGAAAAGTCCTAACTAGAAAAAACCTGGTGCCTAAATCAAGGGGCAAAAACTGTTGAGTACAGTAAAAATCCCCGCAATAGTTACGTTACGTTATATCTCTTATGTGGACAGTGAAAGTGTAATTGCGCAGGCTGTTCGCAGGGATCGGCCAAAATAAAAACCGGCCTACCGAGTGAGACAGCCAGCGGGTTATGGCAGCCGGTGTGACCCGGGTGCCCCAGTCATGTCCCGCCCGTCTTAGGGGTACAACTTTGACTGGAATTCGGTGGCTCTGGAGGAGTAGCCGTGAGGCATAGCTCGACTCCTAGGCAGCGATGTTGGTAGGGCTAGTGGTTACCCGTTGGAGGAATTCTCTGAAGGAAGCTACGGCGTCCGTGGTGAGGGGGTCCGTCAAAATAGAAACCAGCCACGGCTGCCCTGTACGCTTTGGATTCTGGGCGAAGGTCAAGGTCGTATAGTCGGATTTCATGGTCAAACCAGTAGAGGGTGGAGGGACGGTAGGGAAGTCGCCTGCCGCTGGCATACTCAAACTTCAGCGACCCGATTTCAGGTGGAGGGATCTCACCCCTGGGACGTCTCTTCGGGATCAGGTCTGGATCGGGATCGTCGGTGTCGTTTCGGGGGCTGTCAGGCTGGAAGCTCGCCGTGTAGCCTCGGGTGAACGGCCTGCTTCGAGAGCAGCCGAAGTCGTCGGGGTCCGGGGTTGGTGTCGGTGAGTCGGGGGTGTCAGTCTGGACTCCGGCGGAGACCAGTCGGGCGGGTCGAGTTTGAGAGGTCGAGTCGAAGGTGGTCAGTTTGGTCGTTTGGGTGCTGGCGTCGGTCGTCTGAGAGCTGGCTGTCTCGGTCTGGGTCTGAATAGGGACTGCGGTCGCCTTAGGGGCCATGACCTCACCATCTGTCTGGACAGAGGCGTCTGTGTGAGCCAGAGGGGGCTGCGTTGTTCGGTGCTGGCTCTCGAGTGGTGGCCAGGCAGTGGAGTTGAGCGGCGGGGGTTGGAATGGCGTTCGCTCTCGAGTGTCTCGTTTGGTAGCTTTCCAGACGGGGCAGCTGTTTCGGTCCCATGCTGGGTGTGGACCAGAGCAGAGAGGGCACTTTGGGACCGAGGTACAGTCACCTGTGGGGTGGCTGTCCCTGGCAGAGCACTGCCCGCAGACAGTCTCTTTCCGTCGGCAAGAGCGCATGGAGTGACCTAGCTTCCAACACCTACGGCATTGCCTTGGCAGCTGGATCCAGGGTCGAACAGGGACGGAGAGGTACCCGCAGAGGAGCTTTCTTGGGAGGTCGAGTCCTTTGAAGCGAAGTCGAATCAGGGGGTTTGGAGTTCGATCTTTAGATTTCAGTCTCTGCACCTCGATAACACCCTGCGGGGCTAGTTCGGCGAGAAGCTCTTCGTCAGAGAGGTCGCTGAGGTCCGGACAGTGAATGAGACCCTGTGATGACATCAGGTTGGTAGCAAGAATAGCCGAAACAGGTTTTCCGAGCATGGTTTGGCAGGAGAGAAGGGCAGAACTTTGGTCTTTGTTGAAGGTCGAGATGAGAATTTTGCCAGATCCGAGTTGTTTCGTTTTTTCGACTTCCGAGTCACAGATCGAGCGGATTTCCCTGATGATGGCGAACGGGTTCCCTCGCAGTGGAGTGCCATCAGGCCGGCTCATCAGGATGAGAGCGCGGCCTTCTGGTGGGTCAAGGTCGGGTGGGAGACGCGCCCCTGGAGGCGGTCCGGTCGAGTCCATGGCCATGATCGGGGTCTGTTACAGGCAAAGATAAATAGTCCGGTTCGTTATCACCGCTAGGTTTCCCCCGGACTGAGCAAAGTTAACCTAGATGACCTACCTACAGTCACATAGAGGAAAAAGAGCTGAAGGCTTACTCAAAGTTAGCGACCAAGGTCGTCCATGGACGACCCTGGAGCTCAGTGAGGACACCGTGCGCTAACTGACGTGAAGCGTCGAACTGGTGCGTAGATGTTGGTGCGAAAAATCTTCGGAACCGAATAAATGTTAAGTGGGAAGGTTGTTGCTGCAGTTGTTCGAAAGTTTTGTGGTCGCTAATGCAACACCTGCGCTTTCTTGAT
Organism: Amphibalanus amphitrite; assembly: GCF_019059575.1. Classification (NCBI taxonomy): domain Eukaryota; kingdom Metazoa; phylum Arthropoda; class Thecostraca; order Balanomorpha; family Balanidae; genus Amphibalanus; species Amphibalanus amphitrite. The sequence continues at coordinate 231,365 of NW_024881993.1, forward strand.
TGCATCTACGATGGCTGAATTCTCAGTAACGCTCTCTGACCACACAGTTCACTGAGTTGGGCCCCCTTTCATTTTCGTGGGAAGTTACTATCTGTTGGAAGTCATGTGTGGTCGGCGATCTACATTCTTCTGTCCAGTCATGACATGCAGCGATTCAATTCTCGTTAAATGAGTGCCTTGCCTTCCATGTTTTTGAGAGCCCTCCTTGTGTGTCCAGTCTCGCGCGGCTTTGTTTCACTCATCATTTGGCTAACCATACCCGTCCCGTTCCACCCTAACTGGTTCTCATCTGTTTTATTGTGTTTGATTCCATCTCATCTCATCTTATTGCATCTCATATGATCGCATCCGATTCCGTTTCACCCCATCACGTGTAACCCTATCCCGTCTCATTCCATCCTATCTCATTCACTCCTGTCACTGTTCTTACTCCGCCCTCACCCCCCCCCCCCCCCCCGTAGTATCTGCTCTGGGATATAAACCGGATCCCTGTAGCCGGCTGATCTCTGCAACGCACTGAACGCTCGCTGCAGACGCCGCAACGACTCGCTCCCAACGCTACTGATATCATGAGTACCGCCGATCTGGCGCTATTCACGGCCAAACTGCCGCTATCACCACCGAACCTGCGCTCTGTTATGTAGATTCTACGCTCTTCAAACTTCGACTGTTGGGTCGTAAGGCTCTGTAACGATCATCCTGCAGCTCAAGCTGCGCCTCTGACCGGACCGGAGAGGATGATAGTCTGCTGCGGGCGGTACGGTAATCAGGACCGGTCAGAGATGGCTGGTGTGGATCTGCCGAGTAAATTACACCCGGTTCCACCCCCTGACCGACGTAATCTGCCCTGATGGGCCTGGACTGGTGGGAGGTGGCGGGGAGGGGTTGATTGCCGCCGGTGGAATGTAGATCGTTTCCGTTCCCCTTGGGAGTAGCGTGGGTCTTGGGGAGAGCTGCTACGGCTGGAAAGGGGAAATGCAAATTGCAAGACGACCGTCTGCAACCGTTTGCCATCTGTTGCCACTGGATCGCCCAGCAGACGTCTACATGCCGCCTATCCGTCAAGCCGCCCGTACCAGCATCCGCTGTTGCACCCCCAGAGTCCTCCAATGAGCTAAACCCACCAAATCGCTGGAATTCGCGGAACTATTGAAGCTCGTATATTTTTGGACGGATAGGTATTGCAGGTATTGCTGACCCTTTACTTGTATCAGTTGAGTAAACTGACTCCCTCCAAGAATATTTCGCCGCTGTGCCGGTTGGCTTCATTCTGGGGTCATTAGGAGAGAGATGTCTCCGAATTCTGTCCCAGTGGAGGGGTTTTTGTACAAAAATGTCGCTACTGCTTGACCTCTGATCGGTTATAGAGTCACGTGAAACGTCTTTGCCCTCCTCGATAGAAAACAGTCTTACCCGAAACTAACGGTTTGGCCTCCAGGGTATTTGCAATTCCTCCGATCATTTGACAAACAACTGACCGGAATAGCCACCCGGCTTTACTGAGACCTAAGAGACTCGTAGCTCTGAGCAAGGCCCTAAATAGCTGAGTATCTCTGGGCTTCAGCTATGTTAAAGTGGAAGGCACGGGGGAAGCTTTGTCGCAGGAGTGCAGAGTACGGTCAGATGTTGGTCGTTGCTTGAGGTAGCTTCGTGACCTTGGTGGTCAATTGTCGCCTGTTCTCGAGTTATGTGGTCGAGGGGAGGGCTGATGGCTGACGCTACTCTTGCTAGGGATTGTAGTGCTGGCTGAAGGCCCGGTCATCGCACAATGATGCAGCTTATTGGGGTCGATCAGTGGAGGATGCACCCTTGAAGGAACTGCGACATTGTGGCTGGAAACTTTGGGCTTTGGGGAGCCTTTGAACTACTTTGTTTTATGATGTATTTGTATGACTTGGAAGTCATAACCATTTGATACACCTCTCCAGACATGGATTCTACGAAAAAAAAAAACAAGCCTTCGAATTGTGCGTGGCAGTTATCACTGAACTGACTCGTACGACTAGATCAGAGCAACGCGTTCAGCAGTTACCGACTTCCAGACAGCGCTCACCTGACTCAGTGTATGTAACTCGATTCTTTCACCAAACAATCAACACCTTCACAAACTATTTATTTACCGCGCTGCCAGCCGGCTCCTATCCCTCCTTCCGTCTGACGGCCGCTCACGGGTCGCCCCCAGGGTGTGTTTATAGCTGGCGACTAATTGTCGACTATTTCGGCGCGCGCGCGGCGTGTCTGGCGCGGCGGGTGACCGATGACCGGAGGCTGCCTTGATCTTCCCCCTCCCCTCCCCCCTCTCTCCCCTCTCCCCTGAGTGAGGGAGAGGTAGCCCATGGCGCTGTGCCCAGTGGCAGCTGTGATGCCATCGAATGGGGCGGGGTGGGGAGCGTAGAGTGTCTGAGGGTGGTCTGATGGGTACATTTCACGGCTTCTTCTACTGTTAGTTTTCAAATTGATTTGTAGCTGTTTATTGCTGATACGTATCTGTTTTGCAAAACGTCTCAGGAAACTTGACAATTTTGCAATGAGCGGACTCGCAAATCAAACATATTCGTTCCTTTATTAGTTTAATTGGCACATATGAGTGATTTGGCTTTTAGTGGTTCCCTGTGCTGATGGACGCCACCATTTGTAATCTTCGCACCATGCCGTGACTCCCGTCGTTAGTAATCGACGACCGGTGGGACGGTCTGTGCGGGGTCGAAACGTGCCACGCCCACGTTTGTCATCATATAGCCACGCCCACAACTCTCATCCTATATTCACAGCTCTTCCCATGGCTGCACTTATACTTCATCCTGAAGCTTCTCATGATACTATCCAGTATCAACGCTGTGTCCCTCCCAAAGCCACGGCCACACACTATCCCAGAACCACGCCCACTCGCCATTTCACGCCCACGCCCCACAGCCGTCCCCTGGGGATATGGTGGGAGATGCCTGCCGGTCGCTGGCCGGCGGCGGCTGTCATATCATTCGTCATCCGTCATTCGTCATCCGGCTCCCTCCTGACGGTGGCTGAGGCGGATCGGTTATAGCATAGGTGCTTCCACCTCTGTTTTCCTCACCTGTTTTGAGGCCAGAAAAAGGCGAGAAAGAGAGAAAAGGAGGAAAAGGAGAAGAAAGTTTAGAAAAAAGGGAAATGTGCATTGAAGCAGTTCTTTTGGTAGTAAAAGACTGGTCATTGGTTGGCGTACGGGGGAGACGAAGGTTGGTTGTGTGGAACTCTGGCCTGGCCACCGCCGACGCAGCTCTCTCCTAATTACTCAGTTTGATATTTGAACGGCACGCCATGCTCACACCGATGCACCGTTTGCTCTACCACTCACTGATTTCAATTGTGGTCAGCTTGTGGCCATTGAGACAAGCGAAAACAGGTGCAGCTTCCTGCGTGATTGTGCATTTCCCTGAGCCCCTTTGGGTTTGGGAGAGGCGAACGTGTTGATCTAGTGAAGTCGTGACACTTGTCTGACTCTCCACTCACCTTTTCAACCAATTGAAACGTTGAATGGAAAATCCACTAGCATGTTTGTTTAATGAACGTGAATTGCGTTTTGCACTTCCGTGCAGTTCTTTTTGGATAACCGTTCACGCCCAATGACGCTCAGCTACTGAAGAAGGGAAGCGCTCTGCAGCACACAACCGTTTCATCTGCTGACAAGGATAATCGTATGAAGAGTCTGGAGGGCTGAGAAGTGTTTGACCAGTTTGTAGCTTCTGCACTATCACCCTAGTCGCCACTAACCATACATAACTTTGATCCAACGTCTCTATGATATGAAAACTGCGCACTAAGATTCGACGTCATGTTACCACGGTGTGACGTTGCCAGATCATAGCGTGGTATATCGGCTTGCCTTACTCCGACTGCTGCGCTCTTCCGTCAGTTGGCCAATTCTCACGGCCCAACAGGATACCCGGCCTCCCACGCCTCGCCGGCCGACTATGCTCCATTCGAGATAAATTTTGAGTCACTGGTTACACGGCTTGGCTAGGACGGCGTGTTTGATGTAGAAGAAAGACGGCATACTTATTTCTCTGGAGCAAGTATGCCATTTTCTCACAAAATGTAGTTATATCAGTATCAAACTGCGCGGATCATCTCGAAATGTTCGTGATTCTTTTATCCCCTCAAAGTCACTGCTGTGTCCCTAAGTTCCCAGGAGCCTATCACCTATCTGTCTCCTGTCTCATTCTGGCACCCACAGTGCCCCTCCCGCCGTCCCGAGAGGCTGCTCCTGCCCTGCTCCCGGCCACCACCGATCGATAACAGGCGTGGACCTGCGGCGGCGGTGTCCTAATGGGACCGATGCTTGGACCGCTCCAATTGGTACGGTGATCTCATGTAATGGCCATGGCCGGCCGGATTAGGACCCTGATGGGAGAGATACGGGCGGTGCTGACTCAGTTAGGGAGTCAGTTCTAGAGTTATCGGGAAGAGTTTCGTAAACATGGCGCCTTTTTAGAGCGCTGATGGGATTGTGATGATTTGGAAACAGTCGATTTTAGCTCATCATATTTCTATTGTTAATTTATACTCTTTCAAGATTCTATAAATAAAAATCTATCTAGGACTGTGATTTGCCCAAGCTAGACATTAGATTCTCGCACATGCTAATATTTTCGAAACTCATCCAGATAAGCAATGCAATGGCTTAGAAATCTTAAAGCCTGCCAATTCTAGCAGCTCATTACCTGATATCGATTACTCGACTACTTAACGCTTGGCCATAGATCACCAATGTCAGGCACCAAAGCTGCACTTGCCTATTTTGGACGCCCAACCCGCAACATTTACCCAGCGGAATTGAACCGTGGCACCACACATGACACCGCTGGCTGCTGTCCAGACCCGCTGTCGGCCCGGAAAAGGTCAGACATTTCACCCCTCGGGTCACTGGCCAGTGTCCAGTGCTGCGCTAGAGGAATCACGCTGGGCATTGATCTGGTCTGAGCCGGTCTTCGACAAGTTGATGTTTGGACCTCGTCACTGGTCGACTCGGCTACGGTTGGAGACCAGTCTGTCGTTTCGCTGCCTAGCCTTTCTGTGACACCGTGACGGTGTGCTGTGACGACTCTGATCGTGACGCGCCCGTTACTAAGAGCTGGCGTGACGTGACAGACCGGTGACGGACGCTAGGCCAAGGTGACAGTTGATGAGTGAGTTAGTTAACCAGTTTCGGGCTACAAGTGCCGACGAAGTCAAAGTCGTCTGATATTTTCAGAGTCACAATGGGCTAAGTAGCGTGACTAACGAAATGCAAATATGTTGCTTTGTATCTCCATAAAATAGCGGTATTCTAGCCAGTGTAAAACCTCTGTAGCCTTAACATTATTTATTTCTGATCGCCACTGCGATTCGTGTTGTCATGGCGTACATAAGTGGTGTACATAAGTGACTTTTGACGAGTCTCTGTCACGTAGACCAACTTTCCAGGGAAGTCAGAGTTTGGCAATGTTTGCAGTGATGATCTCAGTGGGTAGTTCTGTCAATCCGTCACCACCATTGACAGCTAATCTATCAGCGGTGGTGTACCTAAAGGGAGGATCAGAGTTGCTCAGTAGCTGGGTCTTACCCATCTTCGGCTTTCTCATGACGTGTGGGGTTTGTCTGGTGAGAAGGCCATGGCATCATCCATGGACAGGCGGCCGCGCGGTAAACAATCTCTGCGGGTAGGTCCAAGGTCTGTGCGGTGCAAAACTGGTCCCACAGGGGCAGTCTGGAAGTCTTATCCATCAGATTGTGAGCAGTTGAATGGGTGGATGTTGGAGCACCTGTGGGGTTTTATGCCCAAACTCAGCGGCCATTCAACGGCTCATCCTTATTCTTATGTATATCCTTGCAGCCTTATATTGCCGTTGGCTTCCTTCAATCCTTGCACGTTTGCATAAAAATAACCCACTAGCTCCACTATTCTCACAACCTACTATTGCCTGTCCCTCTTCGTAGGTCTGGCCAATCCAGCTGCAAAGTTTCGCCCATGGCCACCAACCGTGGGGGACGAGGCCGGGGGCACCCCTGCTGAGCTGTTGAGCCCTCCTCTGTGAGTGATTGATGGGTGAGGGGTGTGGTGACAGGACAGTGATGAGGCTCTGTTCCCCACCGCCACCCCCGCGCGGATGACGTCAGAGAGATGACGTCACAGGTGATGTCACAGAGTGGGTTGGTGATTGATGTTATTTATGGGACGGCGTGGAAGTGGCTTCCGTGTTTTCAGTGATTTTAATGGAATTATTCATGACATTGTTTCTGATGGACTCTAAATGAGCGCATATTTTACTTGGGAGATTATGGAGCTGAAAATAGTAGTGCTTCATACGCTTTTTTGGAAGGGCAGTTTGTAGTGAAATATTATTAAATCTTACGTGGTCTCAAACTGTTCTACTTTTTCTGGAATGTTTGCTCATTTTCCCCCGAATTTCTTCTGGCTTTTTGTTTCCAAATTCCAATTATATTTTACGCAGCTTGCAAACCATCCAGCATGCACAATTTAGCTGCATTCTTTTTGCTAGCCATTTGTTCCCTATCTGCCATTAATTTCCGGCTGTCACTCCAACCGTTGATGACCTCACGTTAGGTGACATCATGCCAAAAGGGGAGCATCATGACCTGACAAGGTCACCGTGTGGGGGCCCTCTCAGGCCACAGGGCTGGCGTCGGTTGGAAGGGACCGATCTGGGTCTGTGGTGGGGTGTGGGGTGGATTGGGGGTTGGGTGGATCGTGGGGGGGGGGGGGCAGCGGATGTGGTCGGTTGTGGTGGAAGGTGGAATGGATGGGAGTTTTGTGGGTTGTGGCTGCCGACACGCCGTTTTAACGAGCTATGATATCATGGCGCCGGGCAGCCCGACCCCTCTGGTGCCGTCCAATGCGCCCTTTTACCGCTGCCGACACCGCCACCATGTACCGTCGCATGACCGTTAGCAACGCTGCAGCAAGGGTGTACCTATCTCAGGTCGACTTTGGTGGATTCTGATTGTAAAATCCCAGGCTGGTCCATGCGCTGGCAGTTGAGAATAAGCGCTTAAAACGTCTCCGCAAATCGATTTCCAACTCACGTAATTATTCAGCACGTGCCACGCTAGGTCTCACCAGTAAACCCATCCATTCAATTGTAATGAATCGCGCCTGTTTGTAATTAAGTGTCTGGCACTCAGGCCATATCGTTCATCACAGCCTGCTGTCCTGCCCTGGCCGGCGGCGGCGGCGGCGGCACAAGTCTGACGGCTGACATCAGCCGTGGGCGTGGGCGGGGGCGGGGGCGGCACCTGAGTCGGCCGGGCGGCCCCTGATCAGCGGCGACGGCGGATGCATGAGATGCAGCGCCGGGTCGTGATGGTGCATTGTTGCAAGACCTTGGCGATTGGAGCCATGAGCCCGAACCAGTGTCATGGCACTCTACGAATGGGATTTCGTGGCTCGGTCATCGGTGGCTTATATAACGGTGGCATGCGATGACTTTGTTATTCATGAGTTAGGCGTCCCTTTGGAATGCTCGACTTTCCACATTTGATATCGGCAACCGGCAGTCTTTTGTGAACGCATTAAAAAAAAAACGATTTAAAAACATCTCGATTATTTTCCCCTAAAAATAATGAATAGCTGAATGTTTTGGAGCAGGATTGAACTTCATGAAACCTATTTGGAACAGTATGCTCCTTTAGTATGGTATTTGTTTGTAAATCCTGTTTTGGTGACCCGCAGTCTGGAAGATGGATTATGTCAAGGTAAACATGATCGGTTGGCTATTAAATGTAATTTTGCGTTCCGAACGCAAAATGTTTTTCTATGTATCCGGCGCGGCAGCGAAGTTACCAAATGCGGCAGCGGTTTAGCGGGGAGCCGCCGCCAGGGGTCGGGCGGGACCTATGAGCGCTCGGCGGCGGCCGCCGCGGGGAGCGGTCACTTTTTCCTCAAACCTCGTTGGGTTCGGAGATCAACACCGCCCACCACCCCGCCTTCGCCTCAGTATCACACTATTAATGCAACGAATGCTAGTAATGCGTTGTTATCATTGTTTGTTCTACCTACACCTTTATACTGTCGGTTCATGCGTTGCTGCACGACTGTTATGTACAGTGTACACCTACATGTTATGCGGTGTATATGTGTATCGGACTGTATGTTCAAGTGTGGGCATTTTGGACCCTCACCCAAAGACCAATGCAATATGACAATACAGTCCCGAAACCACTAACATCGGTCTTTGCTAGCGCGAAGGTTATATAGAAATAAATTTGCTGTGTAAAATGTCAGCGCTGCAGCGTCTACTCGACCACCCGGACTGACCAGACTTCAACCAGACTTTTGACAGTCCGCGCAGACTAGCGACAGACTCACCAGACCGCCCGGACTGGCGACAGACTAGCCCAGACTGGCCAGGTGGACCGGAAACAACACCACTTGTTGATGAAGGCCTCCGGGGTTTGATGCTCACGCCATTTCATGTTGTGGTCTGTTCTACGTCACATGGATAGCAATCCTGACCCGAACACAAACAACAAACGGGTGGCTGGCTTTTCACTGAACCCATTGCGGTTGCTGGTTTGGGCATCCGTTTGCCGAAGGGCTGCCGCAGCTTTGGTCACGTTTTAACCTTCAGCACCGACAAACAGTGCATATTTGCAGAGGTGCCGTACGGAGTCCGGTCACGTGCCGGTATTTCCTGTGTGGACCAGTGTGGACCATGTGACCCGGGCTTTTTAACACGCGATCGGTGCGCTGGACGTCATGTGACCCTCTAAGTCACGTGATCAAGGCGCCGCCTCTGGGAAGGATCACGTGATGAGTCTGTGGAGCATGCAATTGCGAAGGGGTCAGGTCACGTGCTGTTGTGTGGGCGTAGCTAGTCAAAAGGTCACCTCAAGCGGTGACTGAGGGGCATGAAGAGATTGGAGCTTGCTCAACATTTCGGGGAGCTGTGGCATGTATGTAAACAATGCGGTGTATGGTCTGAGAAAGGAATGTTTGCAGCAAGTGTGGCCATGGCGCCCATCAGACAGCCGGGGGTTGTGATAACTGGAGGAACGCCGAGGCTTAACAAAATGTGAAGGGCACCACAAGGGTGCAGATCTGCCATCAAAACGCTGGCTTACCAAAGCATTTTTGCTGCCACAAACTTGAATGCTAAATAACCTGGCGTGCATAAATAATCAAACTTGAGGTCGCGAATTGGTAGGTATACATACCCATAATCGGCGCAAGGTGCATACCTACTTCGCTGACCGCACAATTTTCACGCATAGTTTCGAAAATGTCGTATTTAGGGTTTGTACATACAGTCCGCTGACCCTACAGTTTTCACGCATAGTTTCGAAAATGTCATATTTAGGGTTTGTTCATTGGTACGGACTACGGCATCTCTTCTTCGTCTCTGTCTTTCTTTTCTACTCCATTGTCTTCGCCTCCCTTCCCTCATCTATCCTTACCTACTATCTCTCTCCCTCGCATCACTCTCCTCTATCCTATCCTCGGTTCTCCACTCTTCTTCTATCAGCCTCCAATCTCTAATCCAACCCCATGCATTTCCACTTTTACCACGTATCACACGCCGATCCTGATTGAACCCACGGTCGGCTTTGTGTTCACCGAAATTAAACCCCGGAGTGCCATCTGCTACCTACTTTGATTTGGTCTGGCCAACAAGTACGAAAATAAGTCGAATTTGGTTTCAGCACTATAGTTAGTATAGCTCGCTGCCTCTAGACCACCCTGCTCCGAAGTCCGAGCATTGAAGTGCTGCAAAATGTGCTGCAACGCAGCCTACATGCACGATGGGTGCAATCGAAATGGTATGATCGGATGTTTCCATTTCTCCTACACTAACACGAAACTGATGGCTTCAAAAGCATGAGCTCAGCAAAGGGTTGCCGACGGTGTCGATTGTTTGATCTTGTTAATTACGGTTCTGATTCGAGGACCGTTTGATGTGTTGGCTCTCCGCCCATCCGATTTCCTAGTTTTAGCTAGCTGATTTTAGCAAGACGCTTTTAGCTAATGAGCTGGCCGGTAATTGAAATCTCGGGTCACTGGTGTCTCTGTAAACATATAAATAAGCAGAACATCAACAGACTCGTGACTCTTAGTAGACTGAGCATGGCTATGCAGCCACGGTCCAAATGAATGGTAAATAGGCACAGAACCAGACAAGGAATTTAGCAGGGGAATGTCGAAAGCACTATGCTTACTTGTACCATGTATGTCTTGTAACATGTCAACGGGCACGAAAACGTATTTCACAGCAAGGTGTCGACGGACATCGCGAGTCACTTGGCGCACATTCAAGATGGCAGAAACTCTTAGGTATAGGAGATCCAAAGGCTATCTGGAAAGCCATTAACTGGCGTGGAGAATTTGAGCTCCCTAATGGTAAAGACGGGCCATCTGATTTGGAATTTAAATCACACTTCAATAATTTACTAGACTCGACTGAAGGTAGGGGTATGGAATGTCCAACAGTAAATATGTATGTTCCCATTCTCGATGACCCGATTACCATCGATGAAGTAGTGACAGAAGTTAAACGCTTGAAAAGCTGTAAGGCGGCGGGCACGGATGGAATTCCTCCAGGGGCCTTAAAACTGTTACCTTCGGATTGGCTTAACGTTTTATGTGTTCTACTCAATATGGTTTTTACAATAGGCTATCCGGTGCAGTGGACTGCAGCTAAGATGTTTACCATTTTTAAGAAAGGAAACAAGCATGATACTAATAACTATCGCGGAATTAGCATTCAGGTGGCATTGGCTAAATTGTATGAAGCGGTACTAAACAGAAGATTCTGTGCGTGGTTTAAGCCAGATCTTGAACAAGCTGGAGGACAGGAGGGTAGAGGGTGCCCAGAACAGCTGCTGACACTGCGGCTCTTAATAGATTACGCACGGAAAACAAAACAGAGCTTGTATATCATGTTTGTTGATTATGTCAAGGCTTATGACAAGGTAGATAGGAACTTGCTTTTGAGGCTATTGGCTTCAAAAGGATGCGGGCAAAATTTTATTCCAGCCATTGCAAACAGTTTTAAAGATACAGTCAACGTCCTAGGAAGCGAATCATTTCATTCATACCGTGGGGTTAAGCAGGGTGCAGCTAACAGTTGCTCGTTGTTCACCTTTTATATAAATGAAACAATTAAAAAGCTGAAGGAGTCCGGCGTGGATGGTTATCTCGGAAATTTACATTCTTTGCTTTTTATGGACGATACGGTTATATTAACGAGCATGGGATTGAAACTCAATCTGCTGTATGATGCTGCAAAAGAGATAAATATGTCCATGCATTCAACCAAATCCCAGTTTATGACAGTTAATGTAACTGACAAAAGGCCTTTTGAGATAGAAAATGCTAGAATATGCTACACTGATAGTTATATATATTTGGGATCGAACATGTCAAATGCGCCCATCAAAAATCAAGTGCAAGCACACATTGATTCAAAGCGAGGACATATCAGAAAGTTTTCCGCTTTTCTGAGGAAGAACAAGGATGCACCGCTTAAAGTGAAAAGAGAGGTGCTGGAGAGTGCATTAAAAGCGTCCATTTTGTACGGGTGCGAAAGCTGGCTTTGTAATGATATGCAGTGCGCGAATAGTGTAATGATGACGGCCCAGAAACAAATGTTGGGGGTTCGTACACAGACTTGCACTGACCTAGTTCAAGTAGAATTGAGCTCGGGATCAGCAAAAGCATGGGTGCAGCAAAGACAAAAGGATTTTTTCAAGAAAGTAATGTCACAAAGTAGTTACGGTCAGAGCCCTTTGTTTAGAGCAGCTGAGCTGGCTCGATCGGCCGGATCCCCCGCGGGACGTTATTTACAGGGCCTCGTGAACAGCACAGACAGACCGATAGAAAAGGACCTAGAAATTGTAAAGGCTAGGATAAGCCAAGCTCATACGTCAAGGAGAGAAAATTACATCTTGTTTAATCCAAATTTGACCTTACACCCGATTTACGCAGACACAACTGTACCGGAAGCTGATAGATTAGCATTTAGTCAGATTCGTCTTGGCTCACATTTCCTAAAAATAGAGACAGGAAGATGGGCGAGGATCGAAAGAGATAGGCGTGTTTGCGCTTGTGGACAGGTGCAGACTGAGGAGCATGTGTTACTTAACTGCCCATTCACACAGACAGCTCGGACCCGGCACTTCAGACTTACCTATGCCAACCTAAGGGTTCTTATGGATTCAGAAAATAATGCAGATCTGGCCAACTACTGTCGCCTCGTACTTGAGCAGACGCATGATCTTAATGCCAATAGAGGAAGGTAGTTTTAGGAAGGTAGTTGTGTGTTTTTATATTGTTTTGTGTTTTAGACTTTTGCGTGTCTGGCTTCGAATTTAACTAGACATTTAGTGCACGTGTATGTTACTTTTAATGGACACTGATTTACGTGCATTTTAAGGTTTGTGTTTTATCCGCGTTTATTTCTATTTTAAGTTACATCATTTGTACATGCACCTGGTGTCAATAAACTCTACTACTACTACTACTATGACATCAATTCTGGATGTGTTTATAGATGCCTGCAGAGTGCAGATAATCTGGTATTTATTGGATAAAGGATGTGAGGAGATGAGTAGAATTCAACGATATTTCTAAAGGAAACATCAGAATTCGCTGAAATCCTTCTTTGGAATCGCAGCTGCAACCGCAGTTCTTCCATGTTCCCACGGCTTGCAACATTGTTTTGCTGCTTTTATGTTATGATCACATGAAGTTGCATCCAAGGGTTGCATCACCATCATTTCTGATGCTTTTTTCCAGCTAACAAATCTGGGACGCAAACATCTTCGGATGTCGCGTGCGTAGCTCAGCCGATCCTGAATGGGGGCTTCTTTCGATCGCATGATTATAAACTAACGTGTGTTTATTTCTGTGCATTCTGATCACCAAAGCGATATGGATTTAATCACACTAATGCGTTGGAATCTGGTGAGCCGATTTCCACTAATCTAGTGAACAAAGTAGCTCCAGTGACCTCAGCATGTATCGGTTGCCAGACTGGCTAAGGGATGAAGACGTCCGTGATATAATCCGGTGCCCGATCTGGCAACCGACCAACTCTGGCCACCTGCCCTGGCAACTGCGCCCGACTGGCATCCGAACTTCCGCTACCACCGGCGGCATTACTGGCATGGATTTTGGACGAAAAATATAAAACAGCCAACGTTAACACGTTATAAAAATTCGTCCTGTTATTGGCTAATAAGTTCTCCGGGAGATGCAAATAAACCCAGTTCTAGGACTCCGGCTTTCTGTCGGCCAGATGTGATCACAACTCACCAATTATGAGGTGTCATTGTCAATCATATTTAAATTTTAATTAATAATTCGCAGCCTTGATGCTCGCCATAGTTCCTATGTAAATTGAACACTATCAGATTGGCTACAACATTTCTGACAAGTCGCTGAAGCAGTCTACTACCGAAAAATGTCCATGCGTCCGTCCGATTACGAAATCGCATTTGATGAGCCGGTGACCCATTCTGGGCGTCGTTTCCACATCCGGAGCTGCTCGCGGTCTTGTCCCTTATCTCCGGGCAGTCGACCCAAGGACTCAATTGACCTCCTGGTGCCCAGCTATGTAAGAAAGATATCTGACAGCTTCATCAGACAATGGCCTCAGTCTGTCCATTGTTTGGGTCGTGAAGCTGTAAACGCTCGGGTTTATCCAATTAGAGGCTGCGATCCAACCCGTCAGGTTATTGTTCCCGGTTTCAGCGGTTTCGTTGTCTTCTTTCGACTTTGTTTTCTCAATTAGGCAGCTATATCAAGGTTCGACTCGATGTCGGGTGCTTCATTATTTTGTTTATATCCACTGTTCTGTAAACGGCGCGCTGTGTCACTCGCACTACAAGATACCTTCGAAGCTCGCTCCTCAGACAGCATGAAGGTATTTCAACAGAAACAAATTCATGGCTGTTCACCACATCCATTACAACCATCCATCGCCGCCTGTCTGCTACCGACAGCGGTTTCTACATGGCTATAGTTCGTTTTTTCTAAGTTCGACCCTCACTGTAAACATCATTTTGAACATAGCACGAGAATTGCTAGCTAAATTGCTTAGAAAGCTAGTTAGCGCACATTGTACTGTAGACATGAACAATATTTTCCAAATAAGTTTTACACACCGATGATATGCCGTTCTGTTAAGCGCCGTGCGATCTATTGATCAGTTCAGTTATAATATCTGACAAGACGTCTATCCCTGTGGGGTTGCATATAAAGGGAAATACGAGCTAGGATTCTGGAAAATAAGAGCAAAGAAGAAATAATAATTGAGTAAAATTAATCGTCTGTGAAAACAAAGTGCGCCAGCTAGTTTTCTCAGTAATTTAGCTAGCAATTATCGTGCTGTGTTCAAAGAGACGATTACAGTGAGGGTCGAACTTAAGAAAAACGAACTATAGTTTGTTCGGTTCATCCCTAAGTGACTGTCAGACATGCTCCAAACTCACAGCTGCCGCTGAATATATCCACGGTCTTGCCGCAGTTATGCCACTCCCCAAGCCACTGAGCCTGCTTCCCTGCTCAAATTTTATCTTGCCTCCCGTCGCCAGTTCTCCTCAGTCTCTTTTTTTGTCGCCTCCCTCCTACTCTCCCCACTTTTCCCTTCTCTCCTGTCTCCTCCCTCCCGTCTCCTCAGTGCTCTCCTTTTGTCTCATCCCTCCCTCCTGTCTCTTCAGTCTCCCCTATTGTCTCATCCGTCTCCTGCTCTGTCCGCGTCTCCTCTCGGCGCTGGAGCGGCTCCAAACCAATCGGGACTGGATTAGTTTAGTGCCCAAAGGCATGACAGGGTCGCTCAGGGGTGCCGCGGTGGCCGCGGGGGCGGTGACAGGGGTGCGTCTGAGGAAGCGTCTAGAACCCCTGCCAATGTGTCCCTCTCCTGCCCGGCGTCAGCAGGTAGGGTGATGTATGATGGCCACAGACGCATCGGTAGCGGTCCAGGGGTTCGAGGAAGGATGGATTTAGAGGTAGCTAGGAATGCTGGTTTGAAGAAGTGGCTAGTTTTAGTGAAAGATGTCTTGTTAAGCTCCTTCATTTGCATATTCTTATGTGAAACGGAAGTTGGGTGCTTTCTATTGATTTTGTTCTTCCCGCAGAACATTTTCGTGTGAATTTTCTTTCGGCCTGGCCTGACAGCCCGTCACATGCATGGCTGGCCTCCAATAGTCAAATTGCGAGTGGTCGGAATTTAGATGTCTCCGTTTGGATTTGATGCGTGCAAAGCAGATCTACGCTGTCTCGCATTGGACGCCAACCGTACGTTATTTGACACCAACTCGCACGGCGCACTACTGAACATTTTCTCGTCGCACTTTGCACATTTTCACGGAGCGTTTGATCAATATCCGATATTCTGGCCATTCACTAATCCACCTCAGTGCTCTGGCAGCCATTTTTGTCTGTCCGAGTCTTTTTTGTACGATTTGTAAAGCAATTACCGTGCCCGCCGTGTGGTACGTGCCACTTAGCACACCCCAATCCCCTAATACCCAATAAATAATAACGTTGTCCGTTATGCTCACCCCATAATTATTCCCGCTTGATTATCCCAGCCCCTGTGATCACTGGGCCTCCCTCCCTCTCTCAACCATGCGTTGCAAGTCTCGTGGGGGAGGGGATGACCAACGTGCGTTACAAGTCTTGTTGTCTCGGTGGGGGGCTGACGCACGTGCGTTTATCGATACGCTATCTGACTACCGCGCGCTCGCCCGTCTGTGTGTTTCAGTGGAAGGTGGGAGCCCGGCGCGAGCTGGTCTCGTCGGTAGCGGGGACCGTCGCCGGCTCAGTCGCTCGTCGGACGCGGTCGGTGGAGGTGGTGCAGTTCAAGACAGTCGGCTGGGTGCGCCCGGCCTGTCAGAGTGGTGTGGAATCTTCCGTGGTGCCTGAGACGTGGTATCCACGATGAAGTCGCCGCCGCTGCTTCTGCTGCTGGTTGTGACAGTCTCTGCGGCAGGGAACTCAGGAAAGTACGGAGAGCTGGAGACACTCCACGAGTGGGCCCGGCTGGACTTTGACTGGGCGTCTGCGGAGGCGCGTGAGACCGCCATCGAGACTGGTCGCTACGTGCCCGACTACTGCGCTCTGTATGATGTCAAGGCCGTGGATGGAGAGGTATTTGTGACGGTTCCTCGTCTGAGGCACGGTGTACCCGCCACGGTGAATCGAGTACTGGCGAGAAGTAACGACACGGTGCTGAGTCCTTACCCCAGCTGGGAGCTGAACACTCACGGGTCGGATTGTAAGGGGATCCAGAACGCCCTGGCGATTGAGATCGATCCACAGCGTAGGATGTGGATCATCGATTCGGGAAGTCACGGTATGTTCAGTCGCTCGACTCACGAATGTCCCGCCAAGCTGGTGGTCTGGGATATGGTGGCTGGGAAGGAAGTAAGGAGGTTCAGCTTCCCCGAAGAGCTGGTGCCTTACCGGCAGGGAGCCATGCTGCGTGCTTTGGTGCTTGACACGGCTGCAGGGAACTCTGAGGACTGGTTCGCTTATGTGGCAGACATGATGGGTGAACAAGTGCTTGTGTACTCGTGGAGGGAAGACTCCGCCTGGAACGTGACGCATCCCTCCATGAAGTACGACGCCTCTGCGATTGCGGTGGAGATAGGTAGTGAGGTCGTCTCTTTCCCTACGGCCATTGACAGCCTGGCGATATCTCCTCGGAGTGCTCCTGATCAGCGCCTGTTCTTCGCCCCGCTCTCCAGCTTCCATTTCTTCTCGATCGCCACATCGTTCCTGCAGAATCGCACTCACGTAGCGCTGGCTTCAGCCGCTGAGATCAATGAACATGTGGTCAAAGTGGGCACCCGCAGCTCCCAGTCTGAAGGGATGACCGTGTCAGACTCGGGAATCATGTTCTACAGCGTTCTTAACAACAATGCCATCGACCAGTGGAACACGAGTGCGCCCTTCTCGGCGAAGGATCAGGTCTACCGCGACGACACCCGCCTCCAATGGACGAGCGCATTCGGCTGGGACGGCGGCTACCTCTACGTGGCCAGCAACCGCTGGCACAAGGCCGGTCTGCTGGCGTTCAGCTCGTCCGACGAGCTGATGTACCGCGTGCTGCGTGCCCGGGTCGACATGGACAGCTACATGGGGCCCTACCGCAGGGGGCAGCGGGTGGGCGTGGCTGGCTCCGCGCCGCCCCGCGCCACAACCGCCGCTGTGGCGCTGCTCTGCGCCGTGCTTGCCGCAGTCGCCGTGTAGCCGCGTCAGATGTGTCGACAGTGCGCCACAGTGAAGACAGTACAGGTATGAAAAAGGAGACGATCTCGTTTTGAGAGCTCGCTTCTTTGATGACTAACCTTCCGCCGCTTGGCTGATAACTAACCACAACTAACATCGCTCGCTGTAGCTACGATAACTCAACACTCACGTGCCCCTTAATATCTTACACGTGTGCTGCCGTAACCTGCACGTGGAACGTGTTGCACTGCGCGAGCGCCCTCTAATGTACTGCACGTGCAATGTGCATGCTGTAAGATAGTGCTTGCAAGTAACCGCGTGTCTGTAGTTAAATGTACGAATCGTGCCCGCGACACCTGGCTTATCCCTGTATAAACTCAACTGACTCGCTGAACGAGGTCTGACTCATTGACTCATCTTCCCGAATCAGTCACTGACTCTGACTCACCTTCTCGAGTCAGGCCTCGAAATGCACCAGCCTGTTGTCTGACCTCCAAGCATGACCATCCATACGCCTTCGCTCACGTGCCACCAGACGTGCTAAAACACCGCATTAAACTCTGTTCGACCGTGCAAACCAATGTGTTGTGTGCTGCTACCTCATCGACGTGTACCGGCCAACCTAGGGGCCCGCTCGACCCACTTTGGCGCCCGCTTGAGGGAACAGGAGGTGCCTGTTGTCGAGTTTGCGTGTTGTGGTATCTGTTGCGTGTTTGTTGCGCTTTTTAGGTGGAATTCTCCCCAACAGCTCTAGGGTAGCACGAAATGTCGAGAAAAAATAGGTTGATAAAGTGGGGTGAGATCGATGGTTGTTGAAAGTCGATCGCGTATCCGTCGCTATTTATACGTTTCCAGAAGCGTAAGCAGATAGTAAACGAACAACCTATTGTGACTGGGAGCGAGGCTGCTGATATGACCATTGGTCAGTTCGCGGCGTCGATATTCGATGAACAGCTGCTTAGTGCTTACAGCTGTTATTTTACTACTGCTGACAGCTCCAACTAGGAAGCATAGACAGCAGTATTTCTGTATTTTCTGTATAGACAGCAGTATTAACAGTATTTCTGACGTGCCAGTTCCGATGACCGCTCTTGGTTTCGGCTTCCTGTTGGTGGTCCAATAACCAACTGTATATTTCTCAATTAACTGAAGCCGTACTGGCATCAGGCAAACAGCTCTGGCTCATCGCCCAACTTTGGAAAGTCTGGCAGGGTCCCTCGACTGTTGAACGCCAGACGGTCGACTCCGGTCGACCTCCGGGGCCGTCCCTGTCGCCTCCGTCCCGGCGCGTCGGAGCGAGCCGCGACAGTCTGGCGCCGTCGGTATCGACTGAGACCAGTTCGTCGGAGCCGACGACTGGCGCGTGCCGGTGTGACGTGCGGAACCGCACTAAGTCGCCGCGCCGGACGGCCGCTTTGTGGTCCGTGAAAGGGTACCTTGTGCGGGGGAGGAGTGTATGCGTATGGTGGTGGGTTGCCACTTAGCTAATGGGGGCTCTTGGGGCTCCAGTTCTGGATGGTAACTGAAGGCTGTTACAGTTGTGCCTTGGAATCAGTTGTGAGGGGTTGGCGTGGTTGAAATTAGTTGAAGCGTGTGTCGAACTTTCGGAAAAGTTCGTTGTTGGAGTTCTTCGGGACTAAATGTGTGAAGTTACTTGAATGCCTCTTGATTTTAAAAAAAGTTTTGTGTTAGCTAAAGGAAAATGTGAAGCATTAATCTCGGTACATGTATCGCCCAGCAGGACGTGGTCAATCTGGCTAAAATACGCATTTAATTCATCTAAAACATGCCTGCTTCGGAAAGTTTGCTCGCTATGAAATGTGAGCTTGTCGACTTTGGAAAATGAGCTGTCGGCTTTCAGTTTCAATCGCGTTCTCCTCAGTGGCAACTGGCAAATGTGACAGTATCTTGCAGAATTCATGGATCGGTTTCTATTAAAAAGACTCAGCTAATGCCGAACTTTAAGCCATGTAGGATTGTACATTTTGTAACGATCACTTCAGCTTTTAAGTTAGAACATCGCTGTCTGGTTTTCGTAAAACAACGAACGAACTATTTCTGTACTTAAGAATAGGGTAAGGGCGGGTAAGAGTACGCGGGCGATAAGAGTACGCATCAGCTGTTTCGGTTGCTTAGCAACGCGGGTTTTTCGAGTTCATGAAGTGACATGAAGCCGCCAGTGCGTGCATGTCACCAACGGAATGTGGGCGTTGAGCGGCGACGCTGTTGAGTTTAAGGCGATGAATATTATTTTCGAGCGTTATGATATTATGATGATATGGTACAATAATTTTGATACTTGGCAATTGAGATAAGGTACATTTCCGTGATTGTTGTGGGAAACTTGTGAGGTTATCTGGGGAAATACTGTACAGTGCAATATTATGTTTGCGAAGTTTTGCACAACGTTTCGGGGTTGTTTTGTGCGCGAATTGCATGTACGGTAAGAGGACGCACTGTTCAGGAGGGTAAGAGTACGCAGAATTATACATTAAATCGAATATACAGAAATATAGAATTATTAATCTATCGCTCAATGACGTTTGTTTTGTAGGTATGTCATCAATGGAGCACTGTGAGGCAGATGCGTACCCGAAATTCTCCTAAATACGATTTATTCTCCCTTTTGATTGTGCATTTTTTTTAAGAAACACACAACATGATTATTTCCTTATTTATAGCCTTGAAAGATTTATTTTATGTTTTTCTTTTTGGATACTAGAATTAACTTAAATGCCTTCTGAGTTTGAAGTTAAACATTTGGACAGTGCAAGCTGCATAGGTGTGTGTTCATATGCTTGCGTACTCCACCCGCCTGGCGTGCGTACTCTTACACACCCCATATGGTAAGAGTACGCAAGTGCAACGGTTCAGAAAATGTCAGTTTTAGACCACTTCCATTTACGCTGAAGGATCGTTGCCCCATGGGTTGATGGCTAATTCAATGAACTTTAATATTCCCTATTTGCGATTTCTTTCCTTCAAATATTAAACAAATGAGAGCAAGAAATCCACTAAGTGCGTACTCTTATACGACTTCACCCTACGACTTTCACCCTACGTCATTTCCACGGAAGTTTGCGCCGGCTATTTACGAACCCGTACCGAGTTTTCTGAGAATTAATCGCGGTCGCCCCGAGCCACTGCTCTTCTGTCTCCCGCTGAATGTCACCTATCACAGCGGTGGCAGCCACTGTCACCAGAGTTGACAGCTCACCTGTCAGACGCGTCACCGAGGCGGGGAATGTGACAGCTGTCAGCCGCGTCACAGCTCTTCCGAGCTCGCCATGACCCGTGACAGATGACAGGTCATGCGTGACGGGTCTGGTGGTATGACTGTGTGACGGATCGTGCAAGGTTCCTAATCCTACGCCAGGTTACTGGGTCCCTGGCTAGGTGTGTTCACTTTTTAACTAAGTTTTTGATAAACTGTTGGGAGACTGTTGCCAATGTCGTTTATTTGTTGAAATGAATAACGATCCTTTGAATCATTTTTTTTTCTGGAATTCGTTCCTTCCATTATTCTGGAAAAGCAGGAATGATGTGCTCGTGCGATGTTGGCGGTTGGGTACTAACTTTTGATAATATTCTACCACCGCATGTTAAGGATAAGATGTATGTCGCCCTATTTGATCAGCTTGCTTCTTAGACACGGACATTTCCTATGTGGAAATGGTCCATCTATTTATGAAAGCCTGGCCTGATTTTTCACGAGCTGGAGACGACCTTTTTTGTCATGTGTGGAAAGATGAGTTCACATGGAACGAGTTTCTCTCCAGCTGCGGCCTCCATTATCATTTGTCACTAGATCCAGAACTCTGAATAATGAATGAGGAACGAACGTTTCGCGGAATTGGATGTCACGTTTTATTTCGGTCTGTCCTGTCTGTCCTTGAGTGTTGTGTATCCATGGGGGGGGGGGGGGGCTTCGTTCAGCTGTGGCTTGTAGCGTGACTGATGTATGTACAATTCTACTGAGCCTCTGCCAACAGGGATATAATCTTATTCACTCTACTTGGTCTGTAGCTGTGGAGATACTGTCACTCTTTCACGATGTCGTCTTGGCGAGCGTGTAATGCTGCATTATGCCCCTACTAATGTACTGTATTAGCACAGGTATGCTGCATATCTGATGAGCGTTATTTATGATACTGCTGGGACTGTATTTGCATGACTCATGCCTGTTATGGTATGTCGTGCTGGCGTTACTGTTTGGTATCGGCATCCAAAACAAGTCCCTAGGGTTTTAAGTTAATGGCATTGCTGACCTTTGTACTTTTCCTCCATGCTTGTAAACGGGTTCGAACGGTGAATATTGTATGATGGTTAGCTTTGCGACCCCAACCCATTGATAAAGGTCACTGTACTGACCTCCAAAGCGTTCAGTGACATTCATGAATTTCATGCCAGACATGCTTTCGTATTCTAAAACGCAGAGGGCGAAGGCCTGTTTTGGATGCAGAAATTTGTTTGCTTGTTTTCTTATAAATATACGTTTGTGGTCATCATCCTTGGCTTAAATCAACTTCCGTCTCCAAGTTTTAGTCCCTCTCTCCCAAGGTCATTTCCGTCCTGGGGCACAATCTGCTCTCCGTCTCTCCCCTCTTCCCGTCTGTCTCTGTCTCTGTCTCTGTCTCTGTCTCTCTCGCTCTCTCTCTCTCTCTCTCTCTCTCTCTCTCTCTCTCTCTCTCTCTCTCTCTCTCTCTCTCTCTCTCTCTCTCTCTCTTTTTCTCTCTCTCCTCTCTTTCTCTCTCTCTCTCTCTATCTCTCTCTTTCTCTCTTCTCTCTCTCTCTCTCTCTCTCTCTCTCTCTCTCTCTCTCTCTCTCTCTCTCTCTCTCTCTCTCTCTCTCTCCTCCCCACCTTTAGGTCAAGTCCCACTCAGTGCAATGTCTCGCCCCCCCTAAGGTCATATGTCCTCTCTCCCAATGTCACATCTCCTCTCCCTCAAGGTCGCGGTCAAACGGACCGTTGGCTGTATTGATCCCCAAGCTCTCTCGCTCCCGGCGCTGGCTCCACACCGGCTGGCGAAGGCTGCCACAGCTCCCAGCCAGATCCATTGTTTGCAGGTGACAATGATAGGGCAGGCGGAAGCCGCCAAGGGTAGCGAAAATTCCTGCAGTTGGCCTATAAACGGAACATTTAATGTGTTGGAATTCTCAATATTCTTTGAATGTGTGCTGTGTAGCTTATGCATTTAATTTTGGGGTTTTGCGCTTTCCAACAACAAGTTCGGCTAATTAAGGACATTTTAAAAGTTTCATCTAGATTCAATGTGTTTTGCTTAGGCAGGTACTGGTGTTTTCGTTCTGAAATCCTCATCGCAAGCATTTCACTGACTGAAGTCCATGACACCATCATTCTCCAAGTTATCTGTTATTTAGAACATCGCACTATTTTCATAACCCGGTCACTTCGCTGACCTATGAGGTCATCCAATGTCACCGCCAAATCCTCCCCGACTAGATGTGGGCGGTAGCGCGGTGGGCGGTCCCTGGCAGGGGGCGGGGCGGTGACAGACCACGCCCACCCGACACATTCCTGCTAATGACGGCGGCAAGGTGCAGCAGGTGGTCTATTGTCTGCCAGGCGGAGGGGGAGGGGGTCGATGCATAGTTGGCAAGATGCCAAAGTAGGTTGGTAATTGTCGGTGGGGGTAAGGGGTAGGTGGGCGGTTTCGGAAAGGTGGGAGAGAGGGTTGTGAGCGTGGGTTGGTGGTAGACCTGGATGGGCAATGGGCCGGGGCTGCTGAGAGAGTGGTGGCAATGGGGTTTAAGGAGAGGATAGCTTGGTGGTTTGAGAGAGGGATGAGGAGTGTAATCTGGTAGAGGTCGGTGGGCGGGGATTGGGCGGGTTAGGAGGTGGTGATTACCGATTGGTACCGGATGCTGATATATGCAGGCGTGGAAAAATGGGGAAACTGGGTTCAGTTGGCTGATTTTAGTGGTGTTTCATGTGAGTTATGGGACGGTTGCTGCGGCATTGGTTTAGTGTGATCTACGTATCGGTGGGAAACTTGCCTGCGTTTGGCATCAAGCTTGATATGGGGGCTATTGGCTGCCAAAGTTTTTGCACTGTTTATGGAATAACTCACAGGGGAGCACTGCCGCTTCAACCCTATTGGCCGTAGTGTCTAACGGTGGCGGCCATATTGCGCAGACCAGGAACCGGCTGCCGCCTGTGTTGAGGAATAGGGAATTCGGGACCTCGATTTACGTTTGCGGCCGCCGAATCCGTTACGTTCAAGTTACGTAGATACGGAACCCGGAATCTTACGCAGAATTGAATGGGGAACACGATCGTATCTTCAGAATTCCTCAAATTCACTCGCCGGACCTACATTTGCCCGGCCGAGAGGGTTGATTGAACCCACCTCGCTAATGCGCCGCTAATTTAACTAGAATTAAGCGGTAAAGTGGTCGTATGCGTCAAAGTATAATGCAGAATGACTGGTAGGAACCCGCTGTAAAGGTCTCAGGTCAACCGGTGACCTCTGAGGTCAGGTCAAGTGATCTAAGGCACGGGTTCGGTTTTTGGTTAATAACTTCGCCAAAAATGGCCGTAGAGCCGCGATTTTGGCACCATCGTGTTCAGCTAGCTCAGGCGCATCGAGTGATATACTTTTGGTTCGGGTCAGGTCAACTTAGGGTGTTGACCTCAGGTCAAGGTCAGGTCAGCACCCCCAGGTCACGAAGTTGGTCGAAAGAGGTCATGTCGCATATCATTCGATTCGGCAGGTCTTCCTGAGTCCATTGGTGGCTTTTCCGACTCGCTAGCTCAATTTGATCGGGAGTTATTGAAGAAAAATTGTGACACTTGTGACGTCACAAATGACGTCACGCAAGGGCAACAATGCAAATATGAAGCATAGAACCTTGCAAGGAGTGCATGAAATCATGATTCTATATGCTTGAGATAGAAAAACACGGAACAAATAGTGCATGGACGCGTTTCGATTATTAAATCTTCATCAGCATGACATAATCACAGAGAAAACAAGATATAGCACACAAACATTCGAGCTCGTCACAGTGCAATCGTCTTGATTTTAAAAATTCATGCATATGACATATTCGCTACTAATCCACCTGTAGGAGAATATCCACGAAAAATGATAGCAAAATAGATCACTGACATACATATGACACATGGATAACAACAAATTTGTACAGAACGATCATGAACAAGTAGGTACTTATACAAACTAATGACGCGTCTTCTTTAAACTATACATCGCCGCTGGTTTTGCCCATTTCATCGAACCCACCCTAATATTAATCGTTTCGCTCATTGCTATAAATGCCGCCTCTGTCGCCTTCCGATTGTCTTTGTTTTTACATAATGCTATAATTTCCGCCCCGCCCCATCTTGGTAAATGATGTGTTTTCTGAGCATGAATTACTACCGCGCTATGTTCTGCGTTGTTTCGCATGTCCCGCTTATGTTCCTTTAATCTAACGTCTAAGCCCCTCCCGGTTTCCCCTATATATGATTTGTCACAAGAACCACAAGGAATCTTAAACACTAAACTTTTTTCTTCTCCATTTCTTTTTGTGTGGTTTTTTAGTATATCCCCTACCTTTGTTCCCGAAGAGAAAGCGATTTTAAATCCAGTCATTTCAATCTGTTTCGCTATCATCTCGGCTGGTTTCGAATTGGGAAGTGTTATATATCGTTCGGTTTTCTTCGTCTTTGTTGTCGCGCTTCGCTTTCGAATATTGATAGCTTTTCTTTTCAAGTTGACTAGAAATCCTTTGGGGTACTTTAACTTCGTGAACGATGCCATGATGTGCTGAATCTCTTCATCTATAAACTCTTCACTACAAATGCGATACGCTCTTAGGAAAAACCCCAAAACAATCCCACTTTTAACCCGGTCATTGTGTCCAGAATAGAAATGTACGTACGACTCTTTGTTTGTAGGCTTTCGATACACTTTAAATTTTGGCTGACTCCCACGTATGATCACAGTATCAAGAAATGCAATCGTCCCGTTGCTTTCTTTCTCAAGTGTAAACTGAATCTTTTCCTCTACCGAGTTAAGTCTATCAAGTTTGTCCTCTAAGTTCGTTTCTTTTGGCACTACTACGAGGATATCGTCAACATAACGCAACCAAATTACGTTACTGCCCATGATGCCCTGATAATGGTGCTTTTCGAGCCACTCCATGTACAAACATGCCGCCACCGGACTCAGTGGTGACCCCATGGCTAGTCCCCTATGTTGACTATACTCATCAGACTGAAATTGAAATCCCCCAAAGTTAAGGCACATTGCAAGTAATTTCAAATAGTCATCTTTTGGCACAGGTAACTGTTCGGAGTCCAAAAGATGACTATTTGAAATTACTTGCAATGTGCCTTAACTTTGGGGATTTCAATTTCAGTCTGATGAGTATAGTCAACATAGGGGACTAGCCATGGGGTCACCACTGAGTCCGGTGGCGGCATGTTTGTACATGGAGTGGCTCGAAAAGCACCATTATCAGGGCATCATGGGCAGTAACGTAATTTGGTTGCGTTATGTTGACGATATCCTCGTAGTAGTGCCAAAAGAAACGAACTTAGAGGACAAACTTGATAGACTTAACTCGGTAGAGGAAAAGATTCAGTTTACACTTGAGAAAGAAAGCAACGGGACGATTGCATTTCTTGATACTGTGATCATACGTGGGAGTCAGCCAAAATTTAAAGTGTATCGAAAGCCTACAAACAAAGAGTCGTACGTACATTTCTATTCTGGACACAATGACCGGGTTAAAAGTGGGATTGTTTTGGGGTTTTTCCTAAGAGCGTATCGCATTTGTAGTGAAGAGTTTATAGATGAAGAGATTCAGCACATCATGGCATCGTTCACGAAGTTAAAGTACCCCAAAGGATTTCTAGTCAACTTGAAAAGAAAAGCTATCAATATTCGAAAGCGAAGCGCGACAACAAAGACGAAGAAAACCGAACGATATATAACACTTCCCAATTCGAAACCAGCCGAGATGATAGCGAAACAGATTGAAATGACTGGATTTAAAATCGCTTTCTCTTCGGGAACAAAGGTAGGGGATATACTAAAAAACCACACAAAAAGAAATGGAGAAGAAAAAAGTTTAGTGTATAAGATTCCTTGTGGTTCTTGTGACAAATCATATATAGGGGAAACCGGGAGGGGCTTAGACGTTAGATTAAAGGAACATAAGCGGGACATGCGAAACAACGCAGAACATAGCGCGGTAGTAATTCATGCTCAGAAAACACATCATTTACCAAGATGGGGCGGGGCGGAAATTATAGCATTATGTAAAAACAAAGACAATCGGAAGGCGACAGAGGCGGCATTTATAGCAATGAACGAAACGATTAATATTAGGGTGGGTTCGATGAAATGGGCAAAACCAGCGGCGATGTATAGTTTAAAGAAGACGCGTCATTAGTTTGTATAAGTACCTACTTGTTCATGATCGTTCTGTACAAATTTGTTGTTATCCATGTGTCATATGTATGTCAGTGATCTATTTTGCTATCATTTTTCGTGGATATTCTCCTACAGGTGGATTAGTAGCGAATATGTCATATGCATGAATTTTTAAAATCAAGACGATTGCACTGTGACGAGCTCGAATGTTTGTGTGCTATATCTTGTTTTCTCTGTGATTATGTCATGCTGATGAAGATTTAATAATCGAAACGCGTCCATGCACTATTTGTTCCGTGTTTTTCTACTTGTCTCTATCAATATGCTTGAGATAGTTTCAGATCATTCTCTGCGCAAATATAGCAATTTTCATATTTCCCCATTGACTTATAAGGGTTTAACGTATTAGTTCCTTGTATCTGAGGATTTTTTAGGATTCCATCTTGTTCTCCACTCAATTCTGCGTAAGATGCCGGGTTCCGTGTCCACATAGCTTGAACGTAACGCATGCAGCGACCGCAAACGTAAATCGAGGTCCCGAATTCCCTATTCCCCAACACAGGCGGCGGCCGCTTCCTGGTCTGCGCAACATGGCGGCACCGTTGGACACCATCTGGCGGCCGATGCGCATTCCACATTATAGAGTTTAGTGGAATAACTATACCAATTGTGAGCCTAAGTTGCACTTATTCGCTGATTAACTGTGAAGTTTGGATCACTGGATTTGAATGACCATCTTTGATGATCCGTTGACTCATATGGATTGAAAAAGATATGATCCATAGAAAAATTACTACTTCGTTTGAATGGATCATTGATCAATTATATTGCACGATATTATTGGCCTTCGCCATCAGAGTTCGAGCTGGAAGGATGTGGGCAATGTTCTGCTTATTATGTTTGATGGTCATGTCATTTGGAATAAAAATATCAGCGAAGAATTCGAGGTTCACGTCTCGATGAGCTGCTTGACGCAAACCTGTTTTGTTTCTTATGTTACGTAATGATAAGTTAACATGTTTGTTGAGTTATTGATTGGAGAACTCCGAAAGAAGTCACAACTCCTTTTTGTTTTCATTAGGCAGTGTCGTGCAGAATCTGTTCCCTGTTGAGGAAGCTCCGTCGCCAATCGTCCCTGATAATGGTTGGGTTGCATGTCCCGTCTACAGTCCACTGCCCAGAGCTGGCGATTTGGATGGTGGGAGGTTGGCTGGCGCATACGAGCTGCCTGGACATAAAGAATGAATGAATAAAAATGGCCATCGATTTATCGGATGACGACGGCCTTGAAATGAGTGGTAAAAGATGTTGCTGATGTAAAAGGATGGAGGCTGAAATTCTGCTACCATTTAACTGTTACAGCATTATCTCAATGCATAAAGCAATCTTATTTCAGCAGAAAGCTTTTGATAATTCTGACGTACGAGCTTCACATCATCGGGAGATTGTCGTCTCGCTGGGGCTCCCTACAACTCTAACCACGGTTTCTTTGTTCTGCGCGTGTTTCAGCTGCGATAGGTATATCTAAATATCCCTCCAGCCGTCTGACCACTTATCACTGCACCCCTCGTCTGCTCTTGGATACCATAGCGTGTGGTATAGCCCGTCGCTTCCGCCTCTTTCTCTCCCCCATCTCCCTCGCTCTCTCCTCAATCTCGGCCGTAGTGACCGTGCCGCGTCTCAAAATGAAGACAAATTGTCCCGTAATACTGTCATCGAGCCTAGGCAGCGATAAAACCAGGATAAGAGAAGCGGGGGCTCTGCTACGCTGTACGCGCCTGTTCAGGAGGCTGCTGAGTGACTCAGTGACTCAGAGTGGGTGGCCGGAACTCGGATGAAATGACTCGAATGACTCAGGCAGATTGACTCGAGTGCTTCAGGATGACTGACTCGGGCGAACTGATTCGAGTGAGTCAGATAGTTCCTCGAGTGACTCGAGTGGGCTACCGAGCAGTAATCCATCACCGTCGACGGCACAGGTGTGCCAGAACTCCTCCCCATAGAGCGGGTTAACAGTTGGACTGTCGTACTGTGTGGGTGGGTCGCACACCGGTATCGACTCTTAACCGCGGGAAGGAAGATGGGTTCGGGAAGGCGTTAGATATTGTTATGTACCTGATGATATAAATAGTGATCCTTTATCTACTTTTGCTGACCATAATGTATTGTTCGAAGAATTGTCATCTTTAACGTGATTTTAGTTTTCTTTTCTTTTTGTCTCCTTATGTGCGTAATGGATGTGTGTTACGACTCTTCCTTTGGCCATGCACGTTCTTTTTACCTCTTCATAATATATGATGTAAAGGTGGATGTATCATGCGAGTATGTGAAAATGTATTCCATCGATGCGCCATGTTCAGTGTCATCCGCCGATTGTCTTCAGTTTCCTTCTGCATGTTATTGCGTCGCCACTTAACTGTTAAATGTTATCTGTTGGATGTGCTTGTTCGATGTATCCCTTAGCCATCTTAACTTTAATCCTACCCTACCTGCTTAGCTGTATTAACCCTGAACTTCAGAAACTGCATCTGACGCATGCCAGCAACACGCAAACCGCTTAGGCGCTTAGCATTGTTGACATGCATTGTTTGACTAACGCCAGTTAGTACTAACATGGTTCATAATTGTTTCAGGTTTTCTATGGAGTTCTATACAATTTAATTGTAAAATTACCACGATGATTCTTCTGCAAAGGCTGTTCAGATGTTTTGAGGAATTTAATTTATCGATCAGAATTTCTTATTTAGCCATTGCTCAATAAGAGAAGCATTCCAGCCCGGGCATATTCTACTGACTGTCATGGCTCGGTACCGCCCCAGTTTGACCCCGCTCTCGTGCCGCTCAAAGTTCCTCTCTCTTGACCCCTGTTCTCCATATTTTCTCAGGTTCTCTGGCGACGCACCCGACCTTACCTACTCCAAACTGCCGTGCGAAGACGGCGCCGAGACAACGGCGCTTACTGGGGTGTGGTCACGTGACACAGATGACCTGGACGAGGTCACTGACCCGCCCCCGGCGCCCGGCGCCGATCAGGATTGGCTGGAGCGAGCCATGCGTCAGGAGGGACTGC
The DNA here is from genome assembly GCF_019059575.1 of Amphibalanus amphitrite. Lineage (NCBI taxonomy): Eukaryota > Metazoa > Arthropoda > Thecostraca > Balanomorpha > Balanidae > Amphibalanus > Amphibalanus amphitrite. The sequence goes on from NW_024881993.1 coordinate 261,045, forward strand.
TATAGCGCAGCGCGCCTCTACTGCCATCAAGTGAGCGGACAGAGAACTTGTACCTCCTCCGGGCGCCGCCAGACGCTATGCGTGCTGTGATGAGTGCGACATCTGGTGGGGACATGATAAGCCATAGTTCTGCGGTGGCGCCACTGCTCGTCATTCCATCTCCATGGCAACGCTTGTGAGCAGAAGACGCCGGTAAACAACTGTTGTGATTCGTTGTCAACAAGGGAGCCCCACTGCCACGTGCCACCATTCACAATGGTTATGTGACTTATCACATCATTGAGGGCGCTATAGACTCGAGAAGCTAAAGTGTGCGCAACGCTATTGGTGGCGGAATTCTCACAAATTGGCCGAGTGAACAGATCACTGCTGCTATGCTGGTGGTGGTATTCATGGATACGCTCGGCTGTATATTTGACGGCAGACAACTGAGCTTGTGCTGACGCGTCTTAATCCCATCTATTTCGTGACTTTTGTCTGAACCATGCGACATCTATTGAAATCTTTGGTTTGTTTAAATCGAATGCAGTCTTGTTCTGTCTTTGTTTTGTATTTTTGCTTACACTGTGTGATTGTGTGAGTTGTTTTATCATTTATCGTTTTGATCGACATGTTAGGGTCTTTCTTGGGGTTGGGGAATCATTTTCTAGTCGTGAATACGTGCCCAAATCGCGATGTTGTTTCTATGTGTGCGGATGTATCTTTCCGAATGACACGAGTGTAAGGCTATCGTATTGCTTTTGCGATCTTTTTTCTCAACGTGGTGACTATCGCGTGCTATTAAGTTTTCACGAAGGCATTCGGAGTCTTTTTTCGAAACGGTGATGACGATTGACGACGCTGTCACATGACTAGGCGTTGTCTGCATGTATTGAATCACGTGCTGTGTGCTGTGCTTGATCGCATTGGGCTAGGTAGCTGTGTGGGAGCCTGGGGCTCGATTTCAGACACGAAGACCGCTGCATGTCGTACGAAATATACCGATAGATTCGATGAGGTTGTTTGTTTGATGGGTGTTAGGGCAATTTCGAACATCATAGAAGGGTGCGTATGAGGATAATGAGTGGCATTTAGGCACACATATTGTGGGTACGTATGGGTGCATGTGCACGCCTGAACTGCAATAACGAAATGTTGAAGACAGATGAAGCACGGAGACTTCTCAAACGGTTTTCAGCAATTTATGATAAGGTGCATGGTAGCGCCATAGTTGATCTACCGGTCTGCATAGTGCATAGACACATGGTACTGAGCTATACGAGTACCGTAAGGTGGGGCTATTTGAGACAGTGGGGCTATTTGAGACAGTATTTAAAATTGCTATAAAATAAAAACCACTTAAAATTTATGCTTAATTATTTGCTCAGGTGATTTACTGCTCGATTCCACACCTCCCTGAGTAAAAATATAACGCAAAAATCAAACGATCTTCATTTTATAGCGATTTTAAATACTGTCTCAAATAGCCCCACTGTCTCAAATAGCCCCACTTTACGGTATGTCCCAATATTATCACCCATGATCTCGTCTCGATTTCTGAACCAGTCAGCTATAAATTCATGATCTAACTGTCGTTGCTTATTCAGACCACACAACTCCCCAACTCAGCTGCTTGCTTCCCCCCAGATGAAAACACACCCTGCTCCAAAGAAAGCACGCCTCGTTTCAGATAGAATCATCGCCGCTCTGAGAAGCTACGTGGTATTTTTGGCGAGAGGCGCCACAGACTGTCACGATTAGTTGCTGTGCACTGGAGTTGGTACTTACGACCCCACCCGGCGGTCTGCCGTGGCGGTGGTCATCCTAACGTCTGAACAGGGTGGCTGTAGCTGACAGCTGTCAAAGTCAAATGATTGTTTCAGTCTTCTCAGGCGGTAGTCTGTACTGCCCTGCACAGTGCACAATCCATGCGCTCTGTAGCGTGGAGCTGGAGTAAGCGGTCGCCATTCACGCTCAAAGAGAGAAAGCCAGCCAAACATCAGTTTCGCAGCAAACAAACGGCCGTTCAAACGCTGGATGTTGACTGAGCATACGCACCTGCCCCCCCCCCCCTCTCTCTCTCTCTCTCTCTCTCTCTCTCTCTCTCTCTCTCTCTCTCTCTCTCTCTCTCTCTCTCTCTGTCTCTCTGTCTCTCTGTCTCTCTGTCTCTCTGTCTCTCTGTCTCTCTGTCTCTCTGTCTCCCTCTCTGTCTCTGTCTCCCTCTCCCTCTCCCTCTCCCTTTCCCTCTCTCTCTCTCTCTCTCTCTCTCTCTCTCTCTCTCTCTCTCTCTCTCTCTCTCTCTCTCTCTCTCTCTCTCTCGGGTTTGTCGTATCTTACGGAACTTTCTGCTATCAGTGGCAGCTGGAGCAGTGGAGCAAACCAGAGGAACCGCTCCCCCGTGGCGTTGGCTGGATGTTTGTCTGTGTGTATGTAGTCTTCCTGTTGTGAGCGCAGATGATGGTGTCCTGTTACTAAGTAAATAATTTCACCGGTCAGCGCACTGAACGGTAGAACTGCGATGTTGGCTGTAGTAAATGTTTTGAAGCTGTGTAAAGTTGGATAAGAATGGCGTCTGGTGTGTTCTCGAACAGAATAGCATTTGGCAAAGCAATTACATCTATCCAATTTCAGCACGCACCACTCTCATTAGATCACATCATATATGCCCATGAATCTGGTATGACGCAGTACGATACAGTAGTTGTCACCGAGACTTAGCTGCCATAGCGATCGGGGACTTGGGCACGCTATTCGGTTCACCCTGCCACGACCACCCTGCGCTGATTTCATCATCAGCATCCACCAAATGCAGACAACGGATGCCTCCAGCCGTGCATGAAACATTTTATCTTCCTAGTTCCTGCTCTTGCGCTATACGCTGCAGCGAAATGGTCCTGCGTCCTATCCGTGCTTTGAAGTTCGCCGATCATACCGGACGTTCCAAATAAAACCGTTTTGCAGACCTTATATAAACGTGGTCGGTCGCATGGCTGTTCAGCGAAGTTGTGCAGTTTATTGCCGGACCAGAAATACGAGACGAGATTCATGATAGTTCATGTAGAAAACAACAGTTATATAGCTGTGAAACGATAATGTAGCACAACAATGAACGGAATGTAGTTATTTATTCAGGCTACGCATCAACCTCACATGCATGTGGCTGGCTGGGTGTTCATCTTAACCCGGCAGGCGGTGGGCCTACCAGCCACCTTCCACGCGGTGGGGGGGGGGGCACTTTTTTGCCCCCCCCCCCCGTATCTCCGAAACTACTGGACGGATCCGGAAAATTCAAACGGCGTTCGATAGCCCTGTCAAATTTGTCGAAGGAAACCAAATTTCATTGACCTCGGGGTCACCGATGACGTCACAGGTCAGGTCAAAGATAAAATGTTTCACCGTTCACAGGGCTTCTAGGGAAAGCGCTATAACACCGAGTAAAACGCATTTTGTCGAAAATCAGCGATAAGGCGTCAGTTGTCTAGTGCATATGTTGCTATTAGAGGTCACTGGTCATACCAGGTCAGGTCACAGGTCAGGTCACCAAAGGTCACCAAGGGTCACCACATGAGCCCAACTTTACTAAGGTTATGTGATGCATGTTTTATGGCCAGTTTTTCATTTCCAACTCAATGGTGTTGGTTATAAGACCATCAGGTACGGTTTAGGTCACTTTCTGGTGGAGGTCAGGTCAAGGTCAGGTCAAAAAAGGTCAAATTTCAAAGTTGATATTTTTGCATAAAATGGGTATCGATTCGATGTAGCTCGTCACGGGGAGTCTAATGGTGGTCTTTGTTTTGCGCTACGAGGTCTAGAATTGCTAAAAATTGAGTTTGAAAATTTGACGTCATCAATTTTGAACAGTTTTTTCGCTATAACTTGGCCAAAAAACGAGGTATCGATCTCAAATTTGGTATGTAGATAGAAGGCGGTAGGGACTATCACAGATATTCCGGTTTTTTCGAAATTCAAAAAACTTTTTGGATTTTTTGGCTATTATATTCAAAAAATCTATTTTTTGATTTTTGGGGGTCAAAATCCAAAAATTCGAAAAAACCGAAATAGCAGTTTTGTAGCCCTTTTGATTCCACACCTTTTATGTCAAAAAACATTTTTCTGTATCTCTAAAGCTGTAGGCCTGACAGCTCTTCCCGCGAAACCTTTTTTTGGGTCGAAAATGGCAAAAATGACGTCACTCTTACGTCATTAGCGGCCAACCTATCATAGCCTTTGGAAAAATGTTTGGTCACCATGTGCGCTAGCTGCTCCCGGGAGGGTACTGAAAGTTTGGTGACGATCGGCGCAGCGGTTCTCGAGATATATCGAAAAAAGTAAAGGGGGGGGGCAAAAAAATGCCCCCCCCCACCGCCTGGAAGGTTAAAATAAAATGAAAACACTTAGCAACGGTGGCTGCGTTACGGTTGTCCCACTGGTTGTTTCTCCATCTACACTCAACACATGATGCAGCCTATGGCTAATTGCCTATTCAATCCAGCCTTTCATGGGTGGAGCTTTTCCAGGAAAGTTGGTGGGGCTAAAAGTTGTCAAACCTAGTTGCCCGATTGTTAAGTTAGATAAAATACAACGATGAATCAATTCTTTTCATTACAGAGATAATATTTTGCATTACACAGACTTTTCAAAGCTCCTCAATGCGAAAAAAACATTGTTTTGCTAAGCAGTAAAGCCCTGCAAATCGGCTTAAGTTGGTGGGGCAAAACTCTTATTGGTGGGGCAAAATGGCAAGTTGGTGGGGCAGCCGCCCCACCAAGTGAATAGGAAGCTCCACCCCTGCAGCCTTTGGCATATGCAAAGCATCTTTATAGCCATGTTGCTTTATCCCCCGGATTGTGTGGCGGGCAGCTGGGCCACTGGACAGATACTGTTCCTGGCCACTAAAGCGAACCCAGCAGTGGGCGAAGGAGAGCTGTCGGCAAAATTGACGTCATTCCATACACTGGCATAGATGTACCGTTAACAATCATGAATCAGCTTTTAATATTAGGAAGTTCCTGTCCCGTGACCCGTCCCATCTGCAACGGCCAGTGGTGTGGATATCTCTCTGTCTCTGTTGCTCAGTACCCGGGTCACATTGCCAGATTGCAGGTCATTCGGCTGGCCAATAACAGCGGTACGGTACGGGTGGGCTGCAAACACAGCTGCCAATTTCGGAGCTCGGGAGGTCAGCGGACGGAACATGCGGTGACATTTTACTACAGTTCGGCTCTGGCCTCTGGCTCACCAGCGTTGCTGCACCCAGCACTGCACTCGGCGCATGCAGACTACCTTCCTCAATTTCGATCCAATTATCTTTTTACTATAAGTCGGCTTCCAATATTTGCTTCTGAGCCTCGCATTAGGTATGATGTCTTGTGTGGTGCGAAAGGCGTGAGACTGTTTCGCCTATTAGATGCCCCTTCAGACAAAACCAGCAGCACAAACTCTCACCAGCTCCACGTCCCCGGCTGTCTTCAGAGTTCAGAACGACCACGCCGGCAAATATCGACTAAACCATCAACTGACAAACTGCTCGCAGCCAATAGCCATCAAAGCTCCGCCCAAAGGGGAAGTCCTGGGGTAGGGGGCTGAGGGGGATTCCGTTCCAATGAATGTCGCAGTGTTTTATGGTGTCGTAGGAATAAGCATCCAAATGACGTGCTATTCGTCTGGTGAGGGTAAAAAAATGGCTGCAATGCTATAACACGGGACGATAAAAGAGCGAACTATCCAAACGTTTTAATTTTCGGGACCCGCTGAAAATATGTGTTATTGTTTGCAGATTCCTTTACAGCCAAATGCGAATAATTTATTAGTATTATCCAAGCTGAAACGACAGTGATAATGTTTCAGACGAGTTGACGAAGAGGCAGATTCATTTTGATTCGGAAACGAGACAAATACGTTGGAAATAAGCAGCAACATTTTACGCTGGCTGCGATAAACTTACCGGTCAATTGGATCAAATTATCAGCCGTGCGCCTGGACACCGAGCCTGGTAACTAAATGCTGCCACCATTTTACGACCCATCAGCCTTGAGGTCATGACCCTAGGCTCGTGACCGGTGCAGTTAGATAGAAAGGTTATCTTTTCCTCTTTTATCTGCCTCGTTCTCACTTCTCTCTCTCTCTCTCTCTCTCTCTCTCTCTCTCTCTCTCTCTCTCTCTCTCTCTCTCTCTCTCTCTCTCTCTCTCTCTCTCTCTCTCCCTCTCCCTCTCTCTCTCTCTCTCTCTCTCTCTCTCTCTCTCTCTCTCTCTCTCTCTCTCTCTCTCTCCCTCGTCTATATCTCTTTTCTCTCATGTCTCTTTGAGCTCGCACGGCGCACCGCACATTACATAATCAGCAGAAAAACACTACACATGAATGTTTCTTTCATAATTTAACTTTACAGTGGATCCTACAGAAAACACCTCGGCAATTCAACCATGATCCCGTAAAGTACTACCTACGACGAGTGCTCTTCAGACTTCACAAGCCTGACAGCGGGTCAATGTAATGCCATATTCAGCGGGCGACCAACATCTAACCCTGTCCCGAGGGGAGGTGTTAACACTCCCGTGACCTGTCTCACCCCCCCCCCCCTCCCCAGCTGGGGAACAGCTGTATCGGTGTTAGGCCATTGTTACACACGGTGAGGTGAGGGTTATCTGCGTGACACGCAGCGCTATTGTGTGCACTCACGGGTACACGGCTCTGCCGCCGGCTAAAAACAGCAGGTGTGCGACACTTTTGACGCACTGATGTCAGCCTGAAGGCGTAACTGACACGCCGTCGAGCAACAGTTATTTTTGCTTCACGTGATCGGTCACTCACTGGATGAAAAGCCAATAGCAAGGATAGTGATCCATCCGATGATGTTTGCAAAATTGTTATACCTCTTGCTCGACTGCAAAACAAAACAACTACTGCACCGAGACAACTACCGGACATATCACATAACCGATGATTGAACGGATCTATGAGAATATCGGGTCCCGTTTGATGTCGTTGGATCAGCTCTCTGACCGTTTAACCCGCGCGGGGCTGGGGTCTCCAGCCGAACGCGGGGGCTGGGGGGGGGGGTAAATTTTACCCCCCCCCCCCCCCTGTTATCTCCCGAACTAATGGTCCGATTTGGAAAAATCAAACGCCAATCGAAAGATCTCATCACGAACAACTAAAAACATGTACTTAATTTAAAGTTTGAGGTCAAGGTCAAGGTCAGGTCAAGGGTACAAATTGCAAGTTTCTACAGTATCGGCCTTGTATTGTATTGTATTGTATTGTATTTACGATCATGGGCGATCCACACATGGCGTGGCGATTATTGCACCGTAGTTGCCGAAGAATGGAGTCATCGACCGAGACTGATTGCCCAAAACGTGTTCTTAGGCTACCAAGACAATATTCGTTGCATACAATATCATTCAGAGGTCAAGGTCAAGGTCAGGTCAGGTCAGGTCACCAAAAAACAAAATATAGAAAAGGGCATGTGCGACACATGTTTTATGGGTCATTTTACTCATAGAATTCAATAGGCACACTCAATAAGTGATATGGACCACCTCTGGATGAATTTCAGGTCGAGGTCAGGTCAAGGTCAGGTCAAGTGAGGTCAAATTTTGAAGTCGGTTGTTAAGGCCTAAAAAGGTGTCTATCTGATGCAGTTTTTCACGGCGAATCGAATGGTGCTATTTTTGTTTCCGTACGAGGTCTAGAACTTCCCAAAAATCATTCTTCAAAATTTTTGTGTGTCGTGACGTCATAAAATCTTGAATAACTCCCACATTTTTTAACCGATTCTTCTAAAAAGTGGTATGTAGGTGCACATAGACCACTTCTCTGACATATATTCCGGGTTTTTCGATACACTGAAAATTTTGGATTTTATAATTATTTTCCAAAAAAAGTCAGTTTTTTGAAAAAAATTGGGCCAAAATCCACAATTTTCAAAAAACCGAGATAGCCATTTGATAGACAAAGTAGAATTACGTATAACCTTTTTGTTACGTCTTGATTCCTCTAAAAATGAAGATGTTAGCGGCGTTTGAAATTTTGCCGTTTTTTAGGCGAAAATGGCGAACATGACGTCACTAAAACGTCAATTTCTCAAAAAATTTCCGACGGATTTCGCTCAAATTTTTTCAGGGAACGTGTCAAATTGATGTAAGAAAAGGTACTGAAAGTTTGGCGGCGCTGCGCGCCGCCGTTTTTGAGATATTGCAAAAATTCGCGAGGGGGGGTAAAATTTACCCCCCCCAGCCCCGCGCGGGTTAAAAAGGCAGATAGGCTTTTTCATCATCGCCATGACGTGCCTCAGGTGACGTCATCGCTTCTGTTTGACATCATCTGGGTCGATCGATCAAAACGACCTCAGCCTGGCACGCAGTGGGGAGCGGCCGGCTCTAATTGGGCGGGAGGTCGTCGCTTGAAGGAACGCCTACAGTGTTACATCGTGTCACCACACCGGGGGACAGCTTTGGAACGAGCTGTCGGAAAGTGGCCTCCCAACGTGATAGCTGATTCCGACAGACAGCTACCCTCCACAAAGTTGGCGCTTCCTGCCATTACATTTCAGGTGACACAAGAATAGAACGGCAATTGTTCAATGTTCATTCATTACGATTCCCTCATCCATCTTGAAAACGGATCTAGCAAAAGAGTAAAATACATCTGTAATCTGTATATCGGACAGCTCTTGGAACATCTGGCATGGCCAATGGCCATGTCGCTTCAGAGACGTTATGGCGATGCTGTTTTGCATTGGGCTGTGTATGAGCCGGCTGCAGCCACCACTCACAGCGAAAGAAGTCGCAATGCAGTATGCACAGTGCACACTGTGCACTGTGCACTAGCCTGTAGTTTGCATACTCGAGTGTTATTTTTAGTCGCATGCCCATTCTCGTCTCCAGCGATGATGTTTTGCGGTCTTACGCGGGTGTCAGACTTCACCGTGACCACCAACCAAGTTGCCAGGCCGTCGTTGCTAAAGCCGGGTGGTCCAGGTCGCCAAGGTGGGCTGGAGGTGAACACCCCCGTTAACGCACGTACGCACACACACATAAATAGTGCTGCGTGGGGGGCACTGGGCAGACTGGGCCAGTAGCCAGGAGTTACGACTTGTGTGCACGCACTTCCGGTGTCGTATAGCTCCTCACTCTCTCTCCCTTGGATTTTCTCTCCTCTCTCCTTCCTCCCTGAATTTATCCACGTATGTATGCAAACGGCGACGGTAAAACTGCCGTCCCGACCCGGAAATTAAACAGAAATGTAAATTTATGGGCATCGATACAGGAGCAATTGCGTTTAAATTGGGCCATAGATACATCGTGGAAAGCCATTCTGCCCGAATTCTAGTGGGCGGGAAGAGGAGCATGTTTGTCAAGTAATTCGACATTCTTAATTGATCGTGCACGCAGCAGCCCAGGCCAGCCCCTTGCTGCCCATTCCTCAAAGAACCCTCTCTTCTCTCCTTCTCTATTTCTCTCGTCTCTGTCTCTCTCTCTCTCTCTCTCTCTCTCTCTCTCTCTCTCTCTCTCTCTCGCTCTCTCTCTCTCTCTCTCTCTCTCTCTCTCTCTCTCTCTCTCTCTCTCTCTCTCTCTCTCTCTCCAGACTTTCCTTCCCCTCTGGACTCGCGGACTCGCGGCCACTGCCCCTCCGAAGACCCTCCGTGAATCGATGACGAATATCGACCGGCGACCGGCCACCGCGACACCGACTTCCGGCTCCACTGAGGCCGGCTGGACCGAGACGGAGACGTTCCGGCTGAAAAACAACGACGAAGCAAGGCCTCGTCTAACATGTTAACTGGGGGGGCCAAACCCCCGCAGTCATCGGCCTGGCCCCCCCAGTCAGGGCAAAAAGTCACTACTGGGGGGGCCGGCAATAGCCAAAAGGCAAACGAATTTTTAGGTCGAGGCGTCAGTGCACATAAAAGCAAATGTGTAAACGAAACATGGATGCAATGTGAGCACATTGATACCTAGCCGATTACTTAGGCCTGTTATCAAGTGTTTATTTTGTTTACCTGACCTTAACCATTTTTTTTTTTTTTGCTCAGCAATACGTTACATTTCGTCTTTTCAGGCGCCCAACTCCGTGTCTCGGATATTCTTTTTTATAAATTTAGTCCGAACCTTTTGAATGGAAGGATTCACAAGGACAGAGCCCCCGCTAAGCAGATCTTGTTGCGTTGGCCCTGCCCTCTACCCTCCGATCGCGCAATTCCTGATCTATGGCAGAATTTAGAGCCCAAAGTTTTACTATGCACATAGCCGCGCACGGCCGGTCCCCTCACTGACTTCGACTGGTTACGGCCTGCCACCAACCGTAACCATACTCGCCAAGAGGCTCATAAACTTCGAGCGACTCTGTCGCGCTTCGAACCCGGACTGTTATAACCGGGACGCATGCCCTCACCACGCGGAGTCCAACGCTCTACCGACAAAAAATTCTCCTTTACGTATCAATCTGTTGTTTCTGTCCTCGGGGCGTCAATCTCTTGTTTTTGCCTATCGTCGTCCTCACTATGCGGCGTCCAGCTTCTGGCTGGACGGTCACCGGTGTGCGGCTAGAGTAGCTCCTAGTCGTAATGAAGCAGGATCCCGTGGTGGTCGTACGTAGGCGCAGATTGGTGGTCTGTCGCTGGATTATCTAAAGAAGTCGGTGTGGAGTCCCGGTGGGCAAATGCCAGCCAACTACCAGCCTGTAGGGTCCCAACGGGCCTCAAATTGCACTACTACACGGGGAAATCTTCATTTTTTGTTTAATTTATAGCCTCTGACAACCTTAAGGTTGTGTCGGAGATCCACGGCGATTACGACTTACGGAGAATCCACCTGAGAAGCCATCAGTCTCCAAGTTGATACGTACGCATTACACTCGTCTGAGGGGGCCCTAGTGGGAAAATACTGTCTCCACTCAGCTTGATCATTAAAGCCTGGTATGGATCATATAAAGCCAGTGTGGGCTACCATAAAGGCCGGCGTGGGTCCAGAAGCTGGTGTTAGCCCTCAGAACTCGGCAGAGCTCAGAGTCAAGCGCTCAGTCTATGCGTGTGGGCCCCCGACATAAGGCTCGGCATGTAAATTCCTTAGACAAGGCACTGCCACTCAAAAACGCTCAACACCATGGGTCGGATGCCCCATTATTTTTTCCTTTAGTTAAAAAAAAAAATCATGGTGTCAGGGCTGTGATGAAAAACAAGTGGTCTAAATCCGGTGAGAAAACAGGATTTGGGGGTACCCTAGGTTTGGCTCCTTCAGGCTCTGGCCCCCCTAGTGAAAATTCCTTAGACGAGGCCCTGCGACGAAGTGAATGTTGAAATGCATGCATTTCGATGCTGTAAAATGTTTACCAATCCTTTTTCAAGGCAACCACTGCGCAAGGATCGTGTTGGGATATTTTCCAATGTAGATACTTTTTATGGGCAATGGGCATAGAAAATGTTGTTAACCGGATCCATTTTGGATCTATTCGCGTATTTTTTGTCACTGCTGTTTATTCGTGTTTCGCTGAGTTCTGTAGCATCCCGTTCAACGTTGACAATTGACATTGCGGTACAGTCTACCTTCAGGCGTTTATATTCCACGAAGCCCTCTTTGTTTTCTACGTTCCCGAGTCCCCATGCCATAGTTAATTTTTCATGTATTTCTTGTTTAGACTTGAAAAATCGAAATTTTGATGCGAACTTTGTTTCGTAAAAGGTGCTTATATTAAGTTTAGCCTCTTCTTCTTTAGTGCTAATACTAAAAGGTGCTACCACATGTGCTAATACTAAGTCTGTCAGTGAGTCAACGAAAGGCGTGGCCGATACGATCGACTAGAATTTAGGCTACGGCACAGCATCGATGATTTTTTTATGAGATTCGTAGGAAAACTAAGCATCGGTCGTCCGGTTGCAATGCCATTGCTCAGCCTTGACAAAACAGGCTGCTTACAGGTCATTAAGGTAAGCGATTCACTCATTGCTTTGGCCCATATCAGTGCACTGAATGGCGTCTGTTGAGGAGACAACCAGACAGCCCATGGATGGTCTCGTTACGAACCCACAAATGATACCTCAGACTATTTCGTTCCACGGCCCCACGGTCCTAATCATCAGTGTCTTCCGGGGTCCGTAGCGCCCTGACGTAGGCCGTGGTCCAGCAGAGGGCGCTCTGGCCAGCGAAAGCACGGCCCGGTACCGTTATAGATGTCCCTCGAGTCGGAGGAGCCCCTCCTGGCTCAGCTTTAGGTCACGGCAGAGCACACCACACCAATTTGCGCAGACCACATCAGTCATGCAGTCGTGATCAAGATTATCAAACATACCTATAGTCCCATTAAACTACTTATAGGATGATAGCATGAAAAATGACGCTACCACGCGAACCTCCAGATGCAGAAGAGTGTTAATCATAAACGATATCGTCTTGTTTTATCCGTTTTTTACAAGAAGATGCATGAAGAGTGTAGCTGTTCTGTTGCACGCATCGTACCTTTCGTCGATCCATGTCCACAAAAAAAATTCACGGGCGCTTTTTACGCCCCTCCTCAGGGTCCTTTTTAACTTACATTTTGGGCAGGATGACGATAAATGATGACGCAAAAGTTTCGTCAAGAATAATCAAAAAAATATGTCAGTCATTCAGTTACCGTGACCTGAATCTGGTCTTGTCAGATCATCAGGTATCATGAGACAAAATGTACCTATGAAAGGAACAGTTTTATTTCGGATGACGTCAGATTATACTTATACACTGCTCTGCAAGATGCAAAATGAACGAAAAATACTGACGCTTATTTCTTCTTCATTGGGACACTAAGCCTCATATTGCATCATCAAGTTCTCTTTCATCACGAAACGAAAAAAAGTAGACATTATTTTCAGCTCACCTCAGATATCTTTCCTAGTCCTACCATTCCTGCGTTCCCCACCGACGCCCCGGTTCGAGGACCTCTGCCCCGAGCGGGGCACGGTCCGAGTTGAGGACCTCTGGAGCTCGGGATCGATGTGGCGGTGCCGGTGCGCCGGTGGCGGCGCCCGCCGTCGGTACAGACGAACTGACGAACCGACGGAGCCGACGGAGCCGACGGAGCGGCGGCGAGACGCGAGAGAGGTCGCGGCGCGGCGCGGAGGAGCTGAAGTCTAGTGGAGGCGGGTGGGGTTGAATCGTCTGTGGAGCTGATGTGTCTGGGTGGCAGCCACGAGACATGACGTGAATGGGTGTCTAAACGGCTTTCTTTGACCGCCAGTGTAGCCGAAAAGCCGACTCAGTGAACGGGTGAAGAGACCGACCAAACCAAGAGGCTCTCGGCAGAAGCCGTGGAGAAGAGTGGAGTTTGCGAACATGCCGCCGTGTTCTCCTCCGAGGTAGCAACTCCCTGAATTCACCAGACTGTATTTCCCGTGGATAAGCAAGAGGAGGTCATTGCTGGAGAACGGCACGTGAAAGGATCATCTACAGGAGGATAAAGACAACAGTAACAGCGGTCAGCAACTGACGGGCCGGCCAGGTCAGTAATGGGTGCCATATGGGTCAGAGACTGGTCAATGTGTTGGATAGGGACTGAAATGTGGGATAGGTGGGTGGTCATTGTCATTGGAATGTGTTTGACGGGGCTATGTGAGGATGGGTTAGATAGACTGGCGAATCTGTTAATTCATGTGTGTGTGAGGAGATTGACAATGAACTAATGGAACGACAGGGATGGGATTATTAGCGCTTAGAGAGAGAGAGAGAGAGAGAGAGAGAGAGAGAGAGAGAGAGAGAGAGAGAGAGAGAGAGAGAGAGAGAGAGAGAGAGAGAGAGAAAGAGAGAGAGAGAGAGAGAGAGAGAGAGAGAGAGAGAGAATGAGAGAGGGAGGCTTGCTGAATGCGTCCTCATTGACATAAATGCATCGTTGGGGCCGATTAGTAAAAACTGCTCCTTCCGAACTCTAATTCGGAATGAGCCTTCCGACTTACACATTTAGATGCTTATGTTATCAAATAATTGGATGGATTCGGATGCATTGATGGTAAGCGTAATTTTGACACAAGATGGGCACAATTACAATGCTTTTAATGGGCGATAGTTACACTCAGTAGAATATATAGCTCATGGCTCACGGCAGTGCGCTGAGTGTTGACTGTTGTGCTGCAGGTCTTGCTATGACCACTGGGTGCGCAGTGGGTCGGACCCCCGTCCGTTATGACTCACCTTTGCCTGCTGAGTCGGCGCCATAGCCCCCGTTATATGTGGCCATTCCACGTGAGTCAATAACACAGCGAAGCAAGCCGAGGGCGCGACAGTGGAAAGGTCGATCTTATTATACAAACAGTGCAGCGAACCGACCGTCTGAAAACTAAGACTGTTGCCCGCTTTCTCGAAGAAAGAAACGCCTCAGAGTTGGCAGGAAGCAGGCCGGATAGGAGGCTCGAATCGGTCCGAGTGGGGATTTGTACGGGTGACAAATGCTACTGAAATGTTTGAAATTATTGCCAAATGATGCAAACTGCAAATTGGGTGAATGCAGACGATGCTAAAAACAGGGCCCAATCTTACCAATGCCGTGAATGCGCATTTCACGGCATTTGGTAACATTCAGAACTATTCCGCATTCACTTATTCATTCTTTCAGACAACATTCATAATCATTCACGCTATCAAAATCATTGGACAAGATTAGCTGGATGTAAATAAAAAAGATATCATTGATATCAGTGCCGTAAACTCCGGCCAGTGCTGCCAAATCCTATTCACGGCATTGGTAAGATTGGGCCCAGGATTCCGTGACCTCTCCTGAAGGTGAAACACACAATAAACAAAGCAATTCAAACACTGCATATTTCCTAGCTCCAACGCAAAGTTGAGCCTACAGTTCCACTGTAATAAACGCTAGGTCGTTTCCCCACTTAACAACGCTCAAGCTCTGCTAATATTGAACTTCCCAGCCTCGCTCGCTATTTGACTGAGACTGTGCTGAATAACCCATGCGATCCTTAACCTCCCTTCATAATTAAGCTCCCATATCGCCAACGCTCCTCAAAGGCCGGAATTCAGCCCTACAATGGCGTCCGAGAACTCTCATCACCCAGTGTCAAAGGCTCGATTGAGACCATCTCTGGCACCATCAGAGTCCTGTGTGAGTATCTGCTGAACTGCTGGGCGGCACCATCAACCCGACAGTGCCAGCTGTGTCGATGTCATACTCCAGACGGTCTGATTGTTCAGGAAGTGAGGCCAGCTGTCGGACCTCTCCGACTAAGTTCAGCATCGATCAGATGATCCGCTCGGACAATTCGATTTGGGAGTTGAGGCTGGTCTCAGTGGGAGGCCGGCGTGCTCTGCATTTATAACAGGCACGTAAACGTCGAGCGTACAACTGTACAGCTGACGAGTTGCAGAGGCGTAAGACGTTTATTTATTTTTTAGATGCTTGGAATGCTTTAGTATGCTTTATCTATTCGTGGCATTTTTGGTATGTGTAGGTACCTATGCCTGTAGCCAGTCGCAACTTGCTGGTCGATCAAGCGGTATCTGAATGCATATTAGGTATGGCAGTCTACCAACTTGAGATAAATCAGGATGATGCAAAACTTCTGTAACGAAACATCCATATTGCGTGGGTCGCATCTTGCCGTGAAGGCCGATCCCATCTGAAATCTAGCACTTATTTCTGCAATTTACACGTTCCGTAGAAAGCTCAACCTCAGCCGAGTGCTGGTAGACCGCCGTGCTAACTCTGCCACAGTCTCTCGTCACGGCACATCACTCAGCACTCTGGTGACATTTTTCCGGCCTAACTCGGCGACACGGTGACATTTTCCGGGCTACCTCTCGACCCCGGCTGACTGGTGGGCCGTAAAGCACGACTATCAGTGCCTGCTGTCTCGGCAACGAGCCTGTCAGAGATGCCGGCTCCTGATGTAGCGCCTTGTAACCTGATGAGAGGTTAAAAGGTAAATAAGTAGCATCAGTACTGCTTTGAATACATTTCTCACTCGTTGCTTTAGACCCCAGTGCTTGTGTTTTAATTTGACATGTATCCGAATTCTGTCTTTAGAAGCATCACTCGACATTTAGGAATGCTTCCAAATATACACCTAGCATTTGTGGAAATATCCATAATTATATTTCATCCATCTATCCATCCATTCATCATTGCCCATACACATTCCGGAGAGCCAATCCCAAAAGCCTCTACCAAGCGGTGCCAAATCCATCTCGCCTGTGTACGCTCTCGGCGGAGATTACTGCAAACCTCGGCGGCCACTAATGACACCGATCGGTAATTAACTAATTAGCCACTCGGCCGGATCTCGTCAGTGCCCTCGGCCGTTCGGCAGCTGGGTGCACCGCCAGTCGCTCGCCATCAGCGCGGCTTGGCCACGGCTGGTGCCGACTGGCCGCAGAGATCCTACTAATGGATTGGTCGCTGCAGGGAGGAGCGATCCGTGCGGGCGGAGCTAGATGGATTGGGGAGAGGGTGCTGGATCGAGTCAGATGCTGGAGGTCAGGTCGGCGGTTTGGGTCAGGTCAACAACTGCAGCTGCTGGTCAAGCTCAGTTGGATGATGTCATGTCAGCTGGTAGATAATCTCCACTGGTGGATTATAACAGCAGTTTGGCCATATCCGATGTCGGGGTTCCTTTCATCTGCTCAGTAATGTCAGCTGATGCACCAATGTCTCGTCAGCTGTTGCGTTATGTCAGCTGACTAGTAATATCAGCTCAATAATTCAGCTGCTGAGCCATGTCAGCTGCTTGGCCACGTCAGCTTTGAAGTTGGCAACTCTTTGCACGCTTCAGGAGCTGCTGTCCTCTGAGCATTATTGCTGCTCTGCTGCCTTTTTCGTGCCGGTCTGGTAAGTTCTGAGAGCGGCAGCGGCCGTCCCAAATAGGGGGAACGACAGGTCGCCATTATCGAGCGAGCGGTCAATCTGTCCAATAATGACGTCATATTGCCCTGGGGTTCGCGATAAATTAGGCTCGGGCGATGTGGCTGCCGGTACGTAATTCCCAGTACATAACCAGAGGTTATTGCTGAGCCGGTCATCGGGGTAATCGACGTGATAGGGTCGGGGAAATAGCACAATAAATTCGGCATACTCTCACGCATGTTTCAGATGTCAAAAGAATGATTTATCGCCCCTTAAAATAGCTCTGAAGGCTGGATTTTCGATAAGTTAAGCATCGAGCAAATCCTGCAGTGCCATGTAAGACAGGCTGAGTTTGGTAGGCGTCGTTCTTTGTAAGGCTGATAGACGTTGAACGAGAAGCTACAAGTTTCCACTGTTGGAGGCACACGTCCCTCCAACATTACCTATAGGTCGCCTTTGTAGAGTCCCCAGCGCAGGAATGTTCATCGTTTGAACAAAGGCTTAACAACAGTCCTAAAAGCCAGCTGTTGAAATCAATACGCTCTATAACACAGGTCTCATGGTTGCACGATAACACTTCGCTGCATTATTTCAATGTAACTTAACACCTCTCATCCACCTTCTTCCATCCGGGCTTTGCCACCTTTCTGACTAAAATACAAACGGTGCATTGTTTCATTTCATAACTTCATTCTAAATTTAGAACAACACGGAACATTGTGCAGAACCTCTGGATCCAAATATGTCGACTGTAATCCTCCCGACCTCTGCAGAAACATCCAAAGGAGCTGGATCTCACCACGTAAGGCAATAAGGACCATTACCCCGGCGGTAAGATTCACGCCCGGCTTTTACGCTGATGACGGCCAAAGGTCAGCTCTGGAAGGGTGAACAGCAAACACCGCTTCGGCTGAGGCCCGTATTTGGAGGTCGGCGCGCCCTGG
Organism: Amphibalanus amphitrite; assembly: GCF_019059575.1. Classification (NCBI taxonomy): domain Eukaryota; kingdom Metazoa; phylum Arthropoda; class Thecostraca; order Balanomorpha; family Balanidae; genus Amphibalanus; species Amphibalanus amphitrite. The sequence continues at coordinate 278,787 of NW_024881993.1, forward strand.
CTCGGTGTTTGTCGCCATAAATGTCACCGGCTTTTGTCGTTGGCCTTTTCGCCGCAGGAGACAGAAGATTAACTGGCATATGGTGGCTGCTCCACTGTGGTGTCTCAATGAGGCACAATGCGACCTGGTTCTAAAATGAAGCGGGAGATTCGCAACGTGAATATACATATACGGGTGGAAGAAGATCCAAGACAATTTGTAAACTAAAGGAGATTCCATAAGTGTTCAAATACCTACTTATTTAGGCTAGTTTAATGTTAAGAAAAGCAAGAGGAGAGATAGGTGTCTCATTGAAGGGCGATAGTAGGACTTTATAAAGAGGAGACCTGAGGGGAAAGACCTGAGAAATGGAAGATACAGAGCCGAAAGAAACTGAGAGCGAGAGTGAAAGTGTATAAGATAGATAGATAGATAGATAGATAATAGATAATAGATAGATAGATAATAGATAGATAGAGAGATAGATAGATAGATAGATAGATAGATAGAGAGAGAGAGAGAGAGAGAGAGAGAGAGAGAGAGAGAGAGAGAGAGAGAGAGAGAGAGAGACCTCGCACCTCGCCCCGCGCCGCCCCGGAGATCGTGAATAGTGTCGTGCGGCACAGCATGTTCCAGGCGTTTTTACTAGCGACATCTATGGGCAATATTGTAACCTTTAGTTCGACCAGCATACTCACTGCAAGGCCATTGAACAATGGACATAACCTATCAATGCTCGGTGTTCCTAGTTCTGAGTCCTAACAATGGGCAAACAATCGTATTTTTTGTGGCCGAACTTTCTAATAAATCAAAATAACTACTAACTAGCTCCTGTCACGGTACTTATCCCAGCCTCGCTATCGCAAGGGCTAAACCGCCCGCATCCCGGCTCTTATTACCTTGTCCGGACTACCGGTCCCCCCACAGTCAACACAGGCAACCGGTGATAAGGGAAAGTTCTTAATTGGACTACATCCTCTCGGGGGTTAAAGTTTTGAGTGGCAGGAGATGTCCCATCGGGACGATCTCTGCTACTGCGACACACCGTCGGTGGTGCTGTCAGTAACCACAGAGCCCCTATTCAATGCTCTCGTCCCATAGCATTACTTTGCAAGCAATTTGAATTTTCCAGCAAAACGGAATCCCGGTACGCGATTTTGGTGAAGGGGTGATGAAGCATATATTCCACTTGAGCCGGTTATTAATGAGCAATCACAAGGCATCCATTCATCATAACTAACGATCGGCTTAAGTGGGCTGCGACCGGATTAAATCGGCAAACTGTAGGACGCTGTGTTGTGATGCGGGTCTCTCTCTCTCTCTCTCTTTCTCTCTATCTATCCCTCTCTCTCTCTCTCTCGACTCTCTCTCTCTCTCTCTCTCTCTCTCTCTCTCTCTCTCTCTGTCATCCTTCCCTCTCTCTCTCTCTCTCTCTCTCTCTCTCTCTCTCTCTCTCTCTCTCTCCCCTTCTCTGTCTTTCTCTCATCTTCCCCCTCCCCCACCTACCGTCCCTCGCCTCTCTCTATCTCTCCCTCTCTGACAAGACACCCCTCTCCCCGTCTTCTGACAGGGCCGGCCGGACAGCAGCCATGCGCGGTGTCCAGGGAGCAGCCCTCCGCCGCCAGCGCAGCCGGGAAGCGGCACAGAGGCGCGGCACCTCTGGATCGCTGGTGGACCCCGGAGAAACCCGTACCATCACTGAGCGCATCACCGCGCCGGGAAGTATTCTATTCGGCATCACCTTGTTCCACATCGGCCTGGTGTTTCTTATCATCGGCTTCCTGATTATCATCACCGCTATGATTCCCGGGAGTTATGTGGAATCCGGAGGATCGTCGGATATGATTGGCACGGGATCGTTTTTCGTCTGTTTCGGTGGCGCGCTGACGCTACTGAATAGAATCCTCACCAAGAGAGAGGAGGATTCTCTCGGGGAGTACGTCAGCTCACGGCTGGCTCGTTCGAAGAGCGGCGGGCGGCTCGTGCGGGACGCCGAGTCCGGTCTGACGCCGCAGATTCCGCGACGCGCCGCCAACGCAGACGGCCGCAAAACGTCGCTGGCAGTGCCTCTGATCGCCAGCCGCCGGAGTTCGCAGCTCACCCCGACTCACAGCTTCCACAGCTCTAACTCCGGAGCCACGCCCAACGATGTGCACGTGGTGGTGAGCGAGGGTGAGAAGACGGCCCGCAATGGCAAGGGCACGGGAAAATTGGGCAACAATGGCAGCACTGTCAGCACCGTGTCCGCGTCTCAAGTATAGGTGGCGCTGCGGTCGGCGGCAAGTGGCGCTGGTGTTTCATGTTAGACTGTTGTAGAGGACGCTGGCGACTGCTGCAGCTGCCAGCTGAGAGAAACCGAGGTGCTGGTTTACCTCGTGTGTAACATTTTGCAATGACTATGTCACTTGACCATTGCAGTGGAGTAGAATCAAGTTTCTTTACCAGCTTCATCTAGAAGAGAAATAGCTGTTAAGTGTTTAGCATAGCCCAGAGCTTAGCCGCAGATAAGCAAACGAACAATTATGTTATGATTAGATGAAGTGATGTTTCAATGCAGGTATAAATTAGCATTAGTTGCTCTTATTTTGTATACAAAATAAAGCAGGTTTATACATAACGATAGCCTAAGTTCAATATGCCAATTGTCTTTCGTCTGTGCAAACCGAATCCGTCGCATAAAATGATCTCATTTTTTTACGCATGGCTACGTTTTCAGCCACCAGTGTGCATGCCGATTGCTGGATTGCGCAAATTTGATATTATTCCATCGCTGAGCTTCGAGAAACACTGGTTTCGAATTTAGCTTATAAGCCACGCCAGCACTCCGTGAAGCGAGGCATCTAGATGTGACGCACAGGATGCCATGAGATCGCTGTGTGCCCTTCTATGCTATTTAAAGGTAGTGTGCCACCTTTGAAAGATTTCCCATTTTATTTTTCCTAGGATAAGAAGCTTCTGTTTTTACCTAATATCGCAAAAAAAATCAAAAATGGGCCTGGAATAGTGCCTTTTTCGCCTAAAAGTTTATCGGTTTTTCGATATGTATAACAACTGTAGTGGGCTGACCTGCAAACAGGCGTCGGCAACAATCGCGAATGCGGCGCACATGTGACAAAAAGCAAAGGTCATTATAGAGTTACGACGTACGGGAATGAGTTATCAGCTGTCTAATCGTAGACAACACAATGTCGAGCCTTAAACTGTAAGCCTGTATTGGTATTGTTTCTTTTATTTGGCTGTCGAACATTATTTTTGGTTTGAAATATGATTTTATGTAAAATAATTGATATGAAAAAGCCGTCTGTTAAGTTATGTCCCCATTTCACCACACGCAAGTGGCAGAAATGACAATGATCAGCTGACGCATTTTTCTTGGCCGAAGTCAGAGCGCGCGGCCCGACGCACCACCACCGCACCACAAAGTATGAGCAGAAGCCGCGCCCAAAGCCAGGGCCCCGGTAACGTGAGGTAGCCGAGTCGGGGCAGCGTGCGCTGACCCAAGCCGGGGCCGCAGCTTTGGGCGCGGTCTACCACATCCCCGCGGGCAGCCCCGGGCTATCACATGACACCGGGAGGACGCGCGGCCCCGGCTTGGGTCAGCGCACGCTGCCCCGACTCGGCTACCTCACGTTACCGGGGCCCTGGCTTTGGGCGCGGTCTACCGCACCACCTAACAGGCGTGTTCGAAACCGCAGGAGATGATGATGAACGGGTTTATCGAAACTTGATTGGATGAGCATATCGGTAATAGCGATTTCAGTGTGTGCATTTATTGTTCATAGTGGTGTGAAATGTGGTTGGGGTACGACCGACAACCCGTCGGGGCGAATTTCGCACTGGGGTACTCAAAATTTGAAGAATTTAAGACGTTTCCATGAGTTTTGAAGGTATAGATAAGTTCTAAAAATCCGGTTCTCCTTATCTGGGCCATTAACTCCATACGGTCCAGGAAAGCTGGCACACTACCTTTAAACCGGTACATAGTTTTACGTGCGCAGTCGGCTGCGTGCCGTCCGCCTTCATCTGATGTACGTACTCTGTGAGTCTCTGCACGTTTGCGTGGCAATAGTTTCGGGACGAGTCGTGTCGTTACCACATTGCGCTCAATAAGGTGGTAGGGCGACCGTTATTGTGTACTCTGCACATTCACAGCAATATTCCTACCGAGGGCAAGTGTTGCTGCCCATATTGCCTATTGCTCGCTTTTTTACCACGATCTAATTTGTTTACTATGTATTGCACCGTGTTGGCCACCAGCAAATGTTTCCTGCGCACAGCAGGTGATGACTTTCAGAGTTTCGATTTTTGCGACGATTTTTACCGTTTTCGAAGCGTGTTAGCTTGTATCGCTAGACTGATTTTCCAGTTTTTCTCTGCTTGCGTCTGGCACAGTTCAACTGTCGCAAGCTCTGTGACAGTGACACCTTTCGCGTTCTTGTTCTTACTGTGGCGTGCGAAAAACCGTCGCGCGTTACCCGTGTAAGCTAAGACGTACCACAATGTCGACAGCATTCCACTTTGTACTTTTTCACCGATCTCGCTTTTGCCAGCCTTTCCCAGCCCTTGATAACTCCTGTCGGTTCCTCGAGCAGAAGAGTTAGCCAGTTCCTAGTCCTACCAGTTTAAGGTTGATGACTGCGATTCTGACAGATTTAACGTCACAGTTTAAATCGCTGGGTGACCGCCTCCGCCGTTTTCGCCAATCTGCCTTGCAAACGATTTATCCCAGGGCCCTCCGAAATGCCCGTGCCCGGATTTGTACGCTGATCAGGGCCCAACGTCTCGCATCAGCCCCTAATGCTGGGTTGCTCAGTTGCTGGTACCCTCGTGTGTCGCTATACGCCGCTCGTTCTGTCTCAGTTACCGGCATTTGCTACTGATGAGCCCACGTCCATAACGAACCAATACAGAACACGATACGGCAGTGTGTGTTTGACCGGGGAAAATATTCTACGAGATATCGACTTATGCCAAGCCTGTGGCCTCTAGTAGGTAGTTAACTAGTTACGCAAACACGCGAGAAAGCAGTTCCTAAATCACCCTCCAAGTGCATCAAACAAATGTATTTAGCTTTCACAAGGCCATATTGTCTTGAAACACATCTCACTCACCTAATTAGAGACCAAATTAAGGCGGCTATGACGCTAACCGCGAGGCTTGAAGCCCAAGGCGTTCTGAAACACGGCCGTCACTTTGACAGGGGGACTTCAGACTGTCACTGTCAGCACTGTCACGCGGTTATGGGGCTGCAAGACTGTCACTGTCAGCACTGTAACGCAACTGTCATCCTCCGATGTGGCCAACAGAGTACAGACTGTCACTGTTACGCGACTATTACGCCCCGACGCAAACGCAATGTCCTGTGAGGTGTCCGAGCCTTTAGACAGGCATGGGGGAAGAAAAGCAGACGTGCGTTAGATGCGTGTCGTACTGGACTGACAAAACATACAGCGCAGAGTGCAGACTGGAGCTTGTTTGAGGTTGAGGCTAGGCAGTGGCGGTACGCTTTAAGCCACAGCTATCGGCTGCAAGTCATCGGCCGTTGACCTATGCGCTGCAATTCTCCAGGTGCATACGACGCTTCTGCCGTTAACCGTTCAATCAATTACTGTCAATAAGTCACGGTTTAACGCATCACGGCTCGAATTGTTACAGCTAAGCGCATTATGGCTCAATGCCTAAAGGCTCGGCGCAACAGGGTCTGACTCAGGTGAAGGAACAAACAGCGGGCTGCTTTCGATCACTGGCATGTCAGCTGTCCCGATCAGTTCACGATCCGGAGCGCAGTCGAACCAACTGAGTTGTCACAGTGGTTACTGTCCTACACCACCACACGTCACGTCACGGCTGGTAGCTCGCGGCACAGTCCATCATGGCGCGTTACACGGCGCGTCACGTCACATCACGATCCTCTCGGTCAGTCTGGGGCCAGCGCGTGCGTGCGTCACACCGACCCTCACAACTCCGCCCAACGTCTGATATCGCCTCAAGCGTTACTGGCACCGTCGGTACAGATAAAGATAGGCGAGCTCGCGAGGTGGTTGCCTACTCTCCGCGACTTTCTCATCGTTGAAGATACACCACCGTCCGTCCTTAAGCACGTGGCAGACATAGTGACCCACCATGGTGCTGGTACCCATGTGGGAAATGAAGGCGACCAGTTGGTACTTACCGGGGCCGTCTCGGTAGCCGTCCGCCGCTGCGGCAGGTGTTGGCTCATCATTCAGCTCGGCAGGGTGACTGAAGATCCAGTCGGCCGCCCGCTCCACGCTGTTGTTGGTCTCCTTCAGCGCGCGTTCAGCCTGAGCCGGGGTGAAGCCCATGCTGACAATGAGCGCTACTGAGTCGGGGTCGGCAGTGAAGGTTGAATCCCCGGCAGGGGCCGTGCCGGGGACGGTGAATGGCGCAGCAAAGTCTGCATCAGTCATATGCTCCATGATCCACGCCATGGCCGCCTCGACGCCCGAATTTTGCGTGGTGTACACGGCACGTTTGCACGCCTCCTCCGGGAAGCCCATCTCGGTGAGCTGGCTGATGACTGCTGCGTCGAGCTGGGGCGCGGCGGCGGCGGCGGCGCGGTCACCGGCCGGCTCCGGTAGCTCCTGCTCACCAGGCTGGAGACCCGAACCACGCAGTGAGCTGAGATCGAGCTCGTCCGGGACGGGGATAGACACGTCCAGCTTCTTGGGTAGCCAGTCATCCCCGACAGTGAAGCGCTGTAGCTGAACTAGTAGGAACTCGGGGAACGTGCCAAGGCGGGAGGTCTGTAGAGCGACCGTCTTGGCGTCCAGGGCTGTCGAGTAGAACTGCTCGACACGCCGTGGCTCCCTGAAAGCCTCTAGGAGTGCCTCAAACGGTACACGAGCGCGCACCACGGGACCGATGTCGTCGCCGGGCGCGGCAGCTGCCTTACGTGCCTCATACTCGTGCACTGCTTCCTTGTTCGTGGCTGCCTCCATAGGGATCTGCAGGGACAAAAAGTATTCAGTGCGGTCCGAATACTTCACCTTGTGGGATCCCGTGCACTCAATTCGCTCTTCCACTCGGAACTTGAACGCGTCTGTCGGATCATCGCGATGTCGACTGCTACGCGACACCATGTTGATGAGATGGAGAATAAACTCCTGCGCATCTTGCTGCCGCTTTCCCGAGAACTCCGGATGACCGCGTCCAACCACGTTCTTGAAAGTGAACGGCTCAATCCCTGGCTGGCCCTTGGCGGCCTCTGCTGGATCCTCCGGCTGTCGCGAGTACTTTCCCGATAACAAACCCTGTGCCAGTTTACACATCTGCGCGTCGAAATCGTCGGGCACACGCGCCGGCTCGAGTGAGTAAAACGTCGTCTCTGCACCCTGATAGTACCGTTTTACGAAGTCCGGCACGGTAAACATCACTTGCATTGCGCTGTTCAAGTAACAAGAGTTGCCGAGGTTTTTCAGTCCGGTGTAGCCTGGCCCAAAGAGCGGTTTGAGGTCCTGACCCTCCTCTTGAATGGTAGCCCATTCTCCAATCTTCTTGTTCATCTCAATCTCCAGTTCGACCATCGATTTGTCAGTCTTCTCCATAGCCTGAATGTTGATGCCAAAGTGGGCCAGATGTTTTCCGAGCAATGGATCCAGAACCATGTCGTCTTCATCGTATGAGAACACATCAGCCTTGCCATCGGCGCTGATCGTTCCGAGCTTCACCGCCAGTGGGTATCCAGTCAGCTTATAGTATTCGACAGCGTGGTTGTTGCCTCCGCTTCCATCGAAGAACTTTCGCCCGCAGAGGATGGCTCCATCGGTCAGGTTCAGCCACAGGTTGTCCGTTTTATCACACTGCGCGCACTGCCAGCCTCGGGGAGGCACTTTGACGCCGTTATCCAGCTGCTGCAGTGTCTCGGCGTGTTTTGAAACCATACGCACCTCTCCGTCCCACGTACCCGTCGCCTGAGCGAGCTCCTCCCGGCGACCTGCTGAATCAGCCGCTATTACTGCTGCCACGGCATTACGGGCCTGCGCCGGGAGCTCTTCACTGGACAGAGGTATCGTCTGCCATCCGGGAAGCACCACCAGTGTGTTATGCTCCTCATACTCCGCCGGACGCTCCTCGCCGCTGAACCCTCCCTCCACTCCGATCGCCAGGCGGGTGACTTTCTTTTCAGGTTCTTCAGCCGCGGTGGGGTCGACCGGCTGCACCTTCCGCTCCCTCCGCATGTGTAGGAACACACGTGATCCGGTCCTCTGGCTGAACTCCTCCACACGTTGGCGACCGACTCCGAGAAACGAGCGCAGGCACACGTACAGGCCCTCCGGCGACTCGGGTGTGTCAAACGAGTAGATACACTGGTCCTTGTACACCTTGTCGGTGGCCGTGGGGCAGCGGATCTCACTCAGATGAGCAGTGAGAGCCTCCATCGCTGCAGATGGTCTGGTGGATCCTGGGAATAGAGTGAGCTATCATTACTGAATGTGGGATGATACAAAACAATAAATATGTTTCTTGAAGAAAAAAAAACTGGGAACTTGGAGTCATTCAATGGAATACTTTTCTTTGAATTTGGCTTTCTTTTGAAAAATTAATCCAGAAATGGTCCGTTAAGGGTAAGAGCAGTTAAATTGTTCCTATCCCTGAGGATGAAAAGCCTGCTAGGTCTCAACCTAGACAGGGATAAGCACCCTAGACATGGAAATTTAAAAAAACAGCCTGAATTACCAGGAGTGGGATAGGCTTTCACTTCAGCTGTAGTCTGAGGGGTGTTCATGGGCACCGCACACTGCTGAGTGTGGTGTGTGCGGTGTGTGCAGCAGGCGTGGGGGTAGGGGATGGGTTAGGGTAGCCAGTTCTGACGTCACGACTGCGTGCGGTAGACGGTCCGCTGTAGCCAGTCCCGACCGGCCACAGCGGTCACTGTGTTCGGTGACAGAAGCTGGAAGGCTGACGTAGGGATGCAGTGGGCGGAGCTTGGAGGCTGTGTATGGTCCGACCGCACACAGGGCCCGTGAACAGCCCTCTGGTGAGGGGGATTAAGACCAGGATGGAGGAGCAGGAGTTCGCCAATAATTGAGATGGTAAGTTGCGTATTGGAGGGAAGTAAAAAAAAACTACCTATCCCCTTATCCATAGTCAAATGAGTAACCGCAGATACGGTTTCTGAGCAGTAATCGCCACACACTTTTAGAATGTGGATCGCTCATGATTGTTCAATACAATGGTTGAAGTAACATGCTGACAGCTGCCTAACTGCAGCCAGCTATGGTATCATTCAATCAAGCATATAAAAAACAATAACATTTCAAAGAAATAACAAATCCAAGCATGTTTTGATCAATATCATGAATATTTAACTTGTTTAGGGAATTTAATGAATTCGGTTTCGTTTCAGTTTGGAGTGCTCAGGCTGATGACAACTGGCAGTGACATGGTGCTCTCGATTTCACTGACTTTCTATCAGGCTTTCTGCTTACCCTAGATGTCAAGCACGCTTTCCAGAAACCGTTGACCAGGAGGACAGAGAAACTAAAGCGAAACTGTGTATGAAATTCACAAAATCCGGACGCCGGCTGCGTACCTTCTATTTCGCCTTGTCACCAAATCAAGCAAATAATAACAGAATTATTAGCATGAAGAAATGTCCCCCACACTATAGGCCTTGCACTAGGCAGTAAACGTCATGGTATCGAAATGAATGGAAGCACATCTAAGAGCGATGAAATCGGCGCAGCGCTTCCATATAATATTTTCCTTTATCCCTTCAGATTGTAGTAGTAGCACGCTCATGCATGCCGCATGGGGGAATGGTTTACAGCCAAAAAACTAGGCATTTCTTGATAAATATATTACACAAACCTGAAAACCAATCTGCATCAGCTGATGTGTTAACATGGTTACTGTCCCCGCACAAGAATACCCCCGATGGCAATGTATCCAGTGCCATTGTGATTTGTCCGTGTAAGGCCAGAGCACTGCCAGCAGGCAGCACCTATAGCCAACCGCACATCATTTTCTTCCGACACTCGACGACCTCAATGGGCAATGGCATCCTGTACCCTGCATCATTTGCAAATAGTGTACTTCCTGTATTCTGCACTCAAGCCACCCAATTCCCAATCAACCACACCCATTCCCGGCAGTAAAACACATATCAGACGGTCAGTCTGATATCAAACATCTCAAGTCTCAGGCACACCTTAGTCTTACACTTTTTTTAACATCGATCAAACCATGGTAGGGGCGACATCCCAATGAGGCCTTGGTTCCGAGTAGATATTCTCCTCAGCAGGTACCCTCACGATACTGACATTCACATTCTCAGGCTGTTTGGCCGCCGTCTCTTCGCTCCCTCCTTTGCCCTCCCGTTGAGCACAGCCACAGCGGAGACTGCCGGCACTAAAGCTTCTTCTGACATCCGCTCGGCGGCGCCTCAGTCGCCTCTCGGTACAGCGTCCTCGCGGTGCTGTGATGGCTCCATCCAGTGGCCAGCGCTGTGGCTCATTCGGCGGCCACTCGATACCCTCAGAGCCACCTAGCGGCGGAGTCACACACTCGTGGTACGCCATTTGACCACCACAGCGCTGCTGCTGCTCCGGCGGCGGGGGCGGTGGTTTCTGACGGCAAGCAGCCTTCAGCCGGCGCTGCTGTCTGACATTCAGCAGGCAGACAGCGGTCAGTAGCAGCAGCAGGCAGCCGGCCAGCGCTGCCACCAGCGAGGCCAGCAGCGCGGCTGGACAGCCGCCGGGTCGGGCGGCGACGGGGACCGGGGGCTCGGCCGCCGGCAGAGGCCGCTGAGATAGTGCTGAAACAGGGCAGGAGCAGCGTCAGAGCGAGCTAATAGCATCCCGGTCCTTGCCTTTCTGAGGACCAATGCATCCACATCCTCCCCCACATTACCTTTACTGGGCTTACGATCATCCCAAGTCCCAACAAGCAGCCGGCCTGGTGACTGGTGAGGTCAGCCTTGTCTGAGGTACGATCATACCGAGTGACCGTTTGAGCAGCAAGGCGGACTGTCCTACCAGGACGGCCTCTGCCGTTGCGGCGCACCGTAGGTGGTCCGCACAGCCCAATTGCTCCGTCAAGTAGGCATCCTTGTATCGCAAGGTCCTGCAATGGCCTTCTCAGGCCGAAAGAGCTCGCTCCCAATAAAAAAGAACGAACAAAAATTATATAATTGGCTCATTGACTAATGGCATTGACGCAATGGCAACTTTACACCGCACTTGCCTACATGTCCATTGTCCACGCACCCGGCTGGTTCACGACCGAATGGCTTAAATTTCAAAGCACCGATATATCAATTACGATCGGTATAGTCAATGTGTTGTATGCACTTTCAATACCATTCTTTTCGTCTTCCTTCTCTTCTTATCTCTCCTCATTATCATCCATATCCGTATTGGTATCGTATCTTTCTGACCATTCCTTACTCTTCCCGTTTCCCTGCTCACCGTGGGTATCCGGTATGACCACGCTGAAGGCCAGGTTTTGGCGCCAGTCAGTGGTGTTGGCGCCATTTAGACGGGCGTCACGCCTTCTCCTCCGGCCGAATCCCTGACCTCCGTCCGAGCACACCGCCTGGGGGCACGGTCAGGGCATTGAATGTCAGGTCGTGAGGGGTCACGTCAGGTGACGCTGGGTTGTCTCACCAAACTGCATGAATCACCTTATCATGGCGTGGGTAAGTTGAGCTAGCAGCTGGTGATATATCGGGACTAAGCACGAGTATGAATTGCCAGACGTTATAACTGGGCAGCTACGTATCAACTCAAGCTACAAAGGAGTCGTGTTTCACCCTCTCATGGTCTTAGTTTAGGATAAATCTCGTCAGGCTGGGATAAGCCCGTCTACAAATACATTTTACGCAGAGCGCTGCTGCTACCATCGGTCAGTACATGCCACCGTCTTAGTGAGTCACACTCGCCTGTCACCAAGTGACTGAGTGTCACGTGTGATCGTGTGTCAATGTGACATTGTCACTAAATGCCATTATGTCACTATGTGTCATAACGTCACTGCAGTCACCGTTTGTCATTGTTCGTCACTCTATGTCACTATGTCACCCACCGGCGCGCAGTCGGCGGCCTCGACACATCCTGTGACTCTGGCTGACACCTGCAATCGGTCACCCGACTCCATGCCCTGGAAGGTGAACACGCGGAAGGCGAAGTTGCTGATCAGCTGATTGGTCTGGTGACGAGCCGGGTGATCCGGAGCGATCAGCTGAAAAGAAAGGGGCGCAGAGGGGGAAGGGGGGGGGGGGTCAGGCAGTGGTTATATAAGTCACGGTAGGGTGTGTTGTCTAAAATGACCAGTCATGGGACAGAAGAGGCAAAACTTAATGAGTTAAGTGTCATAATTATGGCTGCTAACGAGGACAACAACTCGGTCAACGAGTGAAGTGTCAGACAACAGACACTTTAAACGAGTTAAGGTCTGGCTACATTATGCGTTTTCTGCGAGCGTTTTTTGCGAGTTTGTGTGATTTGCGGAATATCGTTCTAGAAAGAAACGACATTACGTTTTGTTATATGTTTTTCATATAAACTTTTAATCAATATAAACGTTTTATTAACTTTCATATAAATATTAAAGAAGCTATATTAAAAATAACTTTTTCTAGAACGAAATTGCGCAAAACACGCAAACTCGCAAAAAACGCACGCAGAAAACGCATAGTGTAGCCAGGCCTTTAGACTTGTATATGAATTGAGCAAAATGAGTGCATCGAGATTACAGCGGTAAACCGATCACTCCAGAAGCCCCATTCGGCCCGCCCGTAAAACAAACAAGATATATCAAGCCTTAGACGCGCATTTGTCGCCCGAATGCCGAAACAAGAGTGTCTCACTATATTCTTTACAGGGTAACGCATCCGCTAGAGCATCCTCTCCCCCACTTACGGTGAGGTCCTGGTTCCGACATCCATCGCTGAATACCAGCGGAGCGCTGTCTGACGGGAGACCCCCGCCGTCGGCCGCCACGCGCTCCACGAGGACGTCTGTGAGCTTACTGAACTGCCAGCCTGCCGGATCAGAGACAGTCACAATGATCAACAAAGAGGCTATTGAATTTCCGGACTGACGGTAAGGTAAACGTTACGAGTGGACGAGGTAAGCGAAAGGAGTGAAGATTTTAATTGGGCAATAGAGATCAGGTTAAGCATGTGTTTGGCATAGTCGGTTTAAGTCGGGTTCAGTTATGTCGGGATGTGGTCAGGTCATCAAAGGTCAGGTCAGTTTAGGCTGTAACTTTATTTGGGTTAGGGTTATACCAAGCCATTTTGAATCCCACCTTCTTTATAACGCTGAGGAGCACTGAAAATTACCTAAATAAAAGCAAAAAGTACTAATCACTAACCGTCCCCGGCCCGTATGATGCTGCGCAGGTGGAGCTCCTCGCCCAGTGTGATGGTATCTCCGGCTCCGACCACGGTGGAGAAAATCTCGGAGCCGGGGGTGCGCCGGAACAGCGCCACCTCGCACTCAAACTCCTGCCGACCGCCGCTGAACTCGACCGGCGAGAGGCTCTCGAAACTGGCGACAGACGGTGCGGAGGCTGATCAGGGAGATGGAGAGGTACTAACTGGCCACTGCACCGATCAGGGAGGGTGTGATGGTCAGGAGACGAGACGGCATTGTCCGGGAGGACTAAGTTTGGTAGGGAATGAATAGATAATGCAGATTTTAACTGTCTTTATTTAATTTTACCGATCCAATAAGGAGAAAAGTCGTCTAAATATGCGTTCCAATCAGCGAAATGCATACATTAGTCCGGAATGCAGATTGTTAAATTACATCACCAAATCATGCAGTACAGTAATGATTATACACGTCTTGTAGGGCAATCGAGCTCAAAGTTCAATCATCCAGATTCAGCAGTTCCATGCAGTCCAGAGGTCTAAGGACATGACCTCTGACCTGGCTCTGAGTCAGGTCCCGGAACCACTTACCCGACCAGCTGAGGTACGTCCCAGGTACGACCGGAGGTATCTGGTGACCTCCTACGTCCAGAGAGGCCCCAACCCGTGATAAGGTTAGTTCTCGATAGCCAAAGGACCCAAGTGTTAGGATTTATCGCTCTATCCTTATGAATGTAATTCAAAGGATCAAATTTCTATCACCTATTTGTTCGTGTAGATCCAGCAAAATGTTTCACCTGATTTGTTTCGAAACATGCCTTCTTCATGTAGCTAGATGAACCGTGTTTCGCTAGATAAAGATAGATCACCCGGACCCGCGCTGTAAATGAAATAGTTAACGACCGCCACCACCCCAACGCAAGCAGCCGCAACTTTGGCGTCGATTTTTACAATTGCCGACGTTATATTGACGTTAATTCACTCACCCGGTGGCCTGGACGATCAGCTGTTTGCCGGCCGTCTGGCTGGGATCCTGCGGCCGACACTGGATCTGAATGACGTCATCCTCGGGCAGGTGGATCCCGGCGATCAAAGGGAACCGGATCGTCAGACACAACCAGCGCTGAAACCACAGAGCGGTACTGTGAGGGGAAGTATCGGGCATAGGAAAACACGGCAATGGATCAGGACAACCGACGGGCGACCGCTGTGTTTTTTGTTTGTTTTGTTAGGTTAGGCCCTTTCGGTCCAATGGGACCATTTCAGAGCTGGGAGGATGATAGGATATAGGGGGAGACATTGGTCTGGGCAGGCACCCTAGTGAGTCACCGGGGCTGAACCCGTCCAGAGGACAGGCCACCCAGCCCCAAGGTACTCACTGCACCCGGCTACGGGGTGCGCTCCCTCGGGAGCAGCGGTGCCGCTCCAAGGGAGCAGCCCACATGAGATAAAGTTGTGTAGTGCACCGCCGCACGTTCTCCGACGCGGCGCGGCACTACCGCCGCTGGCGACTGGCGAGCGCTCCGACGCGGGGCGGCGCCACCGTCGACCTCAACGTGGCGCTGCTGTCGCAGCTGACGCGAGGCGCAGGTTCAGCGATATCCGCCAGATGGCTCTGCTCAGGGCCTCGTCTAAGGAATTTTCACTGGGGGGGCCAGAGACTGAAGGAGCCAAACCTAGGGTACCCCCAAATCCTGTTTTCTCACCGGATTTAGACCACTCATTTTTCATCACAGCCCTGACACCATAAATATTTTTTTTTTGTTTTTAAAACTAAAAAAAGTAGGCCATCCGACCCATGCTTGTATACCTATTAGTTTATAGCCTCCTCACATTGCCCCATCAGACAATAGACCGTTCCGTGCTTCTATCCTCAGGATACTGAAATCCTTCTCCTCCACGCCGCAACCCCCCTCCGGGCTGGACAGGCAACTTTATCCCATGCGGGCTGCTCCCTTGGAGCGGCGCCGCTGCTCCTGAGGGAGCGCACCCCGTAGCCGGGTGCAGTGAGTGCCTTGGGGCTGGGTGGCCTGTCCTTTTGGACGGGCTCAGCCCCGGCGACTCACTAGGGTGCCTGCCCAGACCAATGTCTCCCCCTAATTCCTACCATCCTTCCGGCTCTGCAATGGTCTTGTCGACCGAAAGGGCCTAACCCAACAAAACAAAAAACAACAAAATCAGACAATAATAATCACACTTCTCGTTGTTGAGCGTGTGATTGAGTGGCAGTGCCTTGTCTAAGGAGTTTGCATGCCGTGCCTTATGTCGAGGGCCCACACGCATATATATTTTTTTGCGAACCAAATCGGTTTCTGATGGGCCCCTCTGAGCGCTCGATGCCGATCTCTGAGGGCTAATGCCAACTTCTGGACCTATACTTCGGCCTCTATGGTAGCCCACACTGGTTTTATATGATCCATACCAGGCTTTAACCCTATTCCTGGCGGGCTCCGCCGGGACAAGAAACTGGCGGGGGGGGGGGGGGCCGATTCGGCCCCCCCCTTCAGATCTCAAAAAACTACACATCGCAGCGACAAACGGTAAACGGCATCGGATACGCACGGTCAAGATCTACAATTTTTACTAAGGTCATTTTCAGGTCAGGTCAAAGATGACGTCACAGGGGTCGAAAAAGTCAAAATGGCGGCGCTAGATATGGAGAGAGTTTTTCTCGAATAACTTTTGAATTAGTCAAGATAGGAACAAACTAAGGGCATCATCGTGATCCTCTCGTCAATCCGCATCGAATGATATATATGTTGACCTCGAAAGGTCAAGGTCAAAGGCTGACCTCAGGTCACGTGACCTCGAGGTCATCATGTATATCATTCGATGGGTCTTGACGAGCTGAACACAATGAGACCATCCACGCGTCTGTATCTTGTTCCTGTACGGAGTTATTGGCCAAAAACCTTTGGTGACCTTTGATGACGTCACATGACCTCACAGCTGCCCAACAGCAAAACAGACCTCAAGGTAGTGAAGGTTGATCGTATATGAAGTCATGTATGGTATATGGGGTCATTCCGACCCGTTTTAGTGGTAAAAACAGGGAGTTGATTTTTCCCCCATTGACTTATAATGGGGAGGTCGCGAAACTGACCTGACCTTAGGTCACCGATATCAAAATTCCGAGATATACAAATTGCACATACTGGTACCCTAACTAAAGCCTGAAGAGAAGAAATTGATCGGTCAAAAACTCTAGCTCTGGCGTGATTGCAAACTTTTCTGAGGTAGGGTCACCAAACCGCCTCTGGTGACCTGACCTGAGGTCAGATCAACTCAAAATTTTCAGACATGTTGCGTAGAAGCCTTTTAGGAAAAGCCAGAAAATTTGAGCTTCCTAGCTCAACGCGTTTGGGAGAAATAACCAAAAAACCTCAGGGGAGGGCTCCTGAGGCCCCCCCCCCCGCCAGGAATAGGGTTAAGGGTCAATCTGAGTGGAGACCGTATTTTCCCACTAGGGCTTCCTCAGACCAGTGTAATTGCCTGTGTATCAACTTGGAGACTGATGACTTCTCAGGTGGATTCTCCGTAATCGCCGTGGATCTTCAACACCCCCCCCCCCCCCTGGGTGGTCGTCAGAGGCTATAAACTAAACAAAAATGGAGATTACCCCGTGTAGTAGTGCTTTGAGGCCCGTTGGGACCCTAAGTGGCTGGCATTTGCCCTCCAGGACTCCATGCCGACTTCTTTAGATAATCCAGCTGTCAGAGTTCCCGTCCCCACAGACAGACCACCAATCTGGCATCTGCGCCTACGTACGACCACCCAGAATGGGAGCCTGCTTCATTACGATTAGGAGCTACTCTTGCCGCACACCGGTGACCGTCCAGCCAGAAGTTGGACGCCGCATAGCGAGGACGACGATAGGCAAAAACAAGAGATTGACGCCCCGAGGACAGAAACAATTCAGATTGATACCTAAAGGAGAAATTTTCGCCGGTAGAGCCTTGGACTCCGCGTAGTGAGGGCACGCGTCCCGGTTTAAACAGTCCGGGTTCGAAGCGCGACATCGCTCGATCTTTATGAGCCTCCTGGCGAGTACATGGTTACGGTTGGTGGCAGGCCGTAGCCATTCGAAGTCAGTGAGGGGACCGGCCGTGTGCGGCTATGTGCATACGTTAAATTTTGGGCTCTAAATTCTGCCATAGATCACGAATTGCGCGATCAGAGGGTAGAGGGCAGGGCTAACGCAAAGCTCTGTTTAGCGGGGGCTCTGTACTTGTGAATCCTTCCATTCAAAAAGGTTCGGACTAAATTTATGACAAAAAGAATATCCGGGACACGGAGTTGGGCGCCTGAAAAGACGAAATGTAACGCATTGCTGAGCGAAAAAAATGGTTCAGGTAAACAAAATAAACACATAACAGCCCTAGGTAATGGGGTCTCATCGTTTCGTTTACGCATTTGTTTTTATGTTCACTGACGCCTCGAAATAAAAATTCGTTTGCCTTTTGGCTATTGCCGGCCCCCCCAGTAGTGACTTTTTGCCCTGACTGGGGGGGCCAGGTCAATGACTGCGGGGGTTTGGCCCCCCCAGTTAACATGTTAGACGAGGCCTTGGCTCTGCTCCACTTGTTCATTTTTTATGTCCGATTTATTAATGTTTTAGAAATGTATGTTCGTGTGAATGTATCATAATGTTCATCGTCGTGTGGGCATTCACGCACTCTTCTAGAAAGTATCTCTCGCTCTGATGTACGTTTTCTCACTGCTTTGTACCTACTTTCCTTAACTTTGCCAAAACGAACTATGGTTTCATCGCTGCGTTCACTACATAGCTTGCTCATGGTGATTCAAATATATCGCTATCCTTGGCCGATCTAAGTGTTTGGGGGAGACGGCTCCACATCAGGGAACTTCCCAGCCCGTCGTTGTGTGGAATCCCAAGTTGCGAATCCCAAACACTGGAACGGCTTCATCCGGCTTAGAGCACGACACGCCACGGCACCAGCCACAAATGGTGACCCCGACGTGATCGGTAGCTCAAGAAGTCATCGTCTCCGCCTCGGCAAGAAGAGGTCATCTTTGACCTGGCCTCCCCATCGCCTCGGCAAGAATGGGTGATCTTCACCCGGCTTCCGCTGCCGCGAACAGTGAATAGTGCGCTGGTGACGTGGCCTAGCCTCAGCGCAACGAGCGCCCAACGCAGTGCAGCCACGCAGCTCGCGCACCCCACTCCCGGCGCAGCGCTGAGTCTGCAGGTCGATGCCTCTGACACCGGCGTCGGCGCTGTCCTACAGCAACACTCGCACGGGACCTGGACGCCGCTGGCTTTCTTCTCGAAGTCACTCCAACCAGCAGAGACACGCTACAGCACCTTCGGCCGCGAACTGCTCGGGGCGTATCTGGCGGTCAAGCACTTCCGGCACACTCTGGAAGGCCGCCAGTTCGCCATCTTCACCGACCACAAGGCCCTCGTGTCGGCAGTCTCGTCTGGGTCAGCCAGCTACTCGCCGAGGGAGATCCGGCACCTGGACTTCATCTCCCAGTTCACCACCGACATCAGGCACGTGCCTGGGAAAGAAAACGCAGCTGCGGACGCTCTGAGTCGAACAGTGGCGATGCTCTCAGCACCGTGCCCGCCAGTCGACAACTTCGACGAGCTCGCAGCCTGCCAGCAAGAGGACGAAGAGCTGGCGCGCTTCCGCTCGACAGAGCACGGGCTCAAACTCAGAGACGCCCGGCTCCCCAGCGGCCGCACGCTGGTCATCGACGAGTCCCAGGGTGTACCGCGGCCGTGGATCCCGGCACCGCTCCGGCGCGCCTACTTCCGGCACGTGCACGATCTGGCCCACCCGGGAGTGCGCGCCACCGTCGACCTGGTCACGCGGCGGTTCGTGTGGCCGTCGGTGAAGAAGGACGCCGCACTCTGGGCGCGCACCTGCGTCCCGTGCCAGCGCACCAAAGTCCACCGGCACACGACAGCGCCGCCCGCATCGTTCCCGCCACCTGCCGACAGGTTTCGACAAGTGCACGCCGACCTGGTCGGCCCGCTGCCGCCGTCTGAGGGCTTCTCGTATCTTCTGACGGTGGTGGACCGGTACAGCCGCTGGCCGGAGGCGATCCCGCTGCGTGGCATCACGGCGCGAGAGGTCGCCCGGGCGCTGATCTCCGGCTGGATCTCTCGGTTCGGCGTCCCGGACGAGATCATCACCGACCGGGGCAGCCAATTCGAGTCGGCGCTCTGGGCTGAGCTGTCCACTCTCCTGGGCTGCGCGCGGCGCCGGACCACCGCGTACCACCCCCAGGCCAACGGGATGGTGGAGCGCCTGCACCGGCAGCTTAAGGCCGCGCTGCGCGCCGCCGCGCCCGCCCGCTGGACGGAGGCTCTTCCTTTGGCGCTGCTCGGAATCCGCTCGGCGCTCAAACAAGACCTGGGCTGCAGCACTGCCGAGCTGGTGTACGGAGCGCCGCTCCGCCTACCTGGTGAACTCATCACCCCGTCCGCCACCGCGCCTCCTACGCCGGAATCATTCGCCGCCGAGCTTCAGCGCACCATGGCGGCACTGCGCCCGACGGCACCTCGACCAGCACCAAGCGCGCCGTCGTACGTGCCGCGCGCGCTGGACCACGCCTCGCACGTGTTCGTGCGCCACGACGCAGTGAAGCCGCCGCTTGCCCCGCGTTACGACGGACCTTACAAGGTGCTACACAGATCGGCGAAGACGGTCACTGTGGACCGAGGCGGTCGTTCCGACGTTATCTCCATTGACCGAGTCAAACCGGCGCACTTGGAACGGCCCCCGCCTGCTCCAACTCCGACAGCATCGCCGTCTGCGGCCCAAGACACGGCGCGTTCCGCCGACTCGGCAACACCGGCCTCCGGCCCCGAGCTCCTCCTGCCAGCGCCTCGCGCACCGAAGCCGCCGCTTCCGCCACCGCGTGGCGACCTGCCGCTACAGCCGACGCCTCCGCCCGCGCCCCCACCGCCGTGCCTACGGACGACCCGCTCCGGCCGTGCTGTACGGCCACCAACGCGTTTTCTTAACGTCACGTTCGCCGTGCCGTCTCTAGGGGGAGGGTGATGTAGTGCACCGCCGCACGTTCTCCGACGCGGCGCGGCACTACCGCCGCTGGCGACTGGCGAGCGCTCCGACGCGGGGCGGCGCCACCGTCGACCTCAACGTGGCGCTGCTGTCGCAGCTGACGCGAGGCGCAGGTTCAGCGATATCCGCCAGATGGCTCTGCTCCACTTGTTCATTTTTTATGTCCGATTTATTAATGTTTTAGAAATGTATGTTCGTGTGAATGTATCATAATGTTCATCGTCGTGTGGGCATTCACGCACTCTTCTAGAAAGTATCTCTCGCTCTGATGTACGTTTTCTCACTGCTTTGTACCTACTTTCCTTAACTTTGCCAAAACGAACTATGGTTTCATCGCTGCGTTCACTACATAGCTTGCTCATGGTGATTCAAATATATCGCTATCCTTGGCCGATCTAAGTGTTTGGGGGAGACGGCTCCACATCAGGGAACTTCCCAGCCCGTCGTTGTGTGGAATCCCAAGTTGCGAATCCCAAACACTGGAACGGCTTCATCCGGCTTAGAGCACGACACGCCACGGCACCAGCCACAGTTGCCTGTCCAGCCCGGAGGGGGGTTGCGGCGTGGAGGAGAAGGATTTCCGTATCCTGAGGATAGAAGCATGGAACGGGTGTAATGGCTCGTTTGTTTGTTTGTTTTGTTGGGTTAGGCCCTTTCGGTCCATTGAGACCATTTCAGAGCCGGGAGGATGATAGGATATAGGGGGAGACATTGGTCTGGGCAGGCACCCTAGTGAGTCGCCGGGGCTGAGCCCGTCCAGAGGACAGGCCACCCAGCCCCAAGGCACTCACTGCACCCGGCTACGGGGTGCGCTCCCTCGGGAGCGGCGGTGCCGCTCCAAGGGAGCAGCCCGCATGAGATAAAGTTGCCTGTCCAGCCCGGAGGGAGGTTGCGGCGTGGAGGAGAAGGATTTCAGTCTGAGGAAAGAAGCACGGAACGGTGTAATGGCTCGGCAGTCACTCGCTGGGTCACTGATTTCAGTAATGCGTGGGATGTCATTTCTGTCATTCATGACTGCACTGAACAGTTATAACCGCTCCAAAAATATATCGAACAATTTTAATGACATAAAAGCTGGGTAGCGCGTATCGAGAACGGAATAAAACAACCAAGCGCGGACCCTTGCGCGGACCCTAATAGCGGCATCAAGCCTTCCGGCACAGCATAACTGCAGGCGTTCGACGCTAGCGTCATCTATTTATCTTTGCAGAAGCTATAGTACGCAATGTGAATGCTTTCCTAGAAACTTACATAAATGACGGCGAATAAAAGAAAACTCATCCATTTTACAAACATTGCATTGCCTGTAGCAGCTAGACTGCTAGACTATGGTAGACTTTAACAGCATCGAGCTTCGCAGGCTTCCATTAAATGTGCAGTATGCCTTGCTCTCTGGTGAGTAGATGTCGCCCTGGTCAAGGCGCTGTTTTTAATGTTCATCTCGGGCTCAAAGCTCTTTTGCTTCATTCCCCTTTTCTAATGCTAACAGTTTCAGGCTAGCTGGTAAATAAAATAAAGTACAATAACCTGTTTCGTCTAAGGGCATATCGCCGGCATAACAACCAATGCCACTGATCGACAAATGAGGGTGCCGTGCCTGACCGATCAGGATCTCCGCCTCAGCCTGACAAATCCCGCTTACCTCGCCGCTCGGCTGTACACAGCTCTCCACACCACACGCTTCCAAATTCGTCACAGCCAGCTCCAGACGGCGGCCATCTTGTGACGACGTCATAGCGCAGACAGCTGAGCTGAACGGGTTGACGGCAGGTCGGAGGGTGAGCACAGGTGGCGCCACCAGCGGCCGGGACGAGAGGACCGTAGCCGTCAGGTGTTCTCGAGAGGAGCTCTGAAGACATCGGATATCTGGACAGGGGAGAGAAACGGAGGTCAAACTTTGGGTGGGATGGTCCGTTCTTACGGCCTTCGAAATCTCCAAAATATTGATAACTATTGCCAATGTACGATAGAGACACGGTACGGTATGGTAGCCAATGAAGCTTTGTCTACGCATTTCATCCATATTTCAAGGTAGACAGTCGTTTTAACAGCTGTCTTCTAATGAACACAAAAGCACAGACACCTACGCCTGGCGTTGAGACATTGCACCGGCACATACTTCCGAAGAGGGTCACGGCAGTCCGGAAGCGTTTAGGTAGCCGTGTTAGCGGCATGTACATTATAAAATGTACACATTCACTCACCGGTGGCCTGAACGGCTCCGTCGCCCAGTGTGGGCCCCACCGTGGGCGCTGGCGGCGGCGGTGACGGCGGGGGCGGCGGAGACGGGGCGCCGCCCTGGGTGGCGAAAATCACCTGAGAGTTGACGGCTGGAACGGGACGGGAACACGGTGCGTGAGTGAGAAAATCTCACATTACTACCGATTTCAATGCGTTTAGACATCCATTCCAAGGAAACATTTCCAAATGCTACTGCACATTTCCAAAACGAGCAGCCCCGAAAATATTGATAGCTTAAAAATATCGATTGTCCGGGAGTACCGAAACGAGTTTGTGTCATATTTAACGCATCGTTTCCCAACGGTCTCGCCCGAACTCACCTCCGGGCGGGCCGACCGGCGGTGACACCGGCACGGGGAGGTTGAGCGCCGCCGGTGCTGCGGCGCTGTACCCCGGGGGAGACGGTGGGGGTACCGGAGCCGGTGGGGCCGGGGCGGGTGCCAGGGCCGGCGGCCGGACCAGCCCCGGCGGCCGGGCCGGCGCCGCCGGGGTCGGGGCGCTCACTGCTACCACTGACGGACTGCGACTGAACACTGGTCCGGCCGGGGGGCCGCGCGCTCCCAGCTGCCGCTGCAGCTGAGAGCTCAGCCGACGTCCGAACTGGCGGCCCTGGCGGCGGACCGACGTAGATGGCGCTGCCATCTGGGTCGACGGTGGTGCCATCTGTCAAATAAAGGAAGCGGCGTCAGTTGAAGACGAATCGATCATACCTGACACCAGGTCTAAACTCTAAGGTGGGGTCAAATGAAGTGTGAATTATTGAAGGTCGTGTCAGGGTCAGTTTAGATCAGGTTAGGTCAGGATCAGGCCAGGGTTAGGTCACGGTCAGTTCAGGACAAGGCCAGGGTCAGGTCAGGGTCAGGTCAGGGTCAGGTCAGGTCAGAGTCAGAGTCAAAGTCAGGGCAGGGTCAGATACAGTTCAGGGTCACTTACGTTAGCGGGAAAAATAAACGAATAAACCTACACTTGGTCGTGTCAGGCTATAGGCACCATGTACATATGTACGAGTACTATGTACAGCTTTAGTAGGTCAGGGTCAGGTCAGCTGGGTTCAGCAGTAATGTTTAACAAGAACTAGCATACAAAATTGACAATAATAATGCCGTAATGCCAGGGACGGATGCTCACTTCCATGCATCCGTGCCACCCAATTACCAATGCTACACCCCAATACCTATAACCCGACTGCACCCACCGGTCCCATCGCCGCAATCAGCTGTGCAGACGTGTCCTCGGCATTGTCCTCTGTTCCTCCATCAGCGGTATCCTCTCCGGAGGAAATGCTGAACGAACGGACACCCAGCAGCTGAAGGAGACAACAAACGTGTCAGAGGGAATAACACGTAGGTATATAATTCATTTATTGGCAATAGACGGACAGTGGACACGGAGCTAGTATGACATAAAAATACGACGATGGGAGGGGGAAGAACACGTCAGGTGTAGCTAGTTGATTAATTCTATGGCAAAGAATAAATACTGAGCAAATATAACAGAAAAATACGACGACGGGAGGGGAAATAATACGTCAGGCGCAGTTTACTAATTCTTTGGTAAAGAACAGACACTGAGCACTGAGCATCTATGAAAGACAAAGACACGACGGTGTCAGAGATAGAGGTCATAACGTAAGGTACCTATACCTACTAAGGTTACACATAATGCCAGCAATACGCCTTTTGGGGCGACAGCCGACAAACGAGCGAGTCAGAGAGTGAACCCTGGATCTACGCTGATGGTAGGGGGTACTTCCAACTAACTTGTGTACGGCACCCTACCAACCAGTCTATAGCAGCGTGCCGTGCCAAATTTGAGCGCAATCGGCCCAGCCGTTCTTGAGATCTGAAAGCGGCATCCTGCAGGTGCGGACGTGCAGCAGCCACCCCAGGTTCTCAACCGTGACATAGGTATGGATACGTATTGCACGGTGGGTGACGACTACTCACATACCAAGAGTTTCAGCAAAATCGCCGTTGTAATTGCAAACTTATTGTAACGGGAACAAAGATGACGTCTCTTCATTTTACATTTTGGTCACCCACATGCATCGAGACTCGAGAGTAGTCCGATGTTTGGTAGAGGCCAGAAGGGATGCAGCTACCCTACACAAATTATCGCAAGTCAATCACCCTAGCCGTTGCTGAGTAATTAATCTCTCAAAAGCGTTACAGGCCGGACCAGGCCGGGTCGGGTCGATCATTCTGTTATTTTTTCCGTTATATTGAAAAGACTGCTTCGCTCGCTGCGCTCGTAAAAAAGAACACGAAAAAATGGCGATTCAAGTGTGAGGCCGCTTTGCTGCCGCCATATAGAAGTTCCAAAAACACCCAACTTTGATTGCGTTGTGTATTATTCGACACACCAAACGATCGATGACTCAGAGAAAACGATGCATGGGTCCCCTTGCTCCTTTGAATTTGAGGTAATTTCAATCAAAGCTGTGCGTAGCATAACCAGTTGCTGTAGAGAACGGTCATCGGTCCGTGTACATCTCAGTCTGAATCTTTCAGCGTCCTCCACCGCCTCCGCCTCCGCCTCCGCCACCACCGCCGCCGCCACCGCCACCGCCTCCACCGCCTCCAGGCAGCGCTAGAAAAGAGGGAGTCCAGTTGTGATTTTAAATGAAGTTTATCTTTTCACATTGAATACTCTTTTTCAGTACGAAATAAGTTTAAATTTCATGGAAATCACCTATCTCCTAACTGCCAATACAAGTGAAAACAATCGTGAGAAAGAAAATTGAAATGAAAAGTGCCTGTCTGACCCTATTATAACTTACGTGAGGCGGAGGCGGCTGCGAGCAGCCCCAGAACGAGGACAGCCAGGTACTGCGGGCTGAACCACTGCATGGTGAGGTCTGAGGCAGCCATCAGCAGCCGGCCCTATATGTATACCGCCCGGGTGGACCGATCCCCATCTGATCCCGGGAAGTGGGCCTCTCAGTGCCCCAAAGCTCCGCCCATTTCAACACGAAGTGGGCCCCACGGCGCCTCCGAAACTCCGCCCCTTCTCGGATTATTTGTGGTTACAAGTAACTGGAAATAATATGCGGAAAAACCGCATGCTGGTCCTTCCACAGCGTTGCTTCATCCAGGTACGTCTTCCGACTCTCGGGGGATGTCTGAGGCTCCCAGGTTCATTTGCGCAAAACGTCAACAGACTTGAGTTTAGCCTTCATTTGGTGCAAAATGAATAATAACATCCAGTTCATTTGCACTGTAACTGAGTATGTTACGCTGTTAAAGGGAACATATCACTATTCGGCTCAAATTAGTTGTTTGCTATAGTTGGATTTTTTCGTGTACCTACAAGTAAGACAAAATATTTTCAATCTGTGGAATAGGCAAACTATTATGGGTTTGGCAGCGGAGGCTGATAACGGGTTGACCAATCTGGGCTCGATCGGGTCGATAGGGAGCGCGTGGCGCGTGCTCAAAAAAGTGCAAATTCGCGTCATAGACTTTACATGTATAAATCGGCGTGCGAAATCGGGCGAAAACAGCCAAATTTGCCCAATTCTGTCCAAGGTTCAGTCTTCATTTTTGCATGATGAGCAACAGTATTCTTAAAAATGCAAATGTTTCAAACCATTACATTGTCATTTTTAGCGAAATTCATCGATGGCCCTCAAAAGACTTCACGCCAGTTTTCAAATCATTCTAAAGTAGAACGCATGATAATACCTACGACACGGGCAACTCGATGCGATGCATCTTATTTGCTTTATTACAAAATGCTTGGCCGTCAAAAAGCAATCAAAAGAAATGGATACCAACCAAATCGACACAGGACCAACCCAATACCCACGGGTCAAAAATTTAAAATAGCCCTTCTTCGCGTTGCGGAGCACGCGGGAAACCCTAGTATTACCTAGTTCAAGCAAACTGCATGTTGATTGGCTGAGGATTGGCCTCTGCCACAGGTGGTTGGCATTCGGAACGAGAAATGGAATTTATCCTTACCTATAAATGCCTATAGGGTGAATGATCGTTGGGCGGTAAAAGCTCCTGACTTGTGCTAGTCTCACAGTTCGCTCAAGTTACAAAAAAGCTATTCCAGTTCAAAACCCCATGTTAAAAGTGGCATATTTCCTTTCATAGGATATGTCAGTGCACGTAAGTTTCGTGTATTTCGTGTATCGTAGGTAGGTACTATTTAGGGGTACCTTTATAGATTTAAACGTTACATTTTACTCGCAGTAAGAAGCGAATGAAAATCAAGGTTATTGTCCTTTTTGTAAAAATTCATTTGATTTATCAGTGTTCCACATTTCTCACTTTTCAGTGACCTGTGCGCTAGGCGCCTTTGTCTCCACTCTCCACTATTCATATGCCATTTCCATAATATCATATCACACAACATAACCCGTCTCGCAGTGCAGCGCGGCTGACGACGATCGGCATTTCCAGTGCGCAGTGGCTGACAACTTTCCGAGAACCCGGTACTCGGCATGGGGCCGCCCGCTGCTTGTTTATCGACACCAGCTTACCTCGTCTCGCCTCACCTGACCTCAACTCACCTCACCTTTCTAGAAATTAGTTCCCTGCGCAGAGGGGCCAGCTATATCAGCCGATCTGACCTCCATTCACCCTTCAACTTTGCGCCTCTCTACAGTCGGCCCCCGACTTAATATTGCCAACGGAAAGGTGCCCCCCAGATTTGTGATTTGACTGGCGGCGACTGGTATATGGAACATGGAAGGTAGATGACACCAAGGGCAAATAGAGGCGGGGCCAGGGGTACATAACCGCTGCGCGATTCGGAGGCCTCAGTCGCCAACATGCGACCTCTTCTGGTGGTAATGGCGCTGGTTGTGGCCGTGACAGCCCAAGGTAGGCAGCAGAACGCCGAGAATTCTGTCACTGAGTTGCAGTCGATCTATGTAGAGCTATAATTCAAGTTGGAGAAATGCTACTTGATTGATGCTGGTTTGGGAATATTTTGACGCTATTTTAACGTGTTCAAGCAATTTGAAATCAAAAGGCGCTTTGGTGAATGTCTCTGTAGGCAGGTATCATCACAAACAAATTATAATGTTTTATGCATGTAACAGTACGATATAATGAACTAAGCAATAATCCACTGTTAGCTCCAGTTTTTCAATAGAAAGACACAATTCTACCGAATAGTGTTTGTCTATTTCAAACAACCTGCGGTTATATCACATAAAATTGTTCGTACTTCGGCTGTAATAAAGAAAATACATGCCTTGAGTTAGACTCGTGTGAAGAATAATTCAATAACAAAAAAGTTAACAATCTCAATGGACAACATTCCTGACCGAAAAAAAAACGTTCTCTGACAGGTGGTGGTGGCGGGGGCGGTTTCGGCGGTGGAGGCGGCGGCGGCGGCGGCGGTGGCGGTGGCGGCTTTGGCGGTTTCGGCGGGTTCGGCGGCGGTGGCGGCAGCTCAGAAGGCCCCGGGTCTTTCGGCGGCTCCGGAGGCGATTCGGGCCGGCCGGGACAGCCGGGAGGAAGTGGAGGTTTTCAGCCCAGTTCAAGACCATCCGGAGAAGATCCCGGGACCTCCCCGGCTCCGGGAGGATCCGGAAACCCCGGAGCTCCGGCGGGACGCCCCGGAAACCCGGGAGCTCCTGGATTCTGACTTCTGATAGAGGCAGTTTCTGCATTGACGAGCCCCCGTGGCTTCTAAAGCTTTTGAAACAACGAGCAAAGCAGTGTTCAGACGCGTTAATTGAAAAGGCAATACCTATTTCCAGGGTCAGGCTGGATACCAACCAGCGCGGAGAGCGGCGATGTCATGTCTGTTAAAGCAGATAATTGTGAACATGCAGCGTCTGTCCATGTCGTTATCGGCAGCATGAATGCTGAATACATTTTTAGAGGTTCACTTTGGTTTACTGCATTTCCGTTCTCTACTCTATCGATTTTTTCCCATTCCTCTCTGGAATCACACATGGCCCGACTAAATTCCGGATGCCCGTCATACGAATCATCAGCGCATGCCGGGGGGGGGGAGGAGGTGGCTCTACATCTGTAGGTTACAGAGTCCCTACCCCTTTCAGGAGCCCGACGTGTCCCTTGCAGAGATTTTGCGGGGTGCAGAAAGAAATGTTGCACCCCTATTTTGGATAGGGTGCAGCTGCACCCCCTGCACCCCCTCTTCCGCCGCTTTGATTCGGATCCTTTATCTTGCCTCAAACGCGCCACATTGCAAATATCGGACTTTCCAAATAATTTGCAAATAGTGCGGAGCCATTTAAACAGAAAAAAGTGACAACTAAAATACATGTACCTTGAACAATCAAGCACTCATTGGGTGTTTATGTGTGTTATTAGAATCAGCAGCCTAAGCAATCCAGCATTAGCCGAAACAAGCCGATCTTTTCAATTAAAAAAATCAGAACCCTGATAAGACAATGAAATATGTATTTGTAAGAAGGGGAAAGTGGGTGTATTGCGCCCTCCTAACCAATTGCGCCCACCCACATTCCCACGAATTCAATGGCATGTTCAGCATTTTGTTTTCGAAAACATTATTCTCACCACTGGATAGTTCCTTTTATGGCCCAAGCTCTCCGATGAAGCCAATCAGCAAGGCTCATTACGCCATCGAAGATATTACGGCGTTTTCTTAACTTTTTGGCAGCATTTTGAACCGTTGGCTATAAAAATAGGCGATACTTGTGTGATTTTGAGAGTGATATTTGGAAAGAAAAATCCTTTTTTCATTATATTTCACTGAAACAGTAAACATCCTTTAGCATCTTTATGGTAACTTCTACGCTTTTATTAAAAAGTACCTCAATTTTAATTGCGCCCATGGCAATTGCGCCAGGGGGGGCGCAAATAGAATAATGGTGTAGCTATTGTGTCACGACAGTATAAATGCATCATTAACTGATTGCAATAAAGAAGGAGTTTTATGTCAGGCAGGGGAGCAACCCGCCATCGTCAGTCCAAAAATTATTTCTCTCATCGAACTTATAATGTAGCTGCCATTTGGGCTATGAACTTGCGGTGTAATTGACAAAATACGGCATTTTTAACATGGACACAGGCGTGAGAGGTGACAGCTATGATACAAAGTAAAAACTGATGTCAAAAAAGTTGTAGAAGCAATACAAAATATTAATTTTGAGAGAAACGATTGAAAATATCACCGTCTAGGCGCATACGTTCATATATATCTAGTCGGTTACATAAAACGTTTTCGTTCCACTTCACAAGCGTACCGGACACAAGTAAAGTTATTTACCTGCGAAAAAAACATCGCAATTTATATCTACATTTATTATGTATCGAGCTTGATTCACATAATACATGTTCAAGTAAGCCACAATGACATAGAATGCCGGAGTGTATGCTTTCCGTCTCCTTTGCTTAGCCATGTTAAAGGACAGGGCGCAATTGGATTCTAATTGCGCCATCCCCCTGGCGCATTTTACAGCAGTTGTTGGTAAATGCGCCCTTTTGCATGTTTCTGAAAAAGCAGCTATCAGAAGCAAACGAAACTTTCTTAATTGATCGGGAGGCCCTTAAATCGTAGCCAATGAGTTCCTCTTTAAAATGGTTACCATTGCATGCTTACATCTCAAGTGGTTTTCTTACAATTAGCGTTTTTCCTTAAGGTGGCGCAATTCACCCTCCTTCCCCAACATCTTTTCCTGGAGCCCCATGTGTGCACTGTTGCATACAAGGCTGTTGCATATTTCAGTGTCAAATGATGCGCATTTTCTACTCTCCGGGTCATCCTCTGTGGTAATTCTCCAGCGGGAATCTGAGCCGGGCCTCCCGCATGTAACTATACCGGTATTTTCCGACCTATCTGACCACCATAGGGGTGGCGCCAGCGCTATATAGCGTGGTCGTACGTCCGAGTCGTCACACTCATCATGAAGCTGTTCAGGCATCTGCTTCTGTTGGCAGCGGTCCTGGTGACGCTACTATTCGCCGTCTCCGCCGCACGTGAGTGAAGCTCTTCTCAAAACACAAATTGATGTCGGTTTAGCACATGGTCCGGGTGATTTAGGTACTTGTTGGATGGCAGCTTTTCAGATGAATATCTGAAGCATGGC
This sequence comes from Amphibalanus amphitrite, assembly GCF_019059575.1. NCBI lineage: Eukaryota > Metazoa > Arthropoda > Thecostraca > Balanomorpha > Balanidae > Amphibalanus > Amphibalanus amphitrite. The sequence continues at coordinate 309,439 of NW_024881993.1, forward strand.
ACCTGCATGTTTTGATCAAAGGGAGAGAATAAAGGGAACAAACCTTTGTTTTACAGAAATGCCTATTTAATTTTCTTTGCTGTTTTCAATGCCAGCTTCACTCAGGAAGATCAAATTAGAATCTGACAACCGAGCAAAATACAATAAATAAATGAATGACATCGGCTTAGTGACAAATTTAATTTTACATTACTATTGGTTCACAATCCCTGTAATCACTATGTAGAAAAAAAGTGAAGAAACATAATCGAAATATAGGGCATGCCTTCAAACGTTTTTCTCCATAGCCGGCGGTGGCGGTGGCGGCGGCGGCGGTGGCGGAGGAGGCGGAGGCGGCGGCGGTGGCGGAGGCGGAGGCGGAGGCGGAGGCGGAGGCGGCGGCGGAGGCGGCGGCGGTGGCGGTGGCGGTGGCGGCGGCGGCGGAGGCGGTATCTTTGCCAGATGGCGCCGTCTTCGACTTCGTGGATGATGGTCCAGCAATAAATGAATCTTCATCGATTCTCAATCTCTTGTTGCATGATTTACACAGTGATGTCTGGTGACTTCAATAAAATGAAAATATGGCGGAAAAAAGATGCCTTGGAATGGCAAAATGTGTTTTATGATAACCTGATTAAATTTATTCTTGTCATTCGCCTTTTAATCATGATTTGCTTCTTGATAAATAACGATCCGGCCGTCTTGTTATATATCGACATAATATAACAAAGTCTGCTGAATCCATATGTGGTCCTATAGCTTCAAGCATGCATCCCGAAGATAGGAAGACGGTAGCGACAGACAAAGCGACAAAGCGACCAACACCTAGAACACCAGAGCCAATTGCACAAAGTGCCAACACGGCCCGAATGTTGCACAATGCGTCACCCGAGAATCAAGCAGTGCAGACGATATCGGTCATCGGGCTACGACCTGACCCTGACACATTATGCTGACACCACGCTCGCACAAAGCAGTCGCTTATTCGTAAGAACACCGAGGCAGAAACTCCGTATCTCACAGGTGTGTGAACAAGTGGGACTTGCGTCGGCATTGCACTGTTCTATTCACGCCACATTAGGGCACAAAAGGTGTAATCGATAGCGGCCGAGTGGCACTTTTCAAATCGACTTTGATTCTTCTGTTTTACATCAGACGTGCTAATTACGAGTATTGCCCGTGTCAAAGCTGACTCCAGGTGACCTCGTCACTACACAAGTCTGCAGATAAAGTGCACTGTTTCTGCAAAATGAACATCTCCCATCAGCACCGTTCTGCAGAAACTCTGTCAATGACGCACATCTCGCACACTTGTGACATTGACGGATCCGGTATAAAAGACCGGCCCCGCCCGATTTTCCCCAAAGTCGGAAAGACAGAACCAACAGACGCCAACACCAGAAACTGCGTTTCTCAGCGCTTCAAGATGTTCTCGTTGACTGTCGTTTGTCTTCTGGTGGCCGGTGCTTTGGCCGAGCCTGAACCCCGGGCTTCCAGGAGCCGGTCAACTTTCGAGGAAGTCCTGACATCAATGAGTACTCGCCTCAAGTCCCAGCTCTCCGCCACTGAACTGGAGGACCTGAAGTCGGCCACTCCGTTCACCTGGTCCGCTGGGTCGCACACTCTTAGCGCCGGAGTCTACATCCTAAAATCGCCCAACTTCCCATTCCTGTATCCCAACAACTATGATCGCACCTGGACGATTGTTGGAGACGAGGGTCAGGACATCCGCATTGACTGCGGCTACAAAATTCAGTACTCGAGCTCCTGCAGTAACGACTACCTCCAAATTAACGGCGCCGTCCGCTGCGGCATCGGGCACTACGGCACCGACAGCGACGAGCTGGAGATCAGGTTCGTCACCAACCGCTTCTTCCGCTCGCTAGGATTCGTCTGCGGCATCGTGGTGCCGTCCGCTGCTACCACTACGGCGGACCCGGCACCGTGAGCTCGGCTCCCGACGAGCGAGGCTGCCGCGAGGCGCTGGGAGAGTGGTAGAGTCGGCTGCAGGGGGCTCCATATCAAAGCATACAAAATCTTATCATACAATCATCAAAACATACAAAATCGTAACATACAACGCGCAAAACCTACAAAACAGGCCGGGTAGGGGACAGTCAAAACATACAAAAGCGCAGCATACAAAATCGTGTCATACAAAATCGCAAGGTACAAAATCGTTTCACACAAAAAATCAGTGGAAAATTAATGGCATTAATCAAAGTACGCATCATACAAAACCATTTCATATAAATTTACATCATTTCGTCGTCCTTGAGATGTCAATTTTCAGTTGGATCAAAACCTACAATCTCAACTGCGCTTCAAGCGACATCTTTGTTAGAAGTTTGTGTAGTTACGAAATATTCCACTAGATGCCTCCTCTGTCAAAGCACAGCCAAGCTTTGCACGGCCAGCGTTTTTTGCTTGTTTATACAGTGAGCGCCGGTCTCGGAGCGACGGGGCGTCCCGGTGGCGCCGTCGTCCCCCTCCCTCAGACTGGGCAAGGTCTCCCCTCCCTCGGCAGACGGCGCGGCCCCAGAGGAAACGGCCAAGGCCGTGCCTGACTTACATCCCCGCTCTCTGCGGGCCGGAGAACGAAGTTGGGCTTGGTAGTTGGTACATTGAGCAGCATTCTGCTCATTTTGACCATAGCTGCCGGAACATAATTCGTAAATTAAATTGAAAACTGCAAAAGAAATTTAACTGACTTAACCCTCGCCCGTATAGGGGGGAGGGGGTCGAACGGACCCCCACCCCCATGGTTTTTCGCGAATAACTCGCGTAAAAAGCGGTTGATCACGATGAAACTTTCAGTACTGTCGAGTCAATCAATTGTACACTTACCCTTAAAAGTGCATGACCCTGTCCCAAATGAACCTTGACCTGCGGCCTATTTTTCGAGACCATGTTTGGCCGGAATCGCGATTCGGCGTATCTCGGCTCGTATTAGCCGCGCGTTTGCAGTATTTTTGCGGTTTCAAGCATTCAAACATGTGATATGATGTTGGTCCCAGGCATTATGGTGGGTGTCAAGGTCACCTGAAGATCAGGTCAGATCATTGACCTTTGATGACCTAGGTTCACTTTTTTGAGTTTTACATGTTTCTAGGCTACTTTTTGGAGCTGATTTCGAATTAAGCAACCATTTGAGCATTTACGAAGTTGTGTTGGTGTCTTCGTAACATTTTACGAAGCTGTCAGTAACGGCTGACACGTACTATGAATACCTGGCAGGACGTCTACTGATTGGCCTGACCTGACCTGACCTGGCCTAAATGCATTAAGACATCATCTGTGATCAAAACTAACACGATATTCGTGATCAGCACCCCGAAAAACCCCTCATCAACCTCACTTTACGATGTTCTAACAGGTCCCGATTTTCCAGACTTGTGGGTCATTGACCTGACCTGGAAAGTCAACCAATGACCTAGGACCTTAAATTTTTTCTCGAAGCGCTAGCTCGATCAGGGGCCAAACGGCAAGGGGGGGCTGTCCAACGGACCCGCCCCCCCCCCCCCCTATACGTTCGTGGCTGGCAAAACACCAATACGGGCGAGGGTTAACCCGGCAGTTGCTGGGGTATTTCGCCACACACCACTTGCTGGGTGGGGGTGGGAGGGGGGGGGGGTAAACTTTCCCAGCCCATAGCTCGAGAACCCATAGCCCATAGCCCATAGCTCGAGGCGCAGCGAAACGGGCGAGGCAGCAAACAAAATAACGCTACGAGAGGCTTCTGATGAGTACCTTCAAGTGGAGTTCAGAGGACACAGGTCGGTTCAAGATTATTTTAAACACCTGAAATTAGGCTTTTAATAGCATGGACTTTAAACCTCAAACTGGGCGTCTCTCGTAGCAAACTATGTCTCCAACGGACCCCCCCCCCCCCCACATATACGTTCGCGGCTGGCAAAACACCAGTACGGGCGAGGATTAAGGACTTATGTGTTTGTTTGTATGCTCTTTGAAACCCCTTCCGTGACCGCGTTTTCAGCCGCTAGCATATAATTGGGGGGGGGGGGAATTCTGTTGGATCCCCAATTGTTCAGTCCCTAACCGAACTATAGCTTCGCGAAAACATGAACGTCCTACCGTAACTAAAGAAAGCCGATGATACCCGATTTTAAGATCGCCGGTCATTAGTTGGCATTTCAATTCGGGTAAATGACTTAAGTCAGGGAAATTGTGGCCTATTTTAACTTTTTAAAGTGAGGTTGTTAGTGAGTTTTTTTTTCGGTGTTCTGATTTCGAATTTCGTGCTAGTTTTGATCAAAGACGATGTATCCGTGCATTTTGGGTAGGTGGGGTCAGGTCAGCTCAACCATTAGGCGTCACCGCCGACATCCAAATGGGTGTTTACCGCCACCAACAGCTTAGTTGCACATAAAGATGTGATGTGGACTGTGGAGTTTGTTAATGCAATAAGTGAATGAGAACTTCACTCCACAAGAAATCGTTCGGGTCGGAGCTTTCAAATTGTATTTACAAAACTTCGTCAGCGAGTCGTAATCGGGTTCAGGGGGTATCGGTCGCAAAATATGTAGCATAGACACTAAAACTATTTCTTACAATGCACAATGGGACCGGAGCGAGAACTAGCGCGACATCGGTACTTTTTCGTGTTTCGTGCCCTCTTTTCACATGAAAGGGATGACAGAATCATACAAATGGTAGTCAGTGTACTTTCGAAGCAATTCCTGATACATTTAATTAAATAATCATTAGTCATTTAATTAATTAATTAATTAACTAATCAGTTGACCTGCGTTGACCTTGACTCGGTTCGGTCATGTGATAAGATGTCATCACCTGCCGGATCAAGTCATGACGGAACCGGAAATTCCCATAAGCAAATAATGTAGCCACCAAAACCATGATGGGAATCTGATAGCCTGATGGACTATATAACAAATAAAGTGAGGGTCAGAAAAGTGTATCAGACACTCCGATAGCAGGTACGGATATTTCCGGACAAAACTTAAATATAGTTGGCACTTGGTAGCCTTGTTCGACTCCTAGGAGGATCTGTCGATCTGTTACTCTCAGCTTCCGGCCGGCTCGTGGTAACCGCGCACGGCCAGCGCCGGCGACCTGAAGTAAAAACAAAAATGCCCCTCATTTTCGATATAGCAGGCTGAAGCAGCTAAATTATACATTTTCTGAAAGGCAATTGATCGGTAAAGACCATATTGATAAAAGAAGAGCGCGACCTAGCGGGACGTTTCATATCGGCATTCTAGAATGTTTATAACAGTAAAATTAACTCACAATTTTAAAAGCACCTACAAACTTAACATTTGAAGCGTATTTATATATTCCGTTATAAGTTTTTCTTTCCATCGTGAAGCCCATGGTCTAAACATTTCTTGTTTCAAGGTCTAAAGGTTAGACCCCGAAAATATTGATAAAGCCGTCTAATATACATTTTTTCTTACCTACATTAGCTGCTACTTTTCTCCGTACGAAAACGGGTCTACGATGCTTGTCACAGAACTTTGTATTTGGGCTGATGTGGTGCTGACGCTATACACCATGGACGAAAAATATTTGCAGATTCGTGGTCCATGGAATTGGACATTTCTGAGCTACGTGGAACAGTCTAACTCAGTTCGGGAAAGGGCGGCAAATCCACCAATGTCGCGCTTATTCCGGCCGCGGTCCCATCGTGCAATGGCCCGTCTTTTTTAAGTTCAACCCTCACTGTAAACATCCTGTTGAACACATTTACAATGTTTGCTAGGTTAACCACTCAAAAACTGGTTGGTTCACATATGATTTAACCCTCGCCCGTATTGGTGTTTTGCCAGCGTCTAACGTATCGTGCGTTGTTACTAACGTCACGATTTATATTTGACCTGAGGTCAAATCTAACAACAACACTCGGAAAGGCCTTTGAAAGAGCTGTTGAATGCGCTTTTCTGTGGCGCTGTAGCTCTATTGGTTCCCGAGTTATGCGTTGAGTGTTTGGGAAAATGTTGAAATAGGCAACATTTTACCTTTGATGACCTCTGGTGACGTGACCTTTGACCCAGGAGCCGAGTTAGACGGGGACGTGAAAACGCCTCCCCCCAGCACGACACGGAAAACTTAGGCCACCAGCACGACGCGGGTTAAGTTCGACCCTCGATGTAAACAACACAGCACGATATTTGCTAGCTGAATTACTGAGAAAACTGGTTAGCGCACATTGTATTGAAGATATTTATATTTTCCAAATGTGTTTTAACCCGCGCGGGGCTGGGGGGGGTAAATTTTACCCCCCCTCGCGAATTTTTGCAATATCTCAGAAACGGCGGCGCGCAGCGCCGCCAAACCTTCAGTACCTTTTTTTACATCAATTTGACACGTTCCCTGAAAATTTGAGCGAAATCCGTCGGAAAATTTTTGAGAAATTGACGTTTTAGTGACGTCATGTTCGCCTTTTTTGCCTCAAAAACGGCAAAATTTCAAACGCCGCTAACATCTTCATTGTTAAAGGAATCAAGACGTAACAAAAAAGTTTATACGTAATTCTACTTCGTCTATCAAATGGCTATCTCGGTGTTTTGAAAACTTTGGATTTTGGCCCAAATTTTTCCAAAAAACTGACTTTTTGGGGAAAATAATTATAAAATCCAAAATTTTGAGTGTATCGAAAAAACCGGAATATATGTCAAAGAAGTGGTCTATGTGCACCTACATACCAATTTCTAGAAGAATCAGTTCAAAATGTGGGAGTTATTAAACATTTTATGACGTCACGACACACAAAAAAATTTGAAAAAATGATTTTTTTTTGGAAGTTCTAGACCTCGTACGGAAACAAAAATAGCACCATTCGATTCGCCGTGAAAAACTGCATGAGATAGACACCTTTTTAGGCCTTAACAACCAACTTCAAAATTTGACCTCACTTGACCTGATCTTGACCTGACCTCGACCTGAAATTCATCCAGAGGTGGTCCATATCACTTATTGAGTGTGCCTATTGAATTCTATGAGTAAAATGACCAATAAAACATGTGTCGCACATGCCCTTTTCTATATTTTGTTTTTGGTGACCTGACCTGACCTGACCTGACATTGACCTTGACCTCTGAATGATATTGTATGCAACGAATATTGTCTTGGTAGCCTAAGAACACGTCTTGGGCAATCAGTCTCAGTCCATGACTCCATTCTTCGGCAACTACGGTGCAAGGCCGATATTGTAGGAACTTGCAATTTGTACCCTTGACCTGACCTTGACCTTGACCTCAAACTTTAAATTAAGTACATGTTTTTAGTTGTTCGTGATGAGATCTTTCGATTTGCGTTTAAATCTTCCAAATCGGACCATTAGTTCGGGAGATAACAGGAGGGTAAAATTTACCCCCCCCCCCCAGCGCCGCGCGTTCGGCTGGAGACCCCAGCTCCGCGCGGGTTAACCCGCGCCCCGCTGGGGGTCCTGGATTTCCACGCCCCGCTGGGGGGGGGGGGTGTGTTTGAACACCCACTTCTAACTCGACTCCTGGGCCACGTAGCCATTCGCGGAAGGCGGCGTTCGAAAGAGCGCCAAAAATAATAACGAAATCACTTCGGTCACTTTTTTGGTTAGGCTAAAGGTCAGGTCACCAGTGGTCAAAGGCAAAATTTCCCCGATTTTCAGGTCAAATGTCGACAGTTTCCAAGAAGCCAACGCATAACTCGGGAACCGATATAGCTACAGCGCCGCGGAAAAGCGACTTCGATAGCCCTATTAACGCCCTTTCTGAATAATTCTCTCAGATTTGACCTAGCGCCAACGGTTTTGCCTGCAGGGGGCAAAAACTGCCAAAATAACCGATTTTTTGGAAAGTGTTTCTGCAATAACTTTTGACTCAAGCCTTGCACGAGCTTACTTTTATCAACATGACCTGACCGGAAAGGGTCATGTTGCACATCAGTCGATCCGTATCGTCGAGCTGAACACATCCAAGGCGTTTTCATCGGTCTAGCATGCCTCTATCAAAAGGTATTCGCGAAAAACTGTTAGATACTATTCGTGGCCTGAGATGACCTCAGGGGCATAAACAGGGGTCTCAGATACTATTTTCATGTTCAATGTGTCTTAGTTTCTTGTAATTCAGTGTTTGGGAGTGTTTATAATGGTTTGGTCCAAAAGAGGCGCCTTTCAATTTTCTCCCATTGACTTATAATGGGGAGGTCGCAAAATTGACCTGACCTTTGGTCATCGATATCAAAACTCTGAGATGAGTTTATCTCAGTATAGTTTACAGCGCGGAGCGCCGCCGTTTTTGGCACACCTTATAATACATCAATTCTACAGATGTTTTAAAAATTTCAGACCAAGGTCATTTAAGGTCAGGTCACCAGGTCACTTGAAGTGACCTCACCTCATGCAAAGTTTCAATGTCCGCCATAGCTACACCAAGTGACCGATCGCTTCGAAAGTTTCAACGATTGCTAAGAGCAATAGTATGTACAAAATGTATTATAAGGTGTGCCAAAAACGGCGGCGCTCCGCGCTGCCGTTTTTGAGATATTTGTGAAAAAACACAGGGGGCTGTGTGTGTTCAAACAGCCCAGCCCCCCTTCTCACTCGGCTCCTGGGCCACGTAGCGACACGCCGTAGGCGGCGTTCGAAAGAGCGGCAGAAGTAATGAAGAAATTATATCGGCCACATTTTAGGTCAGCTCAAAGGTCAGGTCAACAGAGGTCACCAAAGGTAAAATTTCGCCACTTTCTAGGTCAAACTTCGATAATTTCGACAAACCGGCGCATAGATTAGGAACGGTTTAACGTGCAGGGGCCAAAAACTGCCAGAATAGGTAGATCGGTTTTTGCGGGAACTGTTTTTCTGCAATACCTTTTGACTCAAAACATGCACGAGCTTACTTTCAGCAGCATCGTGTTCCTCTCGTCAAGGCGACGCATCGAAAGAACTATAAGTTGACCTCAAAAGTTCAACTTGAAAAATTTACTTTAGGTCAAGGTCATGACCTCATGACAAGGTCATGGCCTCAGGTCAATGTCATGACCTGACCAGAAAAGGTCATGCTGCATCAGTCGATCCGTATTGTCGAGCCAAACACATACATATAAGGTTTTTCATCGCTCTAGCATGTCTCTGTCAAAAGTTATTTGCGAAAAACTGTAGGATACCATTCGTGACCTGACATGACCTCAGGGACATAAAGAGGGGTCACGGGTACCATTTTCCGGTTCAGTTTGTCATGTCTACTTGTAATTCGATGTTTGAAAGTGATTAGAATGACGTTCGGCCAAAAGAGGCGCCTTTCAATTTTCTCCCATTGACTTATAATGGAGAGGTCGCAAAATTGAACTGACCCTAGGTCATCGATATCGAAGTTCCGAGAGATACATTTTGTGTATCATTATTATAATTATTGTATACATTATGTGTATTGTGTATACTGTTGTTTTATCAGTTGCTCAAAGTTTCAAAGTGATCAGTCACTCGGTGTAGCTGTGACAGGCATTGAAACTTTTCATGCAGTAAGGTCACTTGACGTGATATGGTGACCTGACCTTGGATGACTTTGGTCTGAAGTTTTCACAGAAGGTGTAGAAAAGATGTATGATAAGATGTGCAAAACACGGCGGCACTCTGAGCCGCCGTTTTTTAGATATTCGCGAGAAACCGGAGGGGTTGTTTAAACAGTCCCCCCCGCAGTGCGTGGGTAGGGGTATGTGATCAAGGATGAAGGTGTTACATACCTATGCACGTTTGCATCATTTACCTACATATGCACGCCCGCCAATATAATAGATTTCTCACGGTCTTGATGCTCGCTTCTCCTCGTCGCCTGCTCGGCACCGGTCCACGCGGCACCCGCAGCGTCGATAGTCGGCCGGTGCAGCGTTCAGAGGTATCGTGTTCCCGCCTGCTCGGAACCATTCCCCTCGGCACCCTCCGACCGCCCGCAGCGTCGATAGCCGGCCGGTGAAGCGTCCAGAGGTATCGTGTTTCTAAGGGACTTAGTGGCATTCCACTCTACTTCCTGGTGGCTTCCAAAAAACCACTGCCACAGCACCATTACCCCATCTGGTGGCTGACATGGTAAATACCAATTCACCCGGCGTTAACCAGAGGCATTTTGTACCTTCCGATTTTAGACGATGCGATTTTGTATGATACGATCATCTCGTTTTGTAGGTTGCAATTTTGTATGATACGCGTTTGTTTGATCTGCCATTGTACGTTCCAATTTTGTACGTTCTGATCATTGTTTGATTTGCCATTGTACGCTTTACCCATTGGACGGTAAACTTTTGTACGTTGGGATTTTGTACGCTGCGCTTTTGTACGTTTGGGCTGTCCCCTACCTGGCCTGTTTTGTAGGTTTTGCGCGTTGTATGTTGCGATTTTGTATGTTTTGAGGATTGTACGCTGCGCTTTTGTATGCTTTGATAGCCACCCGGTAGAGTCTGCACACACCGGAACCTCGGGATATTTCAGCAGGGTGAAGTAAACTATTAGGTGATGGGAAGATAAATACTACGGGGCGGCGCGTGTGTGTCTCTGATTTCAAGCATGTAATACGATTACCTATATTTAGGGCGCAGACTATTATTCATGCGAGTCTTCAATAAAAGTATGCAGATGGGAAGGTTGTGTTTTTCATGCACCTGAATGTTTTCAAACATTGTGATAAAGTGCCAGGTTTCTCTTGCCTTTCTTGTCAGATTCAAAGGCAAATGCAAAAAAATAACCCACGGAAAATCATAAACTTTAACATCAACTTTACTAGAATAAATAAAATGAGTTTGTAAACACACCCTGCAGAGATCAACCAGTATCCCAGATGTTGTCTTTCAAGATACAAAGCATGGTATGGTTACAAGAGCCAGTCACCAACACGTTGCACATGCCCATTAAAATATTTTCCTGCGAAGTGTACCGCAGTGATTAATGTGTACGGTTGGACGGTTCTGATATTGTTGACGAAGATATTTTACAATGCCTACCTTTTGCTGCCACACCGATGTTCATATTAAAATAGCTTATCATCTAACTTTTAAGAGAAATTGTCTGATGTCAGCTAAAATGGACAGATGTAACGGTAAAAAATGCAATCAAATACGTAGGTATCTCACCAATTACGAATGCCGTTGATTTATCAATTACGGTAAACGTTACGCACGCAATCCCTCACTCATATGTATAATGCCATAAGACGATTGAATAGAAAATCCTTACGGACAAGGTCAAATTGCATAAGCATGCCATTGTCATCTGTGGTAGTTATCTGTAGCCATTAGTTAGCATCAAGTTAACATAGGTAACCCACTCAACCCAGCACATTGGTGAAAATGTAGCAGGTAAAAAAAATGTTTGACGCATTGAAGTTGCGGAATCGCCACAGCCGGGCCCGAATGAAACGGACTTCTGCTTCAGATGGCGCCTTACACCTACGCCACGTCGACCGTTAACCCATTCTTCAATACAGCAACGAAGCAGCATCAGCAATCCATTTCAGCGGTGTTTAATGCGGCGTGTATTAGTTCAATGTGGCGCACAGCGCGCACATCTGTCCCCAGCGGTGTGCCGGTATAAAGTCTGTCCCCGGCCGCTGTACATCACTTCCCACTGCGATTCTGCAAGCGGTCCAGCATGTTGTTGATATCTGTGGGATGTCTTCTGGTGGCCGGTGCCTTAGCCGGCACGGCGCATCGGGTGGATGACCAGCTAATTGACGTGCAAGAACTCCACCAAGAAGGCGAAAAGCTTCGCCCAGAAGCTCGGAAGCTTCACCAAGCTCAGGAGCTGATCCTGGGAGAAGGGAAGCTAAGTCCAAGGGCTAAAGAGCTGCAACAAGTTCAGGAGCTGCACATGGAAACTTCGATGCAGGAGCCAAGGAACGACACCGGCCCAACCCCACTCCCAGCTCGAGACGAACGGATTTTGTACGTTCTGGCACCAGGTCTGTATTACATCACCTCGCCACGTTACCCTTACCTGTACCCCAACTTCGTCGACAAACGATGGCATCTCTTCGGAGCTCAAGGCCAGACCATCACCATCGGCTGCAGCGACTTTGACGTCGAGTACCACCACTACTGCCGCTACGACTTCCTGCGCATCAACGGGGTGAAGTACTGCGGCAGCGACGTGGTGGAGGATGTCACCAGTCCGGAGCTGAGGATCCGGTTTTCCACCGATTACAGCGTACGTAGGCGAGGGTTCTACTGTCTGATTACCGTGCCGTCAGTCGGTGGGACCACGGGAACCACCGCTGGCACCACTGAAACTACGACTGACACCACTACCGACACCACTACCGACACCACCACAGACACCACCACTGACACCACTACCGACACCACTACCGACACCACCACTGAAACCACTGCCAGCACCACAGACTCGCCCGCTGGTGACGAGTGCTGCGGTATAGCCAACAGCAACGGAGTTAGGATCGTAGGGGGCGCAGAAACTGAGGTCAACGAATTTCCCTGGCAGGCGGCGCTGGTGTCCTTCGGCGGAAACATGCCCTTTTGCGGAGGAACCATCATCAATACACAGTGGATTCTCTCCGCGGCTCACTGCACGGCCGGAGAGACCACAGCCTCAATTCAGGTGCTGCTAAGGAAGCATCAAACCAACATCGATGTTGATCAACTCCGCATCAACGTGGTACAGATCATACAACATCCATCCTACGACGCTGCGACGTACAGCTTCGACTTCTCCCTTCTTCGACTCCTCATCCCCCTCGACTTCAGCACGTTGGAGAACAGGGTCGCGCCTGCTTGTCTACCTGCCGGAGGCGACTTCGTAGACGTGTCAGCTTTGACAAGCGGATGGGGAACGACGTCGTCCGGAGGCTCGGAGCCTAACGCTCTTCATGCTGTTACGGTAGATACCATGTCCAACGCTGAATGCACCGCTGATCTGGGAGAAGGTCTGGTGGATGACTCGATGATCTGTGCGGATGTGGATGAGGGTGGTAGGGATGCCTGCCAAGGTGACAGCGGCGGCCCGCTGGTGACCGAGGTGGGTGGGAGATATACGCTGATCGGTGTGGTGTCGTGGGGTTTCGGCTGCGCTGATCAGGGTCAGCCGGGCGTCTACGGACGGGTCACTGCTGTGTCTGATTGGATATCAGAGAATACGGCTGGAACCAGCCTCTGCTAAGGCATGGACTGCTAGTCCTAACCACAGCGAGCTCATCTCTGCTGAGTCCTGACCAAGGCTGATGCTAATGTCTGCTGATTACTGGCAACAGCTATCTCATTTCTGACCCAGACTGAACTTAAGACCTGGAGATACGGAATGCTACCTTGTCGGTGGTGGTGATCCTGCATTTTGACCGCGACCTACAATGCTCTAAAGGTGGTAGGTATATGCTGTGTTTTCTACACTGTCCGATGAATTCTAATGTAACTTTCTATCGGTGTTTTGACAAGCAACGCCAGTTTTGTTGGTTTAACTTAACCTCTGGTGTCTTATCTATCATGTATCGGCGGTGAAAATAAATGTTATTTCTCTGCTTTGATGTGTCATTGCTTCTGGTAGTTACAAATACGCGAAAGCCGAACAGCGGCATCGTTATTCAATGTATAATTTAGTAACGGCTTAACACACTCAGGTTATTGATACGATTTAATAAAAAGCAGTGGTGGGCACTTCAATAATTCCCATCGATAACGATTATCGAAGTCTAGTTTATCGTTATTAATTATCGTTATCGAAGTAGCGTTATCGAAGTCCCCGTTTCGGTCAATCGATAACGATAACTTCATCAAATAGACGCGAGCGTATTAAAGGGAATAGTTCACCTTCAACATGAGGTTTTGAACCGAGATAGCAGTTTTGTAGATTGAACACTGAAAAATGCTATTTGGAATGCCTTTCGGTCCAACAAGCTCTGTCGCCAAAGACATTCAAGTTTTTGTTTGCACGTTTGTTTGTTTGTTTGTACGAGAAAAAATAACATTTTCACTGTTCTAAGCCCTCCTTTTTGTGTAAGCAGCTGGGTAATAATGGTGTTGTATGAGCGAATTGGTTAAATATTCATTAGAAGCTTATTCCTTTCAAATATTTTATCCTTTAGATTTCTTTCTTTTTTGACCGATAACCAAATCGTTATCGAAGTCGCTGACCTCGAAAGAGGTTATCGAATTATCGTTATCGAAGTCCCGGTCAAGTTACCAGTGCCCACCACTGATAAAAAGCGAATCAGTTTAATAATTCCCTCTCACACCTGCCTCCCACCATTCTCCGATGCATCAACACCACACTAACACTGTCCGCACCGCACTTTACTTCTGTTCGCACCGCACTTTACCGGGACGATTCCGCCCCTTATCGGCCTGCCATCTCTCCCCCGTCCGTCTCTGTCATGTTCCCAGGCAGCTGGCCTGACCCGGATGGCCACTACGCAGACAGGTCCGACAGATAATATCCCGATGATAATCTGATCTGTCAGGGGACTCAGAGAACGCCTGCTTTTTAGAAGGAAGGAATATTCGGTGGAGGGACAGATACTGCAAAAACATGCTGACATGCTAATCGTTTTTGGTTGCTAACTGACTATATTAGGGTGGGTATAGGTCACTGATGAGTTCAACTGGTGACGTTTGAATGATTGAAATGTTCTAGGGTATGTGCTGAAGCGCATTGCGTTGAAGTTGTACCGAAACGAGGTTGGAACCGCTTGGCCAGTGACCTTTATATCAGAAATTAGCTCTACTTAAACTTTACATAACATCCTCAGCACCTAAATTTTAATTTAATCGTTTGGTCAAATTTTTTAGCGATACAACAAAGATATTCCGCCTGCTTCCGAACGCGGTCGCGGCTGGTCGCGTGCCGCATTCCCCTCCAGCGCCCAACCTAGATCCCTGCTGACCCAGAGAGGACCACCTCTGCGTGCTACCGATATGAGCTATCCCCGACATCTCACGTCAGCCCCAGGCGGCAGAGGAGTCTGCTCCGATAGTCGATACACGCGCAGGGAGGAGCGTGGGAGCGGTCTGAGACGCTCGGGCAGGTGTGTTAGACAGAGTGAAATGTGAGAAGGGCACCGCCCGACGACCTGGGCGGATCGAGCCGTCATAGCGCACATAGTTGGGTCAGCTGAGGGCTGCTCAGTCAGTCAGTATGTCACCGGGATATGACAGGGCCAGTTCGAGAGTACAGGGAGGGAGAGAGAGAGAGAGAGAGAGAGAGAGAGAGAGAGAGAGAGAGAGAGAGAGAGAGAGAGAGAGAGAGAGAGAGAGAGAGAGAGAGAGAGAGAGAGAGAGAGAGAGAGAGAGAGAGAGAGAGAGAGAGAGATGAGAGGATGCTACGGCCGGATGAACCGAAAAGAAGAGGGAACGGAACGAGCGTGGAGGGCGATGAACGTTCCTCACTTCCTACCTAATCACAGAGACAAGGCCATTCGAAAAAAATCAAGATAATTTATGAATACGTTGTGTTTAGTAAAAACCCTTCATTGCAAAACATTCTTAATGTGGAGAAATTGCAACTGCTAGCCGATGCCATTGCCACATGGGCCTGAAAAGGCAGAATATCTAATGTCCAGCGTCTTGCCATGGAGACTGCAACGCAGCACAAGCGACTATCTCGAACTGCTCTCGAGCGCCGATAACGAGGACCGAGTCAGGTAATGTGTGTGGAAGAGCTGAGATATTTGTCACAGAGACTTGCCCATCGTTCATGACCGGAGGTTGCGTGAGCGAAATGGTCACTGTACTCTTGACAATCAGCGGTTATCTGCTGGTGGTTCGTGCTCATCTGTCTTGAAATGAGTTTCGATCTCTGATCTCATATGGGATAGTAGCTGGTCGTGAGGACGACAGAGCTGATTAGTTCGTCTACATAAGACCCTGAAGGAAATGGGCAACATATTGCTGATCATCTTCTGAAATGGTGCTCAGTTAGGACAACATTGGAGACCAATTTGGTGCTTTCTTGAAGCTGAACTAGCACTGTTTTGACACCGATTTGATACTAAGACCTTGCTAACTATTCTGGTACTGATCTGGAGCGGCTATGGGCTAATTTGCCTCTTATAGTCACTCAATGGTCATTTCAGCGATAATCAGTTGGCTGTCACTAATCTGTCCCATGTTTATCTTCCGATTCACTGATAATGAGTGAAGTCATGCTACCGTTGCGTGTCGGAACGTCACAACAATGCCCCGAGTGAGTGTGTCGGATAACCGTCCCACAGTCACATCAGCGACCAGGCTCGAGATACGAGCGGAAGGGAATTGGGGGAGATGACATAACCTCGATCTTTGGGTTATTCGGCGTCTGTTTGGCTCAGAAAGGTCCACATTTGAGCTCCTGTTTCACTATTTACGCGGTGCGGGCTTTGGAGAGGGATGGAGGGACGGAGGGGGGGGGGGAAGGGTTAAAGGATGTTTGGCTTAGAGTAAGTAGACTCTCATGCTCCGCTTCAGGTAGCCGAGACACTGATTGTATCTATTAGGGAAACAAGGGATTAGGCTCCGTGCTCCAATTCTGAAGAAGATGTCAATCAAGGGGGAGAAGTGCCTCACACATTAGCGACAATTTCGAACCCACAGAACGGGTGGCAAATCTGCAGCTGAGGCTCTCTAGAGCTCCGGAAGGGACTACCGCCTGAAGCTGACGTGAAGCTCCATAGACTCGCACGTTTTTGGCACTTGCCTGGCCATCAAACTCATGAGATGACATATTCATGAAAGCGGCAGTCACAACTTTCAACCAATGCTGTCAATGTTTAACCGATAAGCTGTCGCCACGACGTTTCAGCTGCCAGCTCCCCGAGACACACGAGTGTTGACTGAGCCACTGTCACTTCTTTGCAGGACAGCTGTCATCGTGCAGTCAATGCCGGTGGGCCACTGACGGCTGTCTGTGTTTATACAGCTAGCGTCTGTCCTGTCTGCCTGTCTGTCTGTCTGTCTGTCTGTCTGTCTGTCTGCTTGTCTGTGAGACAGTGAGTGGCGGTGACGAGGATATTGACGGGATGGCGATAGCAACGGGAAAATGACGGGATATGAGACAAGACGGTGACGATGACGGTAACAACAAAGGAAAGGAAGGATAATATGTGGCCGAAAATAGTCAGGAGGGGAACAGAACAGGAACATGATAGTGACGGGACGGGAACGGGATACGAAACGATAACTGAGTGAGGGCAACGGGACAGGAAAATGATGAGCATAGACAGTTGCCGTGTAACAGTTTAACGGTGCAACTTCTGCTATCATTGGAATCACCATGAGTTTAATTTATAAGAATAAACAGGTCAAGTGTGACTCTGAATATCTTTTTTCAGAAATGATCGCAGTAAGACTAAATCATGCGAAATCATTAGAGCCCTCGGGTCGAGGGTCTCAGTTGCACACAATCAAAGTGTACGTCTAAAAGTATACGTAATAGCACAATCACGAATAAGGCAATCATCGATTGGACCACACCGACACACACTCTCCGCTCATCAATCGGACTTCCTTCAACAAACTGGAGACTTTCCAACGAGGCCACCGTCTTCAATCCTGCCCTCATCGCATGCCCACTCTTTTTCCGAGCCGAGATACGTGCTTTTTCAGAGCGTTTACGCTCGAACGATTCGCACGCGTGACGGCTTAGCCTGTGCCAGCACGCGCGCGAGCCACGCACGCCCGTGAGCCGATAGCCTGTACAGATTGTTTTGTGAATGGGGGACGCGTGTGCCACATAACATGACAGTCACATAGACGAGCGCCGAAAGGCCCTGATGTTAGAAGGGTCGTTGAAGTTAGAAATAAGATAAGAGAGAGACAGCACGGTATGACATTCCCAGGTGCCGATAGGTCATGCCATTATCGAATTATTAAAAAAAGCCCAGCCCTATGTAAACACGTACCTACTCGTATGTTTGTGTGGATGTCAAATGGATAACATCCCCAGCAAATAATAACAAAACATGAGACACGCCTAAAGCTGGCTCATTCTTAACAGTAAAAACGACACGGATAGCGTCCAATGCCATTATTCATGCGCTAGGCTTACCCAAGGCCGGCTTACCTATCAAAATAAGCCGACCGATCTACTCAGCCAAGGCGTTGAGCCTCGTCCGTGTTTTGGATGCTCGGTAAAATGGCTGTTTGCCTTTTCTCATATGCTATGCAGCCCAATTAAAAATAGGTACATATGGATAATTTCGTTCCATAACCAGCTCGAGATCCATTCAAAATTTCACCTGAAATAAACGGCAATACCAAAACAAAAGAAGTAACGTTTAATGGCCGTTCAATGGCCAAACGAATTGTTACGATCGGCGATCGCCCTAAGACGATCAAGAAACGCAGCTACCTAATTAATAAAAAGAAAATGCCTACGGCCCTACAAAAAGGGTGAACTGAACCACGGTGAACTACAAACCGTTTCGCTTCCGCTGCTTAATTCAATGAGAAATCCGCTCGTAAAGCACGTTTACTGTTTCATGAATACGGAGACACACAAACCGAGTTTTTAGTTTCTCAAATCATTCATGATTGTCTCTGTCAAAGGGAACATGCATATTAAAGATAAAAAATTCATTGAATACGGCGACAACGTTTAAATGGTACGATCATTGGATAGTCACCACTCGTGATCGACCAAAGAACGGACAAGACGACTCAGGTCATAAACGCCTCGGACAAATAGAGATTTAGAGCCGATTCTGGCTGAAATGGCTCACACTTCTCTTCTTATCCCTCAAGAGCACCAATTCCCATTTCAATGGGAATGGCGAACAGAGTAGGTACGCCATTCCCATTGCAAGGCACATACATGACCTCAGAGTTACCTAGGGTTCTACTCACCACTAGAAGCAGTAGAAGCCTCTCTTTTCTCCCCATGACGTCCCTGACAGCTCCACCCCCGACCGTGCACTGCCGGTTCCCCGCCGCGACACCACTGGCCCGCTGACCCACAAATTCGGCCCATCTCTGCCCCCGGGCTACCGCCACCCCCTCCACTACCGTCCGGCACACTCAAAGGAACCTACTCCAGGCTGCCGACCGACGGATCAGCTCGCCGCTTCCTGATTGGTCGTCGCTCATGACACTGCGCTGGCTCGACCAATCAGCACGCAGGAAGCGACCGGCTCTTTCGCCCTCAATTCTCCCGACAAATTCTCCGTCTGAATCTGGTCACCCCGTGATGAGAAATGATTGACAGGGTGTGATATCGTCAGGAGAGCTACTATCGGAGAGCAATCGCTGCCGTCAGGACGTGAAGGACCAAAACAGACGGTCCCGGGCCGGCCCCCAGACCGCCGACTGGCGCCGGCAGGGCCGCGATGTCGGGGTGGGAGATTAGTAATTCGATCCCGGACGGTCACGCACATCCTGGTTGGTGCGGAGCAGAGCAGGGCCGCAGGGGTGAAGCAGCAGGGTTGATAGGGTCCCGGGCTGAGCGCTGGTCAGTGGAAGGAGAACGGAAACCGTCTCGTGGTTGGACCGTGGACGAGCTCGGTACGCTTATTTAGACTACCGTGACAATTGTCGATTTAAAATGACATTGTCCTCTCCTCTCCTCCGGCAGTCCAGCCATGGCAGACCCTCAGCTCACTGATCACAAATCGGCTTCATGTAAAGCGATAATGACCTTTTAACGCCATTACGGAACCGGGTCGATGAAAGAGCAGTCGACCATAGGCGAATATAACATCAGTACCTAATCGACGTCTATATCGATTTACTAAAATCATACGCGTCGCTAAAAGTCCCACAAAACGTGTGCCCACTGCCCTGATTGGAAAGCGGACGCGCTCATAACTCTGAATCGCCGACCCAACGGCCGGTATTTCTCAGCGCCCATGAGCCGGTGTCGACCACACATTAGTATTCCACCGGTATGGCACAGAATGTACAGAATGTCCCAGCCACGCACCGACAGGCACGTCCGAAAATAGTCGGAATAATGACCGCGTTCGGTCATCATTACAGCGCAACAAAAAAGGTGAGGCGGTATATGGGAAAGTTCGGTGAAGCGGATGGCTTCATTCTTTCACCACGTACAGTCTGTCTTAAAAGTACCGCGCAGTGACGGTGGATTCATCGGAAGGGCCCGCTATAATTTGAAAGTCACAGATCCGATTGACCTCGGGAATGGACGAGGATGTCAATTGCTTCGGTGACTCAAATTTAGCAGGCCCTTCCTCGGTCAGGCTTGATGAATCCACCGTTACTTTGCGCGGTACTTTTAAGACAGACTGTACAATGTGTACATACAGTTCGGTTTAAGTTCGACGTAAAGGAGTTGAGTGTATCAGTCCAAAAAGACCGATTGCCGAACACTTTCAACTTCGTAAACGCATATCAAAAGTCCAAACCAAAACTCGGGGCAACCGTTGTGTCCCACACCTGACACCGCACTGATCAGGAAGGGTTTAATTTCGGGCACCGAGGCCACAGGCCTTCAGTGGCCCTCCGGCAGTACCGCAGAGGGTCGTCAATCTTTTGCATTCGGTAGATACTATATGTAGACAAATTATTGCTCGTACTATCACATGATTTTTTCCGGGCTTCCGGCAATCGAAGCATAATTCTCTACTGCTGATAATTTTGCGGCTTCACCACATTCTCACATAAATAAATATACCGATTGAGAAGAACTCCCATCACCAACGCCCGGTCTGATATCCGGCAACTGGCAAGGTGAAATTGAGTCAGCTCTGAATTTTATCCGTGGAGTGTAAAGTCGAGCAATTTTCGAACGCTCTGTCGGCTCTTTTGATGCATATATTGTTAGCTGCTGACTTTTTAGACTGATGGGCGAATCCAGTGATTGAATGGACGAGACGTTAAGTGCCGTCTGTAACCATTCCTCTGTACCATTTCTGAGACCATTTCACTGCACCCCGTCCCCACAAACAGCGTCATCAAACGTCTGTATCCGCGCCGTGTATTAACTGACTAACTGGCTAACTGTTAAAACGGAGACCGGCGGCCGCACATATTATGCTCTGGGCGGACGCGGCCAAACGTGGCGGCGGCCGGGCAAACGGAAATAGAAACACAGGGCGGGTGACGGCGCCCGCCGCGCGCCCGCACAAACACAGAGACAAACAGCTGCCGCACAAACACCGGGCAGCTGCGCACTCAAACAAACACCGATTAAACGCTTCTCTCATCGCCGAATCCGACCTTCACGCATTCTGTTTTTGCTCTTACATAAAAATACATCGGTCATTTGCTGCTTTTCCATCATGCCAAAAATTCTCACTCATTCAGCTGCAGCTCTTACATATTAGTGTTCCCTCTCACAACCTCTCACTTCTCAACTGTCTCTCACTCGCCCCAATCAGCTGCTGCGCTCTCAAAGTCAGACGCTTCCATATGGTCACTTCTTGGCTGCCCTGGTGACGTCATAATCAGCTGCTGCTCGAATGACGTCACAAAACCATCATTTATGACGTCATAAACATGAACTTATCAGCTGTACAATCCAATATTCCGTCACACTTTTCAGCTGCTTTGGAGAAGCGTCTCTCATTCGCAAATGCATTGCCCAAAGCTGCTGTCTGCCGTTTTCGGTCCAGCCGGAGCGATATTTTTCACCGCAAGCCCCGCCCCTCAGCACACACAGCACACACACACACACATACATCGATGACGTCATCGAATCACTGTACACATCTATGACGTCACAAGCCCGCGTCCGTTTCACACGGCACAAGTTACAGCGAACACAAGCATCGCATCGCGTCCCACGGTGAAACCCAATCAACTCTTCGCCGCCCTTCTGATGACAATCATGACGTCACCGTAGGATGTGTGACGTCACACTGCCTGCCTGCCGGGCGACAGTGGCGCCGCCCTGGTGGTCTACAGGTCAGTTTCTGTTTCCTCGCAGTGCGCCAGAGGGGCCTCGGTGGCTCCGACACTGGCGCCATCCATACTGTTGTAATCACTCTGCAGGAGATAGAACGAGGTCAGGTCAGGTCAGGTCAGGTCAGGTCAGTTGGGTCAAAAAGGGAAATAGTTGGGATTCAGATGGTAGCGTCAAAGGAGCGGGGTCAATGCGACAGCGTCATCGGTTGTTGTATAAAAAAAAAAAAAAAAATGGGGTGGAGGTTAGTTCACAATGACGGGCTTGTTCTTTTTTGTGTTTATTATGCGATGTCTTTCGGTTGTATGCAGCCTGCGTCAGCGCGATGCCACTGCCATGTTAGGCTGGTAAGCTAGAGCACAGCTCCTCACTACAGCTCATGAGCCAGTCAGCTGGGTGTGTCGTATTATCGTCAGAAGCGCGACCCATCAGGCGGTACCCGGCCGCGCGCTGGTTAGCAGCCAGCTGGCGGAACTCGACAAAATTCTACACTATGTGATGATGATTTGGGGGTTTAGGTCGCCCGAACTGCAGTGGTCATCGTCGCCCATTTCTACACTATGTCTAGCAGCGCTCTCTATGTTCACATGACATCATAAACGATAGACCTTTGTACATAAGTAAACCACCATCCCTTAAAAGGGAGATGGAGCGCAAAACAAGTGGACTGACAACAAAAAAGTCCAGACCCGAGACCAGAGACGGCGTAGAACACGGATTGCAGAGTTAAAACCCAAGATGACACAGACTACAGACCAAAACGAAAGACGTAAGATCACAGGAACTAGCCGTTCTTAGGAGCGAGACAGTCCCTCCTGTCACACCTACCATGGATAATCAAGACGGCATATCCTACGTCAAATGACTGAGCGAAACACAATTGACTGCTGAATAACCACTAGAATGCCCAGTACGTCGAATTACAAGTGTGAAAGTGTCGTCTGCCTTCAACAGCTGGATATCGCGAGGCCGAAGACCACTTCCACAATTAATATGGAGAGGTATCAACCAAGTTGATACCGAGTTACGGAGGCAGTGAGCCGAAGTCGAATTAGCGATCAGTGGGCACATGATTAGATGTTCTCCCTGGGCACTGGGATGCGGCACTTCGGTGAAGCCCCGCAAAACATGCGACATGCAGAAGGTTGTAGGAAGGGTGCTTGAACAAATCGAGCAAGGAGACGGGCAGGATGGAACCGGTCTCAAAAGTTCACACAACCCCACACATTATAACTCGCACAAAACCTCCACATAAAGTCCAAACCCAACACAAATCTTCTAAAACGTCCCCAAAAGCTGCCACAAGACCGCCCCTTACTCCACTCTTTCAAAAGTCGGATACGACACTCTGAGGTCTATCAATGAGCATGGTAGGCCGGTAGGGTGAAGGAAACCGGGGGTCGGCCGATCACCTGGGTGAAGGAAACGTCATCAGGCAAGCCGGGCACCGTTAGCAATGCCTCCACCCGCCATCCGCTGGGCAGTAGCAAGTCTACCACCTAGCAGTCAGATTGAAGAGAGCACTGAGCGCGGAAAGAGAAAGAGAGCGCGTCCCTGCACCGGCTGCCTTAGGCGGGGGCGGGGGCGGGGGCGGCTGTACCTCTGAGGGCGCCAGGGTCACGGACGGTCCCGTGGTCAGCGCGCGCCGCTTGCCGCCCCCTGTGGACACCAGTCACGTCAGGGCCTGGGGTAGAGGTCAGAAAGAGGCACAGGTCAGGGCCGGGCGGGTAGAGGTCAGATGAGGTCACAGGTCAGGGCCGGGCCGGGTAGAGGTCAGATGAGGTCACGGGTCAGGGCCTGGGGTAGAGGTCAGATGAGGTCACAGGTCAGGGCCTGGGGTAGAGGTCAGATGGGGTCACATGTCAGGGCCTGGGGTAGAGGTCAGATAGGGTTAGAAGGGATCGGTAAGGGTCTGATAGGCTCACGACTCACGGAGGATAAAGGGACGCTCGGCCGAACAGGGGAGCTCCCTCTCTAGATAACGAATCGGGGGTGTTGGTACTTCAAACAGACAGTCCAAGGAAGGAAGACGACTGTAAAGACGGTGTACGACAGGCATGTGCAGAGCGCACTTGCTTACAGAAGAATAAGGACGTGCACAACGCTATGGCGAAATGTGGTTCATGCATGCATACATTATACGGCATTGACAAGTGTATGACTGACGGGCATATAGTCAGTTCAAGAAACATGCTAAAAAAACTAAGCAAAAGACGTGTTACGGACAAATGCTGTGCACATGTAACAAAAGTTACCAAGTTTCAGCTGACTGATGAGCTATATCCATCAGCTATGAACCACAGCAAGGCAAAGAGGGTAAATAATTGTACGCACTAAGTCTAAAACTATGTAGAAAGCCACAATGACAGAAAACACAGCCAGTCAAACGAAGCCAGACACGCATAAATGACTGAAAAGACGCCACTAAAAGGGATACACACATACTGATACACATATACAGACATAAACCTCTTTTACCGACCCCCTTCTCACCTCCGTTTCCATTCTGCCTGGTGCCGGCAGTAGTGGCGGCGGCGGCGGCGGTGGTGGCGGGCGGGGTCACCTCTGTCACCTTAGTGCCGGCCGTGATGCGCGTGGTACGCACCACCCGTACCTCCTCCTTACTGCGGGTGGTCACAGAGTCCGAGGTCGACTCGGTGGTTGTCAGCACGCGCTCCGTCTGAAACGGCAGAGAGGAGAGGTTAGGAAACGAGAACAAACGTATAAATTAGAGCCAAGACGTCAGAGATCAATCCGCTTATCATAAAGTCAGTCAGGTGACGTGAAAAGAAAGGTCAGGAAATGTATGCATCGGCTCAAGAGCTACAACCGACCAGCCAGTTATCAGAATGATACATTCGCGCGCCCATACATCCGCACACACCGCTATTAGCAATCAGCTGTCTAATCTGCAGGCTTCCGTGGGCAAACTTCGTCATATTTACATTACTCCCCGCGTACCCCCTCTCTCTCCCTCTCTCTCCCTCCCTCTCTCTCTGTCACCTCCTCTCGCTGAGCGGTGACATTATTCTGCTCATCCTCCGACGCCGAGATGTGCGTCTCCTTCGACTTCTCCAGCGACTTCTTCACTCCATCCTTCTCCTCTTTGTAATTCTCCACCGATCTCTCCTCCCGGCCTCCGACGCCGTTCACCAGTCCCCTCATTCCGTTCAGGAGTCGGTCTGCCTCCTCGGTGGAGATTTCGACCACCTCCGGTTCGCCAGGACCGCTGCCGTCGCCGCCGCCTGCAGCGCCCGAGGTGGCGGCCGCCGCCGACTCTATGGGCTTCTCGGATGAGCTGGGGAACGGGAGACAGCAAGCATTAACAATGATGATGGTGGTAACTGTCACGCATAGCCGATGGTATCGATTTTATCTTTATCTTCTTGTAGAAGACTGATTTACTTATGGGATGAGATTTAAATATTTATCTCAGAAAAGAAAACAGATTAGAGGAGTATGGGATGATAGTGGCACTCAGGGTCCAAGTAAAAATTGCGATTTCTTTGTGATCCCAGTGGAGTCTCGATGCTCCAGTCTACTCAGAAAGTCACGATGTTCTAGTCCCTACCTGAGGAAGTCACGGTGCGAGTCCACGGTCGTGTCCGCTCCCGATGAGAAGCTGGCCTCTGCTGCCGGTCGGCTGTCCCCGCTCGCTGTTCGCTGCTTGGCCTCGGCCGACTCATCTAAAAGACATCAGACACAGACACAAATACGGTTATAACAGCTGTCGGTAAGAATCATACAAAATTTAAAAACACCACACGCCAACGATTGCCCAAAACTACAGTTATAAGGTTAAATATACGCATTACATGGGCTTTGACCAAATACTCATCCATAGACCACTATATATCTAAATCGATACATAGTGGTGGTCTATGACTCATCATACACAAAATGCTTAGAAAATTTGAAACAAAACATCAAACAATCGTACCACAGTTAAATCTTCCCTTTCCTATTTGAACTAGCTATTCTCTAGCCTATTATTTCCCACCTGTTGCGGGCGCGGCGGCGGCGGCCGGTGCGGCGGCTCCGGCGGCCGGTGCGGCGGCTCCGGCGGCCGGTCGGGCTCCCTCCGGCAGTGTCAGCCGGCACGAGGGGCGGACCGCCACACCAGAGGAGAGGGCGAGTCGCTGGTAGAGCGAGCTGCTCGCCAGGTAGAGCGCCTCACCGTGCTCAGTGAATACCAGCGAGGTGATACCGCTGTGGACGGGGGGGGGGGGGGGCGAGTCAGACGGTGAGACATACAATGCGAACATAGCCAAGGATAGGATAGGAATGAAGAGTGCAAGACGGTGAAGAATATTGAACTAGCTGCAGCCGAAACACACACAAAAAGGCAGCGACACACCGAACCCCGAAGTAAGGTCCTTAGCCAGGAATAACTTCCAAAATCTCGGATAACTACGGCATGACTTTCCCAGGGACCATGCATCACAAGCATTACACTGTCAATCAGGGCTGCGGAGTCGGAGTCGGAGTCGGAGTCGGAGTCGGTCGGAGTCGACAGTTGTGACCGGAGTCGGAGTCGGAGTCGGAGTCGATTTTAGAAACCCGAGCCGGAGTCGGAGTCGGAGTCACCGAAAATCTGTCGACTCCGCAGCCCTGCTAGGTCTGCGGAGTCGGAGTCGGGAGTTGGAGTCGGTCGGAGTCGACAATTCTGCCCGGAGTCGGAGTCGGAGTCGGAGCTGGTTTTTGAAAGCCGGAGTCGGAGTCGGAGTCGGAGTCGCCGAAAATCCATCGACTCCGCTGCCCTGCTGTCAATCCTTTTTAGATTATGGTGAAGTCCCAGAGATCAACACTAACCCTCCCCCGACTCAACTCCGCTCGCAATCCCTCGCACCCGGCCTCTCAACCGACCGTATCAGTGCCAGACTGGCGGTGCCCGGCGGGGGCCTTCCGCGTCCGCTCAGCGAGCGGAACCGGCGGCGGAACCCGGCGGAGGCGGCGCGGAGAGGCAGGGATAGGGACGAGGCGGCACGCAGACCGGCGCGAACAGAGCTGCGGGGTGGGAGGTGGAGTCAGGGAGGGAGGGGAGGATGGGAATGGGAGAGGAATGGTAAGAGAGGGAGGGTAAGGTCAAGGAAGGCTGGTCAATTCTATCAATAGGATAAGAGGAAAGGATGTGGGTTGGACAAGAACAATTGGCTGAGGATTAGAGCTGGACGGATTAGGTAGGATGAGGGGATGGGAAACTTACTGGTAGAGCATGCATGGGGATTGAGGAAAAGGGAGTGTATCCTTATTCCCTCACAGGGCTCACTCTAATGAACGGTCCTGTAATACATATGTCAATGATTAAAAATGGCAAGGAAGCGAGGAACACAGAACTGCAAGTGATGGGTCTCTGACAAAATATTATCCAGCAATGATAAGACGTCAATATACGGACAAAGTTTACAATCAGAAGGCATTTAGGGAAATAGGAAAACAAATAAATCAGGCCGGTTGACAGCTGGAATTAATGGATAAGGGACTAGGCTTTCTCTCTTCCATCCTACGCAACTCTCGGGCCAAACCTACCACCTTTCCACTGACCCAACCTTTCACTCCACATACCCTCTTTCTTGTCACTCCATTCCATCCCCATTCCCTTTCCCCGCCACTCACAGTATATCCTCTCTGCGGATGCTCTCCTCGTGCATCTGCCGTCGCAGCTCGGGCAGCGTGAACACGTTGATGTCACCCTGGTTGGTGACACACATCAGACACCACTCCGTATAAGCCGAGTCGTCTGTGGGTGAGGCGCAGAAGCGCGCGTAGCCGATCCGTCGTACGCGGCTGCCCTCGACGGCCGTCAGCTTGAACTTGCCGTACGGCCGCATGGTTGGCAGGGTGAACACCTGAAATGGAGCGGGGCGGGGTGAATGTCTAGGGTGAATGATACACACACAGGCCTAAAAACACTCGGGGTGGGGTGAATGTCTAGGGTACATGATACACAAACGGGCCTAAAAACACTAAGGACATTTAACGGGAAGGGAGGAGTTAACGCTTGGATTGAACGAGAACGGACCGGCTAATTCAGCAAGAGAAGGGTGTGAACGCCAAGAACGAACGATCACGATCACAGCCTTCAAACATTAGTAACGTAAAACGCCTTTTGGGCGAAGAACGAGCGAGCGAGATAGTGAGCCCTGCGCGTGCGGAAGGGCGAGAGGGTACTTCCAACGGGCTTGCGCAAAGCACCCTTCTAACCGGTCGCTAGCGGTGTGCCAAATTTGAACGCAATCGGCCCAGCCGTTCCTGAGATCTGGAAGCGGCATTCTGCACGTGCGCACGTGCAAACGGGGTCCAAACTGACTTTTGCACGGCACCCTACTAACTGGTCCCCAACCGTGTACCAAATTTGAGCGCAATCGGCCCAGCCGTTCTCGAGATCTGGATGCGCCCCCTGCACGTGCGCACGTGCAGCAGCACCCTAACCGCAACACATGGGAATGCATTGCCTGGTGGGTGCCTACCTGTATGCCAAGTTTCAGCGAAATCGCCCCAGTAATTACCGAGTTATGAAAATGGGAACAAATTTGACACCTCTTATTGTTGTATTTTGCACGTGCACTGGGGGTGACCCACATGCATCGAGAGTATCCTATTTTTGGTAGAAGGGATTGCTGCTACCCTACAAAAATTACCGCAAGTCAATCGTCCGGGCGGCTGCTGAGATATGAGCCTCGCAAAATCACTACTTTTGCAAAACAGCTTGAACACCCTTGACTTTTCACGTGGCACGTGCCACGACGGTCACTGAGGTGTATCAGAAGTAGTCAATTACGGGGTAGAAGGGATGGGGCTACCCAGCAAAACAGACCGCAGGCCAATCGGTCCAGCGGTTGCTGAGATATAAGCCTCTCAAAAGCGTTACAGGCCGGGCGGGGCCGGGCCGGGCCGCTCATACTGAGATTTTTCCGTTATATTGACCAGTAAAACGCCTTTTGGGCGAAGAACGAGCGAGCGAGATAGTGAGCCCTGCACGTGCAGAAGGGCGAGAGGGTACTTCCAACGGGCTTGTGCAAAGCACCCTTCTAACCGGTCGCTAGCGGTGTACCAAATTTGAACGCAATCGGCCCAGCCGTTCCTGAGATCTGGAAGCGGCATTCTGCACGTGCGCACGTGCAAACGGGGTCCAAAATGACTTTTGCACGGCACCCTACTAACCGGTCCCCAACCACGTACCAAATTTGAGCGCAATCGGCCCAGCCGTTCTCGAGATCTGGAAACGCCCCCTGCACGTGCGCACGTGCAGTAGCACCCTAACCGCAACACATGGGAATGCATTGCCTGGTGGGTGCCTACCTGTATGCCAAGTTTCAGCGAAATCGCCCCAGCAATTACCGAGTTACTGAAATGGGAACAAATTTGGCACCTCTTATTGTTGTATTTTGCACGTGCGGTGGGGGTCACTCACATAGATGAAGAGTATCCGACCTTTGGTAGAAGGGATGCAGCTACCCTATAAAAATGACCGCAAGACAATCGCTCAAGCCGCTGCTGAGATATGGGCCTCTCAAAATCATTACTTTTGCAAAACTGCTTGAACACCCTTGACTTTTCACGTGGCACGTGCCACGGCGGTCACTGAGATGTATCAAAAGTAGTCAGTTACGGGGTAGAAGGGATGGGGCTACCCAGCAAAAAAGACCGCAGGCCATTCGGTCCAGCGGTTGCTGAGATATAAGCCTCTCAAAAGCGTTACAGGCCGGGCCGGGCCGGGCCGGGCCGGGCCGCTCATACTGAGATTTTTCCGTTATATTGAAAAGACTTCGCTTCGCTCGCTGCGCTCGCTCGCTCGTAAAAAGGCTTCGCTCGCTGCGCTCGCTCGCTCGTAATTACATTAGGTACATCTGACTTGAAAAAGCCTTAGCACCAGTTTGGTAGTGACACACAGAAAACTAGCTGCTAGCGCTTATCTGCAAAGCACGACGCACACCTAATGCATGTCTCACCCATCTTGAACTGTAACTCTGACGCGATAATCGATCACCTTATAAGGTATCACCTTATGAAGGTCCTTGTAGAGGGACTGCTAGCCCGTGAGGGCCCACAGCCACGCCGGCCAGTCACCCCTGGATTACAGGTGCAGCCGGGGCGACATGACAGCGATGCGAGGTTCGCTGCTAATGATGCTACTGCTGTAACTGAAGAGGCTCACTCTGACCGCACCGCCGCCCGCGAGATTGCCGCCAACTTGGATCTGCGTGCCCTGGGTGAGGCGATCGCTGGTGCCCTGCATTGGCGGGTCGGCGATTCAGACAGTGAGCCAGAGCAGCAGAACACGCATACCGTGTCTGAGCGTAGGACAGCGCAGCCCGCGAACCACAGTCAAGCAGCAGTGCCGACTGCGGCACCGACCAGCGACACGTCTGCCGCGGCTCCAGGCGGCCCGACACGGCGACAGGGCATGGTGACCGGCTCTGGTCCCCCATCGGCTCTGATTCAGGAGCCGCCTCGTCAAGACTCTCGGAAGGAGAAGTTCATCCTGGAGGGCTTCCGTGTGGATGTTGCTGACAGTGACGTGCGGAGTCTGGTCTGGACGGTTGTTCGCAATCTCCATGATTTCCAAAGGGTGTCACGCCGCGGTCCTGCTGCCTCTGTAAGCAAGGCATTCAAGATTGAGGTTGATGCTGAGGACACCGATCGTATATTGGACCCGTCCAGCTGGCCGACTGGCCTGGTTGTGCGCCTTTTACCTCACCCTGTGAACACTGGGCGCCGAGGACAGCGTTTTCGCCGTCCTGCGGCCTCATCTGGAAGATCACAGACGACCCGGAGTGCTGCAAAAAGAACTGAACATGGCAATGCTAACTGGCAGGCGACGGCCCCGCGCCGTTACAGTGATGTGGTCAGAGGCATTGAACACTGTGACACTGCCTGGACGGCGGCCGCCCAACGCCGGGACGAAGATGAGACCCGCGGGGAAGCAGTCACCTCACAGCGCTCCAGAGCCCCGAACAGAGACTGCACTCACGGCGTCGGTACATCTAGCGCGGTCGACGCTGTCGGCGGCGACGGAAGTAACGCCACACATGGTGACGGTGGCTGGGAAGAGGAAAGGTCACGCCGTTATGGACCATTCGTGCCAGCTAGATACCATGGACACCAAGATGACAATGCATGGGTGTCAACCTATCAGCGCCGTGATGGAGACGGACACTGGGCAACAGCCGCCTCTCACCGCCCAGGCGCCCCTAGTCGAGGCAGCGAACAGGACGCCGGCGCTCCCTGGGTTCCAGCTGCCTCCCGTCACGTCAGAGGAGGCGCCACGCACGGTGGCAAGGACTGGAGGGCGACTGCTTCGCAATGCGACGGATCCGGATACCGTGGGTGGCCCTATCAGCGCGCACGAGAGGCCACCTCCTGGGAATAGCGCCCAGATGGCTACTCCTGGGGGCCATCCCTGTCCTGCTGCCACCGCTGTGAAGCATGACAGAGCGGAGTGCCGTAATGCTGTGGACGCAAAAGTAACTCTGAACGTGAGCCTCACTCTGGGCACTTATAACTGCGAAGGATTTCTCGCAGGAGCGCAGTATATCGCCGACTGTCTAATACCTGAATGTGATATCTTATTTTTATGCGAAACCTGGCTAGCCCGTGCCCAGGGTGCTTATCTAGAGCATGCACTCTCCTCTCTAAGCTCCGAAGAATTTCAGGTATTTCAAGAATTCGCCATGGAACTACCACCAGGGACTGGAGATGGCAGACCCCACGGTGGCGTGGCTTTTGTTTGCCGCCGTCAAGCGGGGCGCACATTTCGCGCTGTAGAGTGTAATGATTCTCGTATCTGTGGAGTTACGATTGTGGAGCTGAGCCGTCCTCTTATAACGATAATTGGCTGCTACATGCCGTACTGGAATTCATCTGCCGTAAATTCTGAAGAGTACACAATCCTGACGGGGAAGCTTGATGCATTATTCTCTTCGCTAAGACCCTCAGCTCCAGTGGTGCTTGTAGGCGATTTTAACTGTGCTCTGCCACCACTGTCACCAGAACTGCGCCCACCGGGCTGGCACCGTCTTCGGGGTTTCTCTCCGCTGAGTCTTCTAATGCAAGACTTGTTGGACGACCACGGACTGACAGTCGCCGAGTTCCGGTTCTCGCAACCAGTGGCGTACACCTATGCTCGAGCTGACGGCCAATCGCACATCGATCACATCGCTGTACCGCAATGTCTGGTACCTCAAGTTCATGATTGTCGCATCGTAGCCCCCTGTGTGGACAACCTGAGCCCACATCTTCCGGTCCTTTGCAGCGTGGTGCTGCCGTCTGCCTCAGCTGGCACCAGTCTCGATGTCTCCAGCCCTCCACTAAATATGGGTTCCATCCATTCAGAAGTACTAGATTGGAGTTGTCCAGAAAAACTGCAGATATATTTGTCTTCTCTGGACGAGCTTATTGGTGCTTGTCAGCTCACCAACGGTGCCACCCCGGATGAGATTGACGAAGCAATTACACGATGCATACATACCGCTGCGCGAATCGCCGGATGCTCCAAGTCGCGACGTCCCCCGAAGCCCTGGTGGTCGCCTGATGTGGCAGTGGCGCGGGATCGCACTCGTTTCTGGCATCAGATATGGGTAAACTGTGGCCGTCCTACGCTCTCAGCAGTGGCACAGTGCTATCAGGCTGCAAGATCTGCTTACCGTCACGCCCGCAGACGTGCAGCAGTGACGCGGATCGAGAGCGAGGCCCACACTCTCCGACTGCTCCGCCGTGACAAAAATCTGACAGCCTTCTGGCGACGTGTGCAACAGATACGGCGTAATGGACTCAAGTCGGCCTCTGATCTATCCGCCGCCGACTTCCGCGCCCACTTCCAGACTGTGCACCAAGATAGTCACAGGCAACTGACTCTGGACCAGCTCCAAATTGCTGAACATGTAGATTCTCGACTAAGGAGAATCCGTAACGATGCATCCGAAAGAACTGTTTCAGCTGGACAAGTAGCAGGCCTCATTCACCGGTTACAGCGTGGGAAGGCACCTGGTATAGACGGCATCACGGCGGAGCACCTTCTCTATGGTCAGTCGCCTTGTCTCCTGTCAGCTCTGGCGCACCTTCTCTCTGTCTGCCTGTCCACGTGTAGCGTGCCAGCTACCTTCGCTGACAGCGTTATTGTACCCGTGTTGAAGAAATCTCAATCGGACCCTAACTGCTTGGACAACTATCGACCGATTTCAATCACAACCTGCGCATCTAAGCTGCTCGAGCTGTTAGTGCTAGACGAACTGAACGCCTCATTTGAACCTCATCACCTGCAGTTTGGTTTTATCTCCAATCGGGGCACCATGCAAGCGCCTCTGTTGGCTGGAGAGACCATACAGCAGAATCGAGCCAGGGGTCTTCCTGTTTTTGTCGCAAACCTTGACGCGAGGAAATGATTTGACCGAATTTGGCATGACGGTCTGTTCTTCCGTCTGGAAGATTATCTTAGCGACTACTGCTGGTGCCTCATGGTCACCTGGTACCGCCACCTCTCTGCAAGGGTGACTTTTGGTGGCGCCACATCTGAAGCGTTCCTGGTCTGCAGGGGCACCAGACAAGGGGCCATCTTATCGCCAACCCTTGCAAACATCTTCCTCTTACCTCTTATTGAGGTCCTAGATCGCAGCGGTCGTGGAGCATATCTACACAGCCAGCACGTACCCGCTATCTGCTACGCTGACGATATTCTCCTTATATCTGCGAACGCGCGTGACCTCGGTGCAATGCTGCAGATGGTGGGAGAATTCGCGGCTACTTGGCGCCTCGACTTCGTTCACCCTGAACCGGGAAAAACCAAGAGCCATTGTATTATATTTGGACAGGAACTACTCACGAGCACACCGAGGTGGGCACTGTCAGGACAGCAGCTGCAGATCCGGCAGACGACCGAGCACCTCGGTACGGTGCTTGATGACAACCTCAGCACAGACAGCCACGTGGCTCAGCGCATCAGGCGTGCTTGTGCATCATTCTATGGCCTCACACCCCTGGGCAATTTCACCAACCGCCTGACTGCTGCTGACAAAATTGTGGCGTTGTGGGTTGTCGCGTGCCGGCCGCCGGGCCACCGGCGCCAGCTGACCGTGCCTGAGGCCGGGACGGTCACGTGACTGGGCACCGGCGAGGGACCCGTTCCGTCTGAATACAGTCAGTCTAGACCGAGACCTCGTTGTGTTTCATTGGCGACGAGGATGAGATACGAACTCACGCGTGAAACACAACGAGGTCTCGGTCTAGACTGACTGTATTCAGACGGAACGGGTCCCTCGCCGGTGCCCAGTCACGTGACCGTCCCGGCCTCAGGCACGGTCAGCTGGCGCCGGTGGCCCGGCGGCCGGCACGCGACAACCCACAACGCCACATTCCTCCCCACCAGATCTTGACATAAAACAATGCACGATATATACACGAATTAAAACCTATCATACAAAGCGAACACGACCATGAATTGACAAAGCATAGGACGGTGCGTACGATCTTACGCATAACTCAATCGGTCCGGTCCGGGAAGCGGCCTGGGACGGAGCACCCGGTCGGACACTGCCGGCGCCGCTACGGCCGCCGGCGGAGCGCCCAACTCAGGGGAGACCGGCCCGGCCAGCGAGCCAGGCGGCCCGGCGTCAGCCAGCGGCGACGCCAGATCCGCCGGATCCGGACCCCAGTCCGGACTCTGCGCCCCCGGAACACCGCGGCATGGACGCACCCGATCGACATGTCGCACCAATACACGGCCATCATTCAACCGGACAGTGAGTTTCACACCGCGTCGTCCAATCAATACCCCCTGAAGCCAGTTTCTTCCCCTCGAGCCCTGCAACTGTCCGACAGCCGAGACATAAACTGGTTCGCCTATATTCACAGAGTGTGAGTCTGCCTGTCGACACCCCCGGTCCTTACACCGTTTCTGTCGGTCCTGTTCCCGTCGGACA
Source organism: Amphibalanus amphitrite (assembly GCF_019059575.1). Classification (NCBI taxonomy): domain Eukaryota; kingdom Metazoa; phylum Arthropoda; class Thecostraca; order Balanomorpha; family Balanidae; genus Amphibalanus; species Amphibalanus amphitrite. The sequence continues at coordinate 344,122 of NW_024881993.1, forward strand.
GTTTCCTCCAGGTCGGGTCGCAGCATATCGACCGGCGTGCGTAACTGACGGCCAAACATCAGCTCTGCTGGTGACGTATGTGTCGTGCTATGGCTGACTGTGCGATAGTTGAATAAAAATCGAGACACTTTAGTGTTGACCGAGCCTCTACCCTGCTTATTGAGGCTTCGCTTAAACGTCTGAACAGCCCGCTCTACAAGCCCATTGGATTTCGGAGAGAACGGAGGTGAGGTCAGATGACAAATGCCGTTCACCCGACAAAACGCTTCGAACTCTGGACAGACAAAACACTGGGCGTTGTCAGAGACTAGGGTTCTGGGGACTCCCCAGCACGCGAATGAGCTTCTCAGCTTTTCCAGGGTGGTTTCAGTAGTAGCCTGTCTGCAGGGAAAAACATCCATCCACTTCGAATAGGCATCGACTATAATCAAAAACATACTACCTTGAAACGGACCGCAAAAATCAATGTGCACTCGCTGCCAGCATCCAGACGGCCACTCCCAGGGATGGATTGGCGTCTCTGGCAGACTGGAGCGCCATTCCTGACATGTGGAGCATTTGCTGACCATCTCAGAAATATCACGGTCCATGTTTGGCCACCAAACATAACGTCTGGCGAATGACTTGGTCCTGCCCTCCCCACAGTGTCCACTATGCAGGAGCCGCAGTACCGATGCGCGACCTTGGGGCGGAACGATCACCCGTGCTCCCCAAAGTACGCAGCCACCCTGTGAGCTGAGCTCAGACTCCCGACATTTATATGGCCCAAATTCAGGAGAAAGCGGTACACCACACGAAGGCCAGCCGTCCTGAACATATCGATAGACAGCAGACACGACTGGATCACGCGCAGTCCACTGACGAATCTGCTGTGCTGTTATTGGACTGGAGTCCAAAACCTCCATCATGTGGACCAGCTCCGCTGGCACCGGACTGCTGGCGTCCGCCGGTACGTCGGGCAGTGGCAGCCGGCTCAGTGCATCACAATGGCCCTGTAACCTGCCAGCACGGTACTCTAGCCGATAATCGTAGGCCGACAACATCATGGCCCAGCGCACGACTCTCGGCGACGCCATGAGCGGCAGAGGCTTCTGCTCACCGAGTAAGCCCAGCAGGGGCTTATGATCAGTCTGAACTCTGAACGATCTACCAGCCAGAAAATAGTGGAACTTCTTGACGCCTGCCACCAGGGATAGTGCCTCCCGATCAGTTTGGGAATATCTACGCTCGGTGTCGCTTAGGGTACGAGAATAGAAGGCCACCGGCCTCTCGCCGCCTGGCGTCAAAATACTAAGCACGCACCCGAGACCAATAGGGCTCGCATCAGCGGACAAAATCACATCATATTTCGGATCGAAATGGGCTAACACAGGCGGTCTTAGCAGCAGTTTTTTGCCAGCCTCGAACGCGGAGCGCTCAGTGTCACCCCAGCGCCACGGCTGGTTCTGGCGAAGCAGGATATACAATGGCGCCAAGACTGTAGAGAGACCCTTCAGGAACTTTCCGTAATAATTAATACCACCCAGCCAGGACCTCAGCTGACCCACTGACGCTGGCTCGGGTGCCCGGAGAATGGCACGGACTTTCTCCTCGGTGGCCTCCACACCCCTGGCGCTCACCCTGTGACCAAGGTACGTTACCTCGGCCAGCCCAAACTGGCACTTCTCACGGTTGACTCGCAGGCCGGAGTCCTGCAGGCGGCCGAGGACGGCCCTCAGCGCGGCGTTGTGAGAGGTAATGTCTGCCCCAGACACAACCACGTCATCCAGAAAAACCCCGATACCGGGAATGCCCGCTAGGAGCGTTTCGAGGGTTTTCTGGAACAACGCCGGCGCTGAACTGTACCCAAAACTGAGACGAGTCGGTCTCAACAGCCCACGGTGGGTATTCACTGTGAGATACTGTCTGGAGCTCTCATCTAATGGCAGCTGGTTATAAGCACACTTTAAATCTATCTTACTGAACACGGTCGCTCCCGCCAGCTTGGGTAGAAGCTCTTCCACCCGCGGCAACGGATACTGATACGGCGTGGCCACTTTATTAGCTGTCAAACGATAGTCTCCACAGATACGCAGTGAACCGTTTGCTTTCGGTGCGATCACTAGTGGTGCGGCCCATCTACTGTTAGAGACCGGCTCCCAGAGACCCTCGCTGATTTGTTTGTCAAGCTCAGAATCAACCTGCTCTCTATATGCCAGAGGAACGGTTCTGGCTTTAAAGAACCGGGGCTGAACGTTATCGTCCACACCAATATGAACAGGGTCACCGCGGTAGCAGCCCAGGCCGTCCCGGAATACTTCCGGAAACTCCGACAGAATAGGCTCGACCTGGGGATGAGCTGTCAACCGACCTATGGCTGGCCAATCCAGCTTAATGGCCTCTAACCAGTTACGACCGAACAGGCAGGGTCCCTCCCCTTTCACAATCACCAATGGCAACCGGACCACCTGCTGCCCATACTGAACCCGCACAGTCGCCTCCCCACACACAGGTAACACTTCCCCGCTGTATGTCCTGAGACGGTACGAACAGCTGCCCAGGACGGGTGGGTTATCAGGCCAAATCTGTCTGAAAACACTCTCACCACATACAGACAGCGCAGCGCCAGTGTCCAGCTCCATGGAGACGGGCCGATCATCCAGCATCACGTTCAGCTTGATCGGGGCGCGCCGGTCGCCCGAACACCGGAACAGCGAGTACAGCTCCTCTTCCTCCACCGCCGCGCTCACCGACCCGCTGGCAGAGGCCGCTGCCCCTTCCGGACGTCCCGAAGCACTGGCCGACGATGGCACAATCGCCGGCTGAGAGCCGTCAGCCCCCACATCAACCGCGTCACACTGCACTTGGTCAATGCCCGCACGTCGAGTGGCCGCACACGCGGCTCGGGTATGTCCAAGCTTTCCACACGAGAAACACACTCGCCTGCGGAACGGACACTTCTCCGATGAGTGACCCCGCCCCAGACAGCGAGGGCAGCGAGGGCAGGGACCGGCCCGACCACCCCGGGCAGGCGCATGAAGCCGGCCGACCGCCGCTGGCCGCTCCCCACCGGACACGTAGTGCACAGCTGACTCGCCAGACGGGCCCGTCTGACTCTGGGCGATCTCGCCGGCCTGGCGGGCGGCCGCCTCATGCGCTGTCGCAATCGCTGTAGCCGATTGTAGAGTGAGGTTCTTCTCGCTGAGCAGCCGGGACTGCAGGCGCTCATTCCGGATACCGCTGACGAAACGATCGCGCAGCATCTCCTCCAGTATCCCGGCACAGCAGGTGAACTGGCACGGCCGAGCCAGGTGACGCAGCCGGGACAGGAAAGCTGACACCGTCTCGGTATCCTCCCGGCTGCAGGTGTGAAATCGGTGCCGTGACAGGATCACCGATTCATCCGGCTCGAAGTGAGACGTGAGCACCTCGATGATTCTGGCACAGGTCACCTCAGCTACCCCCGCCGGGGCAAGCAGGTCCTCCAGGAGCGAGAATGTGTCCGGCTCCAGAGCAGTCAGGAGCACAGCACGCCGCTTAGCGTCCACTGAAACCGCGGCCTTCTTGTCGTCGGGAATAAGCAAATCGTTCACGACAAAAAACTGTTCTAGCCTCCTGGCATAGGCACCAAAGCTCTCCTCGTTCCGCTTAAACACGGGCGGCACCCCAAGCCACGCCATGGCTGGTTCCGCACTCAGGATACCGCTACAGCTTCCAGAGGATGTCTTCCTCTGGAAGACAGTAGTGCTGCCGGCACTGATCTTCGGCTGTGAGACGGCTCCCCTCAGTTCCGCCGACATTGAGCGTCTAGACTCGCGACAGGCTTCGCTGATCAAGGCAGCGCTGGGTCTGCCGCGTTCTGCGCACCATACGGCTCTTTTGATTGCTGCTGGGGTGCCTCGCATCGGTGAGGTGCTGCGAGGTGATGCCCTCCGCGCATTCCGTAATGCTTTCCGCGCTGACCACCGTCTTCGCCAAGCCTACGTCACTGGACTGGCCAGACTTGCTACGTACCCCGAGCAGTTGGATGGGTCGTTTATTGGCCACGTATATAATCTGTGTGGTGGGAACTTCGGCGCTATCATGCACATCGCTGCTGGGTATGTCGATCACGACATAGTCCGGGCACCACTCCAAGAAAGTGGTCTTATAGACAGTTTGAAGATGGTTTTGGCAAGCAACTGTCAGGCCTCGCGGCGCCTGTTAAGACTACTAACCTCCTGAGTGCTGATTAACTGTGTGTGGGGGTGGGGGGTGGGGGGGGGGGGGTGGGGTATGTATCTTTTTGTCGCATGACGATGCTGAATAAACAATAATAATAATAATAATAAGGCCCAGTGGCCACCCGGTCTGTCTCTCAACTTCCTCCCTCTTTCTTTCTCTTCCATTCTCACCTTGAACTGCTTCTCTGACGCAATGACCACCCTGTGAGACCCGGTGAGTCTCCTAGCTCCTCCCCTCTCTATTTCCCAGCTCTCCTTTCTCTCACTCTCCCTTCTCCCATCCACCTTGAACTGTTTCTCTGGCGCGATGACCAGTGACCACCATGTGAGACCTGTCTGTCTGTCTGTCTGTCTGTCTGTCCCTGTCTCCTTCTCCAACTCTCACCTTGAACTGCTCCTCTGAGGCGATGACCACCCTGTGCGGCCCGGTGGCGGCCTGGTCGGCCGGAGCCCGACACACGGACCGTCCGCCGGCGTCCACAATACGGATATCAATCACCGGCGCGCCGTGCTTCAGACGGAACTCCTTGCCTGTCGGAGAGGAGAAGTGTCAAGCCCGTGTGGGTGTCGCAAGGAGCGACGCATCAACTAGTGTGGGAAAACGTATCGAACGGTGTATGAGCTATCAAGTGACCTAGAGTATCAAGTGTTGAGATGTGTCATGCGCGGTGGCAGGAAGATGGAGACATAACTCGAATGATGTGCAATAGGGCGTAAAGTGTCAGCTAAATTACTGTCACATGACGAGATGTGCAAAACTACAAAACGTATGGCAAAGAGGCGGCCATTGTCCATGGCGCTACAATGTGGCGCTATAAGAGGAGCAGCTAGCCGTTGCGGAACGCGGCCATAGCGACGGGCTCGACCACAGACTTATCAGCGCCACAAGAATAACCTGGCGTCTTATCTATAAAACTCCTCATAGTCTAACGTCCCCCATCATGTTTGAAACCCCACCCATAAGCCAGAGCTCCCGTCCACCTATTCCAATCACCCAACCCTCTCTCACCGGGCTGCCAGGTGACGGGTGTGGTGATGCGTTTCTCCCCGGCGGCGCAGTGGACGGCGTACACGTAGATGGCGCCGCTATTAGTGCCCGCCCACAGGGTACGCATCGGCGGCTGGCCTGAGGACGAGAGGCAGATGGACAGAAGTTAAAGCGGCGGTCATATACCGAAGGGTCAACATATAAGCAGCATAGAGGTCAAAGAGTGCACACTGCCGTCAATTACATCAACACAAGGCGGCGGGCTGCGCCGTAAAAACGCAAGACCAACAGCCGATGAGTGATATAACTGGCCAACTACCTACATAACGACCAGACCAAATAATCCTTCTGCCTTCCAATAACCATCGTCACTGGTCAGATAACGGTCACAGAGGGCATATTACATCCACCACTGGTTAGGTAGCTAGTTAAAAACCCTCCTGTCCCTCACTCACCGCTAGCCAGGTAGCTGGTGGCCCGATACAGGCAGCGAATCACCCTCTCCTCCCCTATCGGTCAGGTAGCTACCCCTCCCCCACACACACTACTAGCCAACTAGCTGGCAGAAGACCCTTCCCTCATACTCACCGCTGGCCAGGTACAGACACCGAATCATCTCCTCATTACCCTACTGATCAGGTAGCTGGCCTGGTGCCAACCCTCCCCTCTCCTACTAGACAAGTAGTGGCGAACCCCCGTCCTTACAACTTACCGCTGGCCAGATAGCTGGTGGCCAGGTACAGACACCGGATCATGCCGGAGAAGGCGGGGTCCTCGCTGCGAGCCTCGACCGACCGCTCCACGGGCCGGACGTCGTCATCGGAGACCGTCACTGGCGGGGAGAGTCTGCCGGACAGAAAGACAGGGGATACTGATACTACGGGACACTACAGGCCACTATACGGGACGGTTCTTACAATATAGCACAAAAGTACATACACTATACAGCACTATAGGACTATATACAGAAGACAACAGACCGTCACTGGCGGATAGAGTCTGCGAGGGGGAGCGGGGGAGACTACAGATCACTACAGGCCACTTTATAGCATACAGGTCACTTTACAACAGTACAGGTCACAGGGCGTATGTGGGATAGAGGGGAGAAGAAGATATGCTACAGGTCACTACAAACCTGATAAATCTACATAAATGTGGATACTCGACATGGACTGCAGGTAATAAACACAGAGGGAAATCATGGGTGAATGAAAACCTAGCTAAAACACGGGAGGCTACGAGGGTTATGAACTAGAGGCATGGGGCAATTGAGGCTTGCAAGAAAGGCTGCATAGGATTCTATGGATCTTCATAGAATCTATGTCTATGTCTATGATTATAAGCTATGAGGACAGGCTATGATTCAGGACAAGAACGCCAACTGCTCCCTTCCCCATACCGTGTTCTGCGCCGGGGCTGTGGCTGCCGGCGGCGCCGCGGTGCCGAGCTGGCCTCTCCGGTCGGCGCAGCAGCACGCCACAGCAGCACGCCAGCCGTACCCCGCACGGCGAACGTAATGACGTCGGAGGGATGATCCGTGACGTCATGGGATCGTTCTATGACGTCGTAGTGTTGATTAGCGACGTCAGAAGATCCCTCGGTGAAGTCACATGCACTTGTGACTACCAGTGTTGGTAGGTTGACCTCAGCTGGCGACTTTGGTAGACCACCTGACCCAAGCGTAGCATCATTTACCGAACTTATATCGGCGTCTATCAACTCAATATCATCATCTCTGATTCTAACCGCATCAGCAGTCTTCTGGTCTAAGTCCTGCTCGTCTTGAGGTCCAAGTTCCATAATTCTGCAGGAGTCGTCCGCCAACCGACGAGTGATCACCGGTGTTGACGTTGCACTTGACTCTGAGCCCCAGCGAATCGGTGACGTCATCGGTGACTCGGAGCAGGAGGGAAGCGAGTCAGAGTCGGGAGGAGTGACTCCAGCCAGCAGCTGGCGCCACATACCGGACGGAATGGGAGCTAAAGGCTCGTCCAACGGCGGACATATGGCAGAAGCGTGCTGCTGATAGTAATCTTTCAGCTCTGTGGAGTCTTGAGGTGAGTCAAACCCAGACTCATTGACTCCACCGTCGACGGACTCCGACTCACCAATACCCTCATCAAGCGACTCCTCATGGCTGACTCGAGCGTGACCTGACTCACCCCACCTAGCCTCGAGGTGGTCTTGGACTGCGCTATGGTCCACCACCCCCTCAGCCGCACGGTTGGGACCGGGGTCAGACTCTTCGCGGCGGACACAACTCACTTCGACATCTGGGGTTTCATTCTTCCCGCTATCAATACAGCTGGTCATCACTGGAAGCTTAGGTCTTAGCTTCTCGTCGCTGTCCGTTCCAAGCTGCTGTTCGAGGGTCGATTCTAGCCACTGATTTTCCTTCGTCCTCAGCTGTCTGTTGGTCGTCCCCGGCAGTTCGTTGTTCGTCCTAAGCCCTTTGGTGGAAGTTCCCAGCCAGGCGCCAGACGATGTAACACATCTCTCGACCGAGACCGGATCTGGTCCATCACCTCCCACCATCCAATGACGAACTGTCCAGTTGAGACCATCAAGCGAACGAGCTAAGTTAGAAGTCACAAGGTCGGCTCCCGTGTTTCGTGATTCACTAGGCAGAGCAGGGAGAGTCGCTACGGCACTGCCCGAAAATGCTAAGCCAGCTAGAGCGCCATCGATGACATGGGCAGCGACACGTTTGTCACTTGATACAGCCATGGCTTCGCATGAAGTTTCTTCAGCAAGAGAGGCCGCTGTAGTCGCGACATACTGAACATTAGTTTCCTGAGAGGGAACCACGGTGTCTAAGCTTCCTTCCGTCCCCTCACTATCACAGCTGGTGAACAGTGGATGCCCGGCTCCAGCTCTCTCAGCTCTTATCTCATGTGCAGCGGAGAACGACCTGCCTGCCACTGTCACAGGTCTTGTCTCACACATGGCAGGAACTGACCCCACGCTTTCCACTGGCTCAAACTTCGTCTCAAAGCCAACGATGGGACACTTGCTGTCTTCCAGTCCTTCAGCTCTCGCATTAGGAAACACATGAAGAGCCTCCTCGTCTTTCGTTTCCTTAGCTCTCGCCTCACGATCTTGATCTCCTCTCTGCCTCTTTTCCGAAGGTTCTTCACGTCCAAACACCCACTTCCCACCTCTATCCTCCCCCTCCACTTTATCCGCCTTCCTTGCCGCTCTCACTGCCGCGCGTACCAGCTCCTGAAACAGCGTCTGCGAGTGTCTTCTCCCATCGCCCACAGACTCTCCGCCCTCCGCGGCTGGCCAGCATCGTGGTCTTTGACGAACCGATACAAAAGCCGTACGGATAGGTGGTAGAGGCACCGGCGGCGGCGGCGGAGGGAGTGACAGCGTCGGAGAGGTACCAGACGGCGGCACTAGACCCAGAGGTGACCGGTCGGCAGCGCGGCGACTCTGCTGTCTCAGCAGTGTTCCCAGCGCGTCACGCCGCCATGCCGCCGCTGCTGCTAGGCTCTCCTGAGGAACGGTTTCTACCACCGGAGGTGGAGGTGGGGGAGGCAGAGAGGCACGGGACGGCGGTCGGAGAGACAACCTTCTCCACAGTCCATCCATCAGACTGACAGTCCGCGGACGGCGTCGGTCATCCGTCGACGGCGAAGTCGACCCACGATCGGTAACTTCCTCGACAGTCACTAGGTAGAATCCACCTGCGTCGGCTTCATCCGGGGTAAGATCACAGGTGATTTCCTCACAGGAGGCTGCGGATGATATCCAGTCGGGAGTGCGTAGCGATGATGTTTGGAAATCAGGCGGAAGTAACGCACCTACTGAGCGACGTACATCTTCGTCTTCATCTCTGCCTCTTTGTTTGTCTCTAGATCCAATCCCGTCTCTACCTTTACCTTCTTTCTTTCTGCATCTTTCTCCGTCTAGATCCCTATCTCTGTCTTCATCTCTATCAGAGTCAGACTCAACGTCAGAGTAGCTATCCTCAGAGCTATCATGCAGAGCCAATAAAGATATCTGTGTCGATCGTCGCCCAGCGCGGGCGGCTCGTGCTCGACGGAGCGCCGACAGTACAGACGGTTCAGTCAGGTCCTCTACCACTAGAGGTTGACCGTCGTCATCTTTGGCATGGTCGGGGGCAGCCGCAGCGACTGCGGCGTCAGCGTTGGTGTAAGCGATGGTGGGGAGGGCGGCGTTGGCGGCAGTAGAGACAGTCGAAACGATGGTAGAGACGGTCGAGGCGATAGTGGAGACAGTCGAGGCGATTGTAGAGACGGTGATAGCGGTGGTCGTGGCGTTGGCAGCTTCGGTAGTGATGATACAATCATCATCCTTGCGGCTCAAGTAATCAGCGACACAAGAAGCAGCAGCAGTTGTAGTAGCAGTAGCGTCAGCGGAAGCAGCAGTCGACGTAATCTCAGCAGTAGGAGCGGCAGAGGCCGTAGCGACATGAGTCGACAAGTCCCCACTCGGTACATCATCAGCCGAAGAAGCAGGTAGCAGACTTCCATCAGCTGATTTGACATCATCAGGTCCAGCATCGACGTCTGCTTTCTCTGTGTCCCGAGCGAGGAGAACAGGCATAGACTGGGCTCTCTCAGCGGGAGCTATGCCTGCTCGCTCCGTCTCACTGCCTCCCACATAGAAACTCGGAGAAAACTCATCCATCCAAAACAGCGTCTCCCGTGATTCAGTCAACGGAAGGACTTTGTCTGCCGGCTTCGTCTTATCCTTCCCATCACGAGTGAACCCATTCTTGTTCTCATCAATCAAAAGTAGAGTCTCCTGAGTATCAGTCGGTATAGGTATGAGGACGAGTGGGTTTCCGGCGGGTCTTCTGGCTAGACCCGGGAGCAGCAGTGGTATGTCCGCTGGTAACTGAGGCGAGTCTATGCTGCGGTGATGGCTGGATCGGGAGAACCTATCTCGGACGGAACGGGAAGATGGGAAGAGGAAGGGAGAGGAGAGAGGGCACGGACAAAAGGAGGATACGTCATGCAGCAATTAGAGAATACAGTGCATGCAGCGAACGACGTTATACAAGAATGATGCAGCTCGCGACAACAGGGAGTGTGATACATGTGCGTTGATTAGACGGATGATACGTATGGAACAGATATATTGTGATACGCGGGTAAGAAGCAACCAAATATAAAACACAGAAGGGAGCGGAAGCGACCGGGCAGAAAGGCAGCATGTTAGTAACGTTCACACGCGCACGTTATTACAGAGGAGGGCAATTACATCAAACAGTAACACACGAGGGAGTGAAGATAAAGCAAGCAGGCAACAAATTGCAAGCAAAATTGCAGCCCAATGCACAAACTTGTCTTTATAACATAAACTGACGAAGTCCAAGTATGAGACACATAAGAATCAGGCATCGATGCTTTCAACAGGAAAGAGTCGGGCACGACAGACCTCAGTTTTGCAAGCCATGCAGGAGAAGCAGGCATGTTGCTTTCAAACATGCTAATGTTGAGTGTAATTTGGCTATCAAATACTGCAGCTTCCCCTAGCCATCTCACCTCAGCTGTTTAACAACGCTATTCTCCGATGGCTCGACCCAACTGACTCAAAAACTAGACAAACTCGGCACCTTATAACTCTCACTCACCCTCTCCGGGCGTGCTGCGGCGCGGCCGGTGAATCGGTGGCCGTCGTCGGGGTCTGACCGCCGGCGGGGGACGGTGACGCCCTGCGCGGGCCGGCCGCCCGCTGGCTGCGGCCCTTCCGCAGGCGGCGGAAAGACTCGCGCAGAGACTTCTTCAGAGATTTGCCGCGCGTCATCGGGGATTCGCCCGAGGCGGCGTAGTCTGAGGGTAGAAAAGGGGCAATCAGTGGATGAGGGTTAACAGGCGGAGGCACCAGAGAAACCAGGGAAAACAAATAAGACAGCACACTTATAGTTAGGAATCTAGGATTCAGAATAAAGAGGAGCAGACAGGAATCGATACCTCATCTGTGCAAACATTCTCTATACTCAAAGTTACTCAAAACTCGCAAATTCGTTAAAAGTTCACGCCATCCCTGCTGCTGAGTACGTACCATGCGGGTTCAGCGTGCATTTGTGCATGACTGGCTTGTTCTGGATGAAGTCGAAGAGTACAAATCCGTGTCCGGTACCTGCCGCCAGCAGACCCCACGAGTCCTGTCAACAAGAACGGACAGTCAGGTCAGTCACTGAGATTTGTTTGTTGGGGCTCTAAGATAAAGCAGCCCTTTCCTCGATTCCCCGCGGGACGTTTTATCCACCTAGTCCTACTCTCCTCCCTGCAGTCGTATTCTCTCAACCGGTACTCCAGTACTCCTTCCCAATAGTCCTCTAGTCCTCTAATCTCATCTTACCGTCTTCCTCTCCCTTCATCTTCACCCTTCCTTGCACCTGCCCCTCTCTTTGAGCATTCTCGTCCTCCTCCTCCCTCTTCGCCTATCTCCTCCCGTTCTCCTTTCTTCATCCTTCTCCTAACCGGTAGACTGAGCGCTGAGACGGCCGCCGGCGGGTGCAGCTGGATCACACTGCTCGGCTGGTACATTAGTCTCTCTCCCATACCTGCAGACTGACCGCGGACAGACTGCTCGGCTGGTACGTCAGGGGGAGGCACTCGCCTTGGCCGTATATGGGCCAGAATGTCTAACGATTTCCGCCATGTTGTGTATACCAAAGTCTTGAAAAGTTGATCACTGCAATCAAACTGCAAGCATGAAGCAGCAGCACTTTTGAGTAGTGTACCTCTCACTAAACTGCACCTCTGCTACCGTACATGAAATTTATATTTCTGGTATACACAACATGGCGGAAATCGATAAACAAAAACAAGTCACCAATGCTCCTTCCAGTATATATTAGAGTTCAGTGGCTGGTACACTAGTCTCCCCCACTAACCTGCAGACTGAGCGCTGAGACGGCCGCCGGCGGGTGCAGCTGGATGACGCTGCTGGGCTGGTAGCCCGCCGGCAGCGTCAGGGGCTCCGGCCGCGCCGGCAGGCGGTCATGGCCCTTCCACGCGAAACTGTCCTGCTCGGAGACCAGGTCGACCAGCACCGGCTGCGGGGGGGGGGGGAGAGGGCGCGTCAGCGGGAGGAGAGCAAATGTTATCGGGATAAACAATAATGTGTTGGGACACCAGAAAAAAATGACAGAAAACAGCACCGATGACCAGCCGCGGTTTCATAACATAATGAGAACACACAAAACAAAGTCCAAATTGGCTGATAAAGAAGAGAAATAAGGTCTTGACAATCTACAATCCAAGTAGGTAGCCATTCCAGAAATAGCAATTCCTTTTATTGTCCCTCTAAATATCCACACAAATATGCGCAACGTTAATACTGAAACAATCCTTCATCACCCAACTCTGCATTTCTCGCTTAACAGTTCACTCAGCTAGCCTGAACCCTCGCCGCTCAATCTCCCGCGACGTCATCTCACCTGAACCTTATAGCCCTCCTTCTCTTCCTCTGCCAGTCTCCAGACCACGATCTGTCCAGCCGTCCCTGCCACTACCAGCGCCGCAGAGTCGCCGCACAGAGCCACTCTCTTCACCGCCAGCCGGGGGTCGTCTGAGTAGGGATCGAACACGCCCACTGAGCGCAGGGGAGGGAACTCCTCGTCCAGTTCTCGCTCGCGCCGATCGCGGTCGTCCTCCTCCTCCGAGAAGAGCCGAGACGTGGTCAGCCTGGGGAAGGAGAAAGAAGTAGGTAAGCTGATGTGCGCATTTGTCAACCTGAAGACAGAGAAAGGTGGGTAAATTTATAAAAAAAGTACGAGAACGGACACTGAACACAGTGAACAGTATGACGAAGAAAGAGCTGGTTGCCTGAGCAGTGAGTACGTACTGCTGGATTAACTATAAATTGCCAAAATGTCATGATACTGACTTCATGTCAAACTGTCTTAAGTGGCGGACGATGACTGAGTGAATGCCTGCATTATCGTTTATTTATGGGGCTTTCAAGGGCACGTTGATTGCGGTCGCGTTTTTATGAGTGACTCGAGCGATCGACTGAGTGAATGTCTCGACTGAGTAGCTAAGGGAGTGTAGCTGTCTGACCTGTAGATGAGCCGCAGTGAGACGTCTCCGGCGGCCCAGACGCACACGGAGCCGTCCTCGTGACCAGTGAGCAGCAGGTCCCGGCTGGAGCACGGCTCACCCACTCGCTCACCGCCGGTGATAGGCCACGGCTGTGAACATTGAACAGAGGTTAGGAACGAGCCGCTCACTATACAGAATCGAACAGAACGCATGATGTACTATTGTCAGATGAGAACCAATAGAGATAAAAAAGTTCATGGATCAGTTGATCAGGCACGTTTAATTATGCTGGCAGACTCTTGCTTTTCTCCTGAGAATTCCCCTATGCCTTTTATTTTTGGTGGACTTTCTCTCCCCCGCCACTCGTCCCTAGCAGTTTCTTCCAAATGACCGGCTGTCTTTCCCCTTTCTACAATTCGTCCCCCTCCCCCACCTGCTGGCTAGCGGCCTGCAAACCTTCTGAATCGCTGGCTGCCACGCTGGCTGGCCGCCACCAGGCGCCGGTAGGCCGTCTCTCCCTCCCTCTCTCTCCCTCTTTACCTTCTGCCTCTGTCTCTGTCTCCGTCTCTGTCTCTGTTTCTGTCTCCTCACCTTCTGACTGGCCGGCTGCCTCTGTCTCTCGCCCGCCGCCACCAGGCGCCGGTAGGCCGTCTCTTCCTCCTTCCCTCCCCCTGTTTACCTTCTGTCTCTGTCTCTGTCTCTCTCTCCCTGTTTACCTTCTGTCTCTGTCTCTGTCTCTGCCATTGTCTTACCTTCTGACTGGCCGGCTGCCTCTGCCTCAGTCTCCCCTCCCTGCCTTCTATCCTTCTGTCTGTCTCTCCCCTCCTTACCTTCTGACTGGCGGGCTGCCTCTGTCTCTCCCCGGCCGCCACCAAGCGCCGGTAGGCCGTCTCGCTGCAGTCCGTCACATAGCTGGCGGTGGTGATGGCACTGCTGTGCAGACTGCTCAGATAGGGCAGCTGGTGGGTGGGCCATCCCTCCGAGCTGAGGTCGACCGCCACCAGCTCCTCCTCGGCGAGAACCAGCAGCGTGTGCGGACCCTCCTTCGACTCTGAGCGGGGGGGGGGGGGGGAGTCAGTGAAGGGTAGAAAATGGTCATTTTTTTCAAAACTCGTGAGATATAGAACAGTACTGTATGTCAGTACCTAGGCATCCAGTATAGCTACAACCAAAGCGCTCATATTCGCTCCTCTACGAAGTACGGAGTGAACGCAGTCCGCATTCTACATCTGTCGTTCACCAACTCCAATCCGCAGCACCCCTCGCCCAGCCCCCACCCCTTTCGACCCCGATCCACCCCCCATGACTCCCCCCACTCGCTGTACCCACCGGTTCCCTCGCCGCCGAGCAGCACAAAGTCGACCACGGCCGATGTGAAGTCGAACGCCACATGTTTCTCCTCCTCTCGCTGCGCGTCACGCTTCAGTACTGACACGGTGTGCTTGTCTCCGTAGCTGGCCCGCGGCATACCACCGCTAAACACCACCCAGTCGCCACTGTCCGGAAAGGCGAACAGTCAGTGGGAGGGTATGGTACAGTCGACCTTAGTGACGTGTGCAACAAGAGCGAGGTTGTAAAAGAGTGGTGATACGACAGAAAAACCAGCTGCAGATGTTAATTCTGGCAAGCAATGATCTCAAACGAAAACTATTTATTCTATAAAATACATGTTTAAGTTAGTCTCTGTCTCAATTTCGGTAGCACTGTGGCAATACACGATTACACCGCACCCATTCCCTTCTCTGCATTGCAATGGCCAGTAGTCAGCCCCCAGTGACCCGTGACCTACCCAGGTGACCGGTATCCCATGGCCTCAACGACACATCCCCGTGACCTCTATCCACCCCCAGTGACCCCCACTGACCTGTCGGTGGTGACCCAGCTGACCCGGGTCATGCTCTTGCACGGGAACGGTCCGTAGGGCGCATGTGGACCGTCCGGTTTACTCAGCTTCCGGGCGTTCCAGATGATGAAACTGCCGTCGTTGTGAGCCGACATAAACTCGGCGCCGTCCCGCGACCAGCAAACCGTCTCCAGCGATTGGTTACACACGTACGTCTGTACGGGAGGGGAGTAAAGTTATACCGTCCGTATGAGTAGTTACACCGTCCGTAAGGGTAGAAGAACAATAGTTATACTGTTTGCAAAGGTAGGGAAAGAAGTTTTACACTGCATTTAAAGGTAGCGAGAGAAAGGTGCAACGCCCGAAAGTTACATCCCCAGTAGAGGGGTAATAATTGCACAGTTCGTAGGGGTATTGAGGAAATGGTTGCATTGTGGCCTAAGTCAGTGAATTGTAGAAGAAAGAACATCGACATTGCAAAGCTTATGCTACGGCAAACGTTGAAATAAGCATAACCAATTAAAACTGATGCTTAAAAATAAGACGATACAAGAATACGTCTGCTTGGAATTATGAAAACGACTGTGCATCTATTGTGTCCAGTAGCGCTGTAGCTCGACTCAGAGAAACACACATTTGGGCTCACATCTGGGGGAATCACAGGCATAAAAAGACAAGATGCGTAGCAAATCACACTCGAGACTGCCACCATAGTACATCACATTGCCTCAACGAAACAAAGACAAAGCATAACATAAACCAATGGGAACTCAACAGTCAGTTAAAAACCGGGGTAGTACATCTCGCCCAAGACACGGCCATTTTATGCAGAAAGCACGGCTATTTAAGAGTTAATATCAAGCAACATATAATTAACTATTCTAACCAAAGAACAGAACGCTAACCAAACCTGTAAGCCGGGAAACTAGGAGGCACAATGCACCAAAATGCACCGCCCATGCTAAACAGTGCGGGTCCAAGTAAACACCCCTGTGTAAGCCGGCTCTAAGAGAACATAACCGCGCAGTCGGGTCCCGGTCAGTGGGCTGAGTTTGAGCTGAGCCGTGAGTTCTGAGCCGGCCGGTGAGTCGCTGAGCTGGGTGCCACTCTCGGACAGCACGGACACAAGCACGGCACACGCGGCCGACCGGCGCGAGCACGGGCGGACGGCGGCGAGCGGCGGCGGGGCAGAGCGTTCTCCCATAAATCCCAACCACACCCCATTGAATTACCTGGTGACCTGAGACCCCCAATGAGCCGACCCAGAAAACTACATCTACAGACAGGACTTTCATCAACAGACTCTCCACCTAAACTCAGCTTCCACCCCATCCTGCTTGCTCGCTTGATATTCGGCAATCCTACTTGCTTTCGATGCCCAGGCTAAACAGTGCCAACTCTACAAAAGGCTGTTGCTGATAGCACAATCTGAGTTAACTGCTTCCTACAGGTACCCTGGATGCTGCTGCTGCTGCTGTTGTTGCTGGAGAGTTGCGCTCTACGCTACTCTATTCTACTCTATCTCCCGGTGCCTGCTAGCGAGCTATTGGGTGAGTAGGTTCACTACCGTAGCTACCCAGGTTGTGGCAGAGATTCACAGCGGCCAGTATAAATCTAACAAGCATGTAGCAGCAGCAGGAACAAAAGCAACTACATTAGCAGCAGCAACGACAGGACAAGCGAAGAAGAGGGGGGATACTGACCAACCAGTCACCGCCCCAAAACCCCGCTCTACTGGAAACCCCATCTTCACCACATTTATGAAACATCGAAGCCTTATATCCAACTCGATCCTCATGGTATCCTTATCCGCACAATGATCACCGTGACGCCAGACTGTCAGTCCCCGTCTTGCATTCTACCCCACCCTTACAAATAACCTAATAAAGTATGAACACCATCCCACCGCCGCCGCTGCCGCCGTCCGCCGTCCCAGGCCGGTGCGCCGCCCCTCCCCCGTTCTCACGTCACCGTACCTGCTCGCCATGGACCAGTTTGCGGTCCCAAATACCTACACGCTCGGCGTTCAACTGTTTGCGGTCCCACACCACCATCAGACCCCGGTTGTAGCCGATCAGAATCTTGTCCGGAAACACCGGGTGCTGGCGCACGCACTCGACTGCGCCCGGCGTGACTTTGTAGTCGTCGGGTACGCTGGAAGAAAGCAGGCGAGTAGAGGTCAGGTCAAAACAGGCCTTTAGGTCAGGTTATTGGCTAGGACAGGAGAGCTACGCCGGGATAGTAGCTCATAATACACTGAGGGCAGGAGAGGATAGGCATACTGGAAGAGCGTTAGCTCATATGGCAGGTCTGCCCGTAGAAGATATGCCGAAGGAAAACTTATCGATAACAGAACTTTAACAAAAAATGAGCACCAGTTAGGAGAACAAACGCATTTACAGATGAGGCCCCATAAGTAACACTATAGCCAACCCAGTATATATGTGAGTGGAGAAGAAGAGGTGGAGGGAGGGAGGAAGAGAGGGAGTGTAATTTCCTGGCGAGCGCTAACGATCCGCGGAAGGTCGGTCTCGGGGTGAGAAAAACACCCCCTCCCCGTGCCAGACGGACACACAGACACACATACGGGGTTCCGGCGGGAGATGAGTTGGGAACGGGTCGATAGGATGAGATGAAATTAAGGTCAAGAAAAAAAAAAACGAACTGCGCTAACGTGGGTCGGCATATGGATCAAGAACCAGCAAAACAGGCTACTAGACCATACACTATGTCGAGTCTGTGGCTACGAAAACTAGTCCTTTGGCGACGTCAACCGAATAGACTGGAGAAAAGGGGATGCTAATGACTGATAGCGATAAACAATTTCAAAACTGACGGAGATAACCGGCACTGAGTGACATCAAACCAAAACCAAAAGTCTCATGACTTGTGAAAGATCTCGCCTTACGTCATCACACTTAACAGTCCACACTTTTACCTACTGGAAGGCAAAGCTGTATCACTCTTCAGTCTTCTATTATCTTTTATTCATCTGTATCAGTATATCTAGTCCGTCCTAAACTCAAAGTCCTTCCCTCCCTGTGGCCTCGCGTCTCACTTCTGCATGACGACATCCTGGTAGATGATGTTGTCGGTGAGGCTGAAGGAGGCGATGTTGAGCAGGTAGATGTTGCCGCCCTCAGTACCCACCAGCAGGTGCTCCCCAGACGCCTCCAGACAACACGTTGAGATCGTCTTCAGCCTGCAGAAACGAGATCACACCGGCGTGAGCGAATCGGGGTGCGAACAAATTTATCGACACGTAAGACCCTACGTGACCAGCGGCAGCGTAGCAGCATTACTTATAGCATCAACTAAAATGCAAGATTGCGAGAGAATGAACATCCCAAACCTTCGCGTCACTTTTATATTGACAATAGACAGCTTGATCTCATATCTGCCGCCTGAATTTAGCGAGATATCCGGCATCCATGCTATATAAATAAAAAGCTGAATCGATAATCATAATTCAACCAGCAGGGAAGTTGAAATCTTTTCATGCTCAGCTACTGCTCACATAAGCTGAGCTGAGCCCTTCTGACACAAGAACAGAGACAAGCCGCAAATGCCTCTAGCTCTCCACAATAGAAATTCATCTCCCGTGATCGACCGCTGACGTCATCTCCCTTTTCGCTTCCCCTCTGTTGGGGTTGGGGAGGGGATAGTTTCACACTCACTTGCCCTCCATGGTGGTCGAGTTGACCTCCTCTAGCACGGAGGTGCCCGATCGAAAGTTCACCTCCCATAGATGCAGCGTGTTGTCGTCGCAATGGGTCACCAGCCGACCCTGCCGGGCGCACACATCACGTGACCATACAGCAGAGCCACAGGGCAGGGCACGTGACCAGCCGCGGGCGACGTGTTATGGGCGGCTAGTGGCAACGGAGGGCGAGTCTGGTCGAAATAACTAACGAAATAAAACCGGAGCAGACACGGAACAAAAACAGACCGCGGTGGGGAGGGGAGGGGAGGAGATGACGACATCGCTTGGCTGACCGCCGCGGCGGAGAGGAAGGGACACGAGCGGGCGAGGAGGGGGGGGGGGGCGGAGAGTTCGGGGGGGGGATCTGGGTGGTGTCTGTCAGCCAGCGTCTTTCTCGCGAAACTATGCGGCTCAGAGAACTGCGCCGCCCGTCTGGGACCCGTGCAAAAACAGAGACCCAGTTAGCTAGACGTCAGCGAAACGGTACGCGCTGGCACTTTGGATGGATGGCAGACTACAGAACAGCGCGGCGCAAACATAAACATGGTGAGGTCACACACAAACACACACAGTACACGGCTGCATTGTGAGGACCCAGCGACATTCTGGCGACCGGGCGCTATTAGTGGGGACACAGTGTGACTAGCTACATAGGTGCTCTCGAGTTAAATGTACCGAGTCACAACGAAGGCACAGCACACACGCTCTAACACACTGAACACACAATGAGGACACTACAAAACCTTTTAAATCTATGCCCGCTAATTATTGTCATTATCTTGATTGAGGGAGCGACCGAGCATTGCATTTTCATTGGTAAGTGTGGCTCGGCGGAGGAACATAACCTTAACAGCTTGCCTAAGTGTCAAAACAGAGATTACAGATACCTATTGGAACTATTTATTCGTGCATGTAGTTTGCCCTTCTCGCTAGTTTGAAAACTAGAAAACTGTCAACAGGCGAGCTGTTAGCTGTGATATTTCCCAGCACCCCAGCTGGTTACGAAGTGGAAGGCACGGCTAACTCGGCAGTGAACTCGGCTAATGTGACCCCCTCCCCTCCCCCACGGCACCGTTCTGCCCCCGGGGGGGGGAGGGGGGGGACCACTTTGGCAGCTGCGGCTGCCAGCCGGTGACCTAACACCGTGTTTTCCCGGCACATGTTCAGTGGGCGTCTTCCCTTTGGTCTGCGAGATATTTATCGGGTTTTACTTGGCAGGGAGGAGGAATTAGGCTACCGTCTTCTGGGGTCCACATCAAATGTAGAAATGAAATGGTTGTGTGTAATAAATGGTAAAACTCATGCAACATGGAACGAATGCAGCGCTACAGCAATGTTTCTTGTCAAAAGTCAACTTTACTATAGTTCGTTTTTTCTAAGTTCGACCCTCACTGTAAACATCTTTTTGGAAACAGCACGAGAATTGCTAGCTGAATTACTGAGAAAACTGGTTAGCGCACTTTGTGTTGGAGATATGAATTAATATTTTCAAAATAAGTTTGTAACACCGATGATATACTGTTACGTTAAACGCCGTGCGATTTATTTATAGTTTACTTATACTTCCTGACAAGTCCTCGATCCTTGTGGGGCTGCAAAAACCGAGCTGCGAGTCTGGGAAAAAGAAGCCAGGTAGAAATAATTTTGATACAATTGATCGCCTGCGAAATCATTGTGCGCCAACGAGTTTTCTCAGTAATTCAGCTACCAATTCTCGTGCTGTGTTCAAAGAGATGTTTACAGTGAGGGTCGAACTTAGAAAAAACGAACTATATGCATTATACATTTCGTTAAAAAAAATGTTTCTACTTTAAGCAATCTAGGGCAATGGGCCATCGCCTGAGTGGCTGGCGTCCCGTTTACGCTTGTTTTAGAAATAAACAAGCACTTCACCTTCTGGGAACTAGTTTGAATTTTCATGAGATTCGGCAATTAATTATTAATTGGTATTCCTCAGGGGCGTTGGCACGTGTGGTGGATCAATGATCCGGAACACTGGGGGATATACCCGAATCAGCTACCAAACACACACACACAGAACAGCACACAAAATATTAGACGTGTGGAAAGAATTAAAACGTATAGAAAGAAATAAGCATGGAAAGAAAAACCACTGTATAGTCATAATAAATTCCCGACACGCACACCACACGAATTACAAACACACGCATAAAAAACCTTCGCACTACGTAAAGACACTCTAAAAGAAACTTTTAGAGTAGCCACTAGTAGCTCTAATATAATGTTCTGCAAAACAACTGTATGTTGTGTGTGAAGGTTAGGAACCTCAATCAGAGCACACTTCAAGGTGAAGGGCCAATACAGCCCTAATCCGAACCCCTCAGCCATGTCACGTCAGGTTAGCCGAGGTCAGGTCAGGTCATGGGCGTGTTACTGGTGCTACCAAGCTGCGGGTCACGAACACTTACGGTCACCAGTGGACGATAGGCCTTCTGTTTGGACCAAGCCTGAGGTCTCCGCTGATACGATATACCATCAAAGTAACACGGTTAGAAGGGGTGACGGCAGGAAAAGCAGGTGGGAGGCTGCTTAATAGTGGGGGCGGCGAGACGAGGGGGATGGCACAGAATAACTCGCTAAGGATGTAAATACATCACAGTACACAATGACAATACGGAATGAAAAGCAATAGCGATGTTTTGCCTATGGGTAAAAAGTACGTGTTTTAAAAATCGATTAATCGATGAACTAGTAACGATGGGAAACAACGGGTCATGCCCACACCACCAAAACAGACAACTAAGACTCAGCCCCCATCAGCCTTGCACACATCCACAGTTCGTTCAACGACAAGCCACCTTCACCAAACCCTCACGGTTCAACATCTCTATGATCCTGCCGCCCCGCTCGGCCCACAATCTCACCTGGTTGGGCAGGAAGATGATCTGTCGCACGGCAGACTCCACGTTCTTGTGTTGTCCGTAGAACTCCACACCGGGCTGTCCATAACTGTATCAGAGCTGGTTAAGGAAATGAGGCGTTCGCAGGCATTTGAAGGTGTATAACACGGGAATGTCAATCAGCATCGAAAACACAGGCAGTCCCTGGGCAATAACCAGGACAAAAACTTGTTATAAGCTTAGGTGCATCAGCCCAGCTGAATTATTCACGAATACAACGGAACGAAAAGCATTGTTCAACAGTAAGTAGTTGTGATTCGGGCAACCAGCCAGACCAAGCTGGATCAAACCGGCCACTGCTTTGTATACGAATTGCGTAATCATTGGTATCACCCGTGTGCACTGTGCACCTGATAGATGTTTGGTAGATGATTTTCCGTCTCATCAATGAATTGTAACACGCAACGCCTGCGATTTGTGCAACTACAATTGTATCACAGTTGTAAGGTTATGAGGAAATGATCCCTCGTTTAGACATCCACTGCCCAATGCTGTAAGGTCGGTGTGACCCAGTGTCAGAAAAGTGGCCCGTTTCTAAGTTTTCTTGAACTCGGAAGATTTGTTCTGCGAAAAGTTTTGACTAAAGAAAAGCAATTTTTGTTCTGTGAGCAAACGCTCCCTAAACAGATGATTTCTGTGCAACAAAGTACCTCTACCCATCTATGTCAGCATTATCAGGCTTGATGGAGCATTTCACAATGGGTCACTTAATAAAAACCCAACTGCCTACCCATTTTGACTGATTTTTCTTCTTCAGCAGATTAAGTCATCTCTCTCCAGTCTCCATGGCTACTGGATAAAGACCTGGACTCCTGAATAGAATGCAGTACAAACTACTGACCTACTCCCAAGAACCAGCACCGCCTGCTACTCTTGGTTCACCAGCTGACAGCTGTTGGCAAAACTTTCACTGGTATATTAGATTGATAGATATAACTGGTATTTGATCGGCAGCCTGAAGCCCATCAACTGTGATGTGTTATGAACAGGTGATCTGTGAATTGTGATCACACAGTGTGTGCATTAACAATTTATCCTGTATTTTATAATACAAATGTTGAAAATTTTGTCACTCTTTTAACATCTGGTTCAACACGTATGATATGAATGAAGGACTACACAGCATGCAGGAGCTGGAAATGGGCAATGCCCCAATGGACATGCAAACTTAACGTAATCAGGTGAGATAAACCTGAAAAGCTCGATTTCATATCCATATTAGCATGCAGTACCTACAAAGTAGTGAATGCTTTAAAAAAAATTAACTGACAGGCAACAGCAGTTCAAGTTAATAACGTAGTCAGGTGAGATAAACCTGAAAAGCTTGATTCATTTACACGTACACTGGTCTGAGAAACAACACTACCAAGCTAGTGAGTAGTAAATGGGCAATGCCCCAAATGGATATGCAAACTTTACGTAGTCAGGTGAGATAAATCTGAAAAGCTCAGCTTGATTAATTTACATGTACACTGTTCTGAGAAATGACACATATACCAAGCTAGTGAGTAGTACCTAAATGCTATCAGAAAATTATGGGTACTGGATAAGCATATTACCCATAATACATATATCAGCACACCTATCCTACCTTTATAATCACATTCTCACACAAATCAAACGAAGGTACCAAACAAATCACAAAAATAACACGCGAGTCATGGGAGACGAGTCATAAGCCTTGGCCTTTTGACGTCTAAAACACTGCCATCGCCGCACCAACAAGCTCGCTCCCCGCCCGGCTCCCTTCATAACGCAACCGGGCGCAAACTTTTTCTGAGTTCTCGCAGAACATATTTGGTGTTTCCGTGGTGGCAGACTATCCCCTGGTAAAAGTTCCCAATTGCAGTAAAGTATGAAAATATGATATCAGTAGATGTAAAAAAGATTTTTCTTTTCAAAAATGTCAAAATTTAGCAATTTTATAACGTGTGATGCCCATATTTTACGATAGTCTGCGCGGGGTCGTTCCGTGCCTGCTAAGGTCAGCTTCACTTGGATCGTTTAAGACACCTAGACATCATTCATTGCAAAACAAGATATGGCTAGAATGGAAATTGATTGGAAAAAGTTATAGAATAGTTTTTGTTTCGTAAAAATGAGCAAAAAAATGCGTATGGGGATAATAAGTGACAGGGTCTTTTGAGGTATCACCTTTTTGGTGCCGGCATAAGAGAACTTGGACGAATTTATGGCAAAATTTTTGTGAATGATATTAAAATGAACAAAATAAACAGTTATTGTCTTTTTGATGCCCTTTTCCCATCTGAATTACACAAAAAATGACTTTTTTATTTTTCTCGAACTCATGGCAGTAAGATATCTTATCTTGTAATAAATCGACCGAAGGCATTATTTTGTGCTGCATATTATTCATTAAATTTTGTATTAAAATAAATTGAACATCAAAATCGTTTTTGTCATTCGGCAATGAACTTAACTAGCAGCAAATACTTTTTAAAAAATAAATACATTCTCAGACTAGGCAGCGCTGTCTGGCGCGTGTACGCGCGCTTTTACGCGACTGCGCCGGGTTAGTCTCGCAATTTGCGTGAGTTATTGTAAAGAAGTATAATTTCGTGGGGTAATTTAATAGTTAAATGTTTATGTGCAATTTTTCTCGTTTTTTTCATACTCAACAATATGATTTTTGTTTCAAGGCTGAGATACTGAGACTCATTCGACTTCGACAATCTTCGTTCAAGGAATCTGAGGTGGGATTGTTCATGTCTATTTTTGTAACAAGCTCTGGTAATGGTAATACTTAACATAAACCATGTGTTTCAGTTTGTCTAACTTCTCCCCTTCTTGATTATACCTTCACTTCTACCTAGGCTAAGAAAGTGATATCCAAGGGTAGCTGCTTTCACATTTGCATTAGTAGCCTACTGGTGGGTTCAGATTGTTTTCTTGCATTTAGTTATGATATGTTCTTGGATTTCCCTTGTTAAAATTAGGCAAATGTGAATATTAATATTTATATAGGTATGCATCATTATACTTGAGCAATGGCAATGTAGGCTACCTGCCTATTAAGTAGATACAAGATTGCATGTGGATTCATTAAGCAGGCGTCTCACGAGATGCCAGATCTGAAACATAATCTAACCTGACCTAACCTTACCTACTAGCCTACAACCTACAAGCCTAACACCTACAACCTACAACCTACATTGCTATCGTAGACAGATCTGGCATCTCGTGAGGTGCCTGCTTAATGATTACCATTGCATGTTGGTCATGTGCAGGTGTTTCACTTTGATATGTGCTGCATTTCAACAATCTCTGCCCATTATGCTAAAAAGAAACTGATATAATGCAGTAGCTTCATTAAAAATTTGTAACCATAGCTAAGTTCCAACTTTGTTCTGCGACCTTTTCAAAATTTTAGTCTGCGAACTTAGATCCCCAAACCACTTTTCTGACACTGGTGTGACCTCAACCCCATTCCGATTCCCCGTCCAAAAATTCACCCCAAGCCGCACATAAACACTGACAAACTGCACGTTTTCTCGCGCACATGTGTTGCTGCAACACCACGATGCCGCAATCTCAACCACTTCACGATGGAGGGAGAAAGCGCCGCCTGCGTGCTCCGTCTCGGCTGCTTTTTGTGGGTGAATTCGGCGCTGCTGCTACAATCTCGGCTCGCAGACGGTCCAATCTGAGATGGGAGGGAGCCGATTGTTCGTAGATTGGATGGAAAACGATCGGGAGGGTTTGGTTCAGGCCGGGCGCTGCTGTGGAAAGGAGCCGATCGAGGCGATTGGCTCCCTTGGGACCTAAGTCTCCGGTGTCAACTGACTTTTACAGGGACCATGGGAGTCCTCTGGAGACCCCTGGAGATCCACGACCCGACACCGGCGGGGGAAGGCAAAGTGAAAAACCTCGGCGCGCATCCATGTTCTAGTAAACCAAGTTGTCCGTGAGTCACCATCGTATCCAAGAGCGTTGTCAGCCTCTATTCCATATGCATATACCGGAATTCTGCCGCGGCTGGTCGGGGCGTTTCATCTCCGTGTCCGTAGGGCCAGTCGTGCCGGCCTGGCGGAGGCAGTAGGGGCGGACTATCGGCGGGTTACGTCAGCCGGTCGTGACCTCTGCCTTTCGTAAGGCCGACATCTGGTCCCTCCCTGCCCAGAACGGCCATCCACAAACAGTCTCTAGTTACCTCCCAAGTCAGCTCAATACCCCAGCCGCAGTATTCCCTCTCCAGCATCCGTGCTATCTCACTGCCCCATCTAAAGACAGACTCTCGACTCCCTCCAAAGTAAGCCACCACACTGCACCTGCCCAACGCCTGAAGTCATCTTCCCTTTTCCCCAGCCACCCCATTGCCTCATTCCCATAGACCAGCCTCTTCCTCTCCTAACCTAGCATCCACCTCCAGGCCAACTCCCCCTTCCCTTTCCCCAAACACCTGTGTAGAAGCTAGCCTCGACAGGATCCAGCTGCCACACCTCCAGGTCAGCTGATAACCCCACCCCACCTCTCACCATGAAACACACGCCTGACCTCCTTCTCCAAGCGTCTCAGTGCGAGACAGACCACTCCACTCAGCGTTCAATTAACGAAATGCCCGCGAAATGGGCCCGCTGGGTACGGGTGAGCCGCTCTAACTGCCGCTGATGGACTGGCCTGGAGAGGCAGAGGGAGTGTGGGCTGAATAGTGACCAACCTTCTGACCAGCTGTGAGCATGAGTGACTTTGTCGGAGCAGCACATAACCTCCCAACAAGAGTATGCGTGCCATCAATGCCATCAATAAAGCATTTCATAAGAATATTAAACGACTGTTGATGTTGACTTCGTGTTTATATGTTGAGTGTTGTTGTGTGTTGTGTTGGTTGTCCTTCACGCGTAACCGTACGTCCTGTCCGTGCCCATGCATTACACGGTTTCGATCGCATGCAACAACTCCAACTCATGCAACAAATTGCCGTAAATACTGTTTACTACCACGTGTCTACCTGAGTACAAGGTCATATCCGTACCCCAAACACCTGCTTACAATGCACCAGTATAACTCATATCAACCACATCATCAGTGCATTAGAGAGCACCGTACCGGGAGGCGGGAGCACCTGTCCCTAAACAAAAACACATCCGCGTCCTGGCCTTCGTCTGCATTACCATTGCCTGTATATGGTACACGTATCCTCAAAGGCGCCCATCAGACGGTGGGATGGGATGAGAGAGCAGAGGAGGAGAGCGGAGAGAGGAGAGAGGATAAAGTCACGAACTCGACTGGCACCACGCCGGCTCCTCTGAGGTCATTGTTTACCGAAATTGGACAAACATGACCGGCACGGAGGGGAGAGAAGGGAGTGGAGACATGGGAGGGATTGGAGTCTGGACGGGGTGGATCAGTGGCTTTGGAAGACAAACTTTGGGGACGTTAGATGTGAAGCGACATTAGATGTTAGATGACATTGCACCTATATTGCTCACCAATGCAGGTACATTTTTGACGGATTGCATTCATCATCAAGTATATAGTTAACGCATGATGATGACGTATGATTTTGTTGAACCTCTAAAATTAGCAAATCGCCAGTTATTCCACCAAAAGCTCGCAAAACAAGCGTCGTGAAAGTGACAACACCGGTCGTAGGCGGCGGGACGGGCCATCGCTTATCGCTGAGTCACCGGCCTGTCGCCGCCATAGACAGAGGCCCCTAGACAGACACACAGACAGACACACAGACAGACAGACAGGCGGGTTCGTCTGGTGGGCGTCTGTAAACATTTGGCCTGTCGACGGCACGGGCCAGCACCCTCCTCCCCCTCCTATCAGACAGAGGTTATGGGCCCCAGCGACCCCAGCGGGGCGGCTATACCCCACGTATATCAGTTAATGGTGCGCATTGATACCTGGGGTGAATATTTTTTGGCTGCGCAGCGACCACCATTACCGGTCGCTTGGTTACATTGGTCCACCCGACAGAGCTGTCACAGCTTACACAGAGCTGAAACCGCCTGACACCAGTCAGCTCAGCCCGACACAGCTGATACAGGTGACAGTCGTCTCTGATCGGGATCGATATGACAGCTGACAGCACTGCGGACCTGACGCCATGGTGACTGTCATAATTTAAAAAATGACTCCCTGTTTCTAACTGGGAGCCGATAAATTGATGGATCAAATAAACATCACGTTTTTAAAATGTGGCGTAGATTTTTTCGCAACAAAACAAATAAATTTGGGTCGAATGATGAGTAGCGACGTCATCCATTACGTCATCTGACACCTCTGACGGGTCGCTAGATACGTAGTTTGACGAGCTGACACCTGAAACACGCAGACTCGTCGCCAATCTCATCAGAACCTCGGTGATTCATTAGTAGACGAGCCAGAGGGGCCACCGCCATCCGACGTTAGTTCAAACTACCACCACCAGGCGGCTAGACGCTCCCAACTAGCAAATTCATTATTCACACCTGTGTGGCTCTCAATCTACACACCGCTGGCCAGGTCTCACAGCGTACGGAGGACAAATTTTGAGAGCCTCTGGGACTCGCGAGATGAGGCCGCGATCCGGCCATGGGGGAGGGCTGGGAGAGGGAGGGGGAGGTCAGGTGGGCGTGGCAGGCCGGTGCGCGGCTGAGACCGTCTGCCGAAACTAGCGAGGGCCTTGTCGACGGCTCAGGACAAGCTCCTCTGTGAACTAACTAGGCTGTGGAAGAGGATGTGCTCAGCGTCAGTGAACGTTTCTATCCTGACGTTACAACAGGGTAGGTTTTCTACAACGCCGTTCCTGTAGCTGAAGTTGGGGGACCCAGCAAATGAAAGGGCACCCTCGAATCTCAAAAACAAGATTTTCAGCACTAAGTCCAAAGCAATCTATGAACAGAATCGACATGTAAGCACGGCGGTTGCCTCCCGCCCCGGGCTGGATCCCCAGTTGCATCATCAACAACTCCAGCCCCTCCTTCCTTTCCGTTTTTCTCCTCTCCCCTGCGGCGGCGGTGTGGGCGGGTCCACGAAGCCAGCCAACAGTGGAGTGCCAGTAGCTGCCCATAACACAGCCGCCCGGCGCCCGGCCCGCCGCCGTGGCCTTGAGGGCTGCCGGCCGGGGTGGCCCGAGCCGAGAGCCGGTCCCCGGTCCGACGAGACGGCCGCAGACTCCTCAACAGCGGTCCGCGGTCATGCAGGCTTCGAGCTAGAAACAAGCCATGTATACATATTTTCCGCGGTCCGTGGTCAGGCTTTGAGAGTTTGAGAGCTTTGAGACCCATCGGCCAGCCAGAGTTGGATGACAAATAAATGGCTGGTGATTCCAAGACGGCAACGTGGACCCACGGCCAACATTGCGACGACCCGAGTCACTTAGTGGCCCGGCATCGAAAGTGACCGATGCATGAGCCAGCTAGCTATGCTCCATTTCTAAGTTACAAAGCGAATACCATTTTATCATTTGACCAGGACCTCGGCCATCCTGACAAGCCTTACGTCAAAAGTCCCGAGCCTTGAGGCAGCTGGACAGTGGGCACGCCGACGTTTAAATCCAACGATATGACTCTGCCCTGCCGCCGAGTGAAAAGCCCGACACCTGCATCCACCACACCTAACACCCCATCCAATACTCCCCACACGCTCGAAGATAACGCCCCAATCGAGCGGGCGCGCCGACTCCAAAGGATGTTTATCCCATAGACGCTCCCCGTTCCAAAGAAACCCAGCTGCGCAATCGGCCGACACGGCAAATATTGACCCTGTGACCCCCTTCTAGTGGCTGCCAACACCCCGAGCGCGGCTCTAAAATCCACCGTGTTTGGGTGATCTCTACACGATGGGGAGGTGATTTTCACAAGAGCGTTCATATAGGCGCGGATATCGATAGCGTGGCTAACTGAAAACGCTGGGCGTGGCGCCAACACCTCGCCGGTAACGTAAGCCGTCAGATAGGGTATCGCCGAGGGTTGGGCAGGTGTAAAGCCAGGTAAACAGGGTAGCAGGGCCAACCACAGCACAGTGGTCTCGGAACGGCAGGCTGAACAGTGTTGCGGGCGTTGCACCAATGCACCAGACTTGTGGAGGCCGGCATGCTGTAGGTACCTTATTTACGAAGACAGGCACTGTATTCAACTTATGAATGCAGGCACAATGCCCATCACCACCCAATTCTACGAAACCTTCGTCCAGGCATCAGCTTAGGGAGCATCACCTAAAAAAAGTCCTCGCAGCTGTGTCAAAAAGGCGTAGGTAGTAGGTACGAGTACGACGAAAAATAGCAGAACAGGAAATCGCCATCATACGCAACAATCAGGGAGGATAAGACACCGAGCCACCCTAAGCGGCTTGTTGCTGGTAACTTGGTTTAAAGACCACCACAAACGGAAACATAAAATGTGAACAGGAAGAAGCTAATGCCCTTTTCAAATAACCTCCTGCCAGTCGTCTTACAAATAGGATGCACTCCGTGCCTAATTCGACCAACAGCAGAATGTGTATGTGTGGCTTCTATGAGCCGGAAGCAAGATCTCGGCGCGTCCGTCCGCCGCGGCGGGGGGGGGGATGGGGGAGCGTCACCGTCACGCCGCGTCACGGGGGCAGTGGCCGTCACGGCGCGCGTGGCGTCACGCTCCGCCGGGCACGCCGCGAGACGCCACGTAACGTGACGTCATAGCCGTCACGTCCGCGGGTCGGGTCGTGACGGAGCGGGTGTCACGGTGGTCGCGGCTGCCGAGTCTAGGAAACCAGTCCCAGTCCTATTTATAAGGTCTCTTTCGCACACAGCAAGTGACGTCCAAGCCAATGATTGGGTTTACAGGCGTCACAATGATGAAGTTATATGACGCCAGTAGCGACCACGCTCAGTTTTCACACAGCTCCATACCTGACATAACAGGACTGGTCAGCAAAGCAACAAGTCCCAGATATGTCCTCGGGTACTTTTGACTTTTCCACAAGGGGCTTTGTTCGGATTCTTGACCCGACTTTACTCCTACCCTTTCTCCGTCTCCGTCTCGGCGAACCGTCAGCAGCCTGGGTCACGAGCAGGATAGGAGCGTGCCGTTTGCCGGGGTCTGGGTTCGTTGCAGTCTGACCTTGGACCACCGCGGTCAGTTCAACTCCCCACACAGGTAGTGAGGCTGGGACGCGGAGCCTGAGGCTGCGAACTGGCGTTGCTTCCCGCTGCCATCAGCTACCGTAAACTAATCATGAGCCGCCACCAAATCAGGTGAGACCCCAACAGCTGCCGCAAGCTGGCGTTTGCTGTCACGAACTTCTGTAAGCTGCTCCCAACTACCAGCAGTTCCCATTGGCTGCCAACAGCCGTCATGAACTCCAAGCAGCTGCCGTCAGCTGTCACCAGCTGCTTCACACCGCTGAGTTGCCACAGCTGTTGACCAATATTGCAGGAAAACCACGGCGGTTTGACCAGACGGCTAGAGTTCAGCACCACCATGACTCAGCAGCGCTGTGACCTGTCGTTTGGTCCAAACGCCGGGACATTCACCCGCTTTGCAGTCTGCAGCCACCGTTGAATATCAAACGAAAATAAGATGTGGGAGCCGTAACGCTCCTACGAACCTCATCTGTTCAAACTGAGCACCAACAGAAAGAAACATGGCCACGCTTACAGATGCATACGAGTGAACGGCTAGTGACCACGCAACTCTACCTAACACACGCCCGGAGCTACCTGGTTCCCAGCTCCAATATCCCGTTTTTTTTTCATTCATTTTTTTCTCATCGGCACCACCAACAGGGCAAATCTACACCGTGCCAGGACCACCGGAAAAAGACAAGCTTTCACGGGGACGGACAGGGCGAGGAAGAGACCGAAGTAGGCAGGGGTGGGGTGGAGTGACAGGGGCGTGGGTTGGAGCGGCAGGGGCGTGGCCCACCCGACCACCTGTCCCCTCCACTCCCCAGGCAGCGCCGACTCCGACACAGCTGTGGCCGCCTGTGGCACACCCGTGTGTGCACTGGGACCGTGTGTCACTGGTGTGTCAATGACGTGTCACTCTGTGTCACAGATGTCACAAGTGCTGTAGCATTGGCGGTTGCAGAGGCACGTCAGTCTGACTCCCTAGCAACCACATTGGCAAAGCACAGCCACAAGCACCGAATAGGCGCGGCACAGCGGCAGGACAGGAAAGCAGCCAAGGGAGCAAGCGACCAAGGAAACAAGCGAACAACGGGCTTAAGGACCTGAGTGAGGACGATATCAATACGCCAACGCCACCCTCACCATTGACACATTATGAGCCTTGTTTAGGCGTAACATCAAACATCACGGTCGCATCACTATATCAGAACCCGTCACATCAGCCCGTCACTGGGTCTACACGTCAGTCTGTCACCACGTCACCGGCCTTCACGTCAGCGCGTCACAGGCAGCGTCCGTCGAGTCCCACGCCACTCCGGTTACCAGTCGTGATTCGTGACCACAGGCTGGAGGTACCGCCGCGTGGGAAACTGTCCACAGTCCCGGCACGGCGGGGCTAGTGGAACGGCCGGCAGGGCGGTAAAGCCAATATGGGGCACGACAGTAAGGTAGAATGACCCACTGTGGTATAGTATGACAGTGCCACAGTAGGAAACTATCCACAGTCTAGGCACGAGAGAACAGGGGGGCAAAGCCAATAAAGAGCACGACAGCATGGCTTACATAGAGCATTACTGTATGACAATGGACACTGGGCAGTGAAGCAGCAGGGTCAGCGAAGAGCACGGTCATACAATCGGCCAGCAAGACAGTGAATGACAAGTGGACAGCCGAAAAAAAAGAATCTGTTTTGATGCTTTACGACACCCTTCAACTGAGCGATCGTGATTCATTATAACTCATAAATTCAATGTTTCGTCGATTTGTCCTTTTTCTTTATATTTGTTCTATCAGTCAGTTTCGTCGTCAGCCCACCCCAGCCATGTTCCGTGCCGGCCGCCTCTGTAGTTTACCCCGACAGACTGGGACCGGGTCTGTGTTTACAGTGGAGGTAAACCGGGCAGAAATAGGCCCCACCTGACCACCACCAGTCTCTGGGGAGGGGAGGGGGAGGCACTGACACTACTCCATGTCCGCTATACGGTGCACGCGAACTTGCAGTGCCCAATGCAGAGGCAGTAGGGAAGGACTCAACAGTGCGGGTTTCGGACTACCTTATACAGAAAGTGGATTTATATCATGTCAGCCTAACACCATTGCAACATATAAAAGTCACGAGGCTTTTCTTCAATCAAAAACTGCACCAAGATAGCAACAAACATCAGGCTAAAGTCCGTAACATTCTCACCACTACATTTGCCACTATTACTTGTTTTCGCATGATACCCCAGGAAAATCATCATATCATCATCATATCATATATTTAGGAATACATCCATAAAATGGGTTTTCAGCGTTCCACGTCATGTAGCACAAGTAAAAGCATTTTCCTATCAATCCACATTTGCATCACCCTAATGTCCGCGAAAGGCGAAGAAACCCCGTTACAACGCCACCCAGCACACTGCATCGGTGCACATGGTGCATCAAGTAATAACCGTGACGTAGCCCACATCATGCACAACGAACACCGTTACGTTATTACATAACGACTCACTGCGCGACCGACCTGGCTAGTTTGTTTGTGAAACGGTCGGGGTAAAAAAAAAAAACTACCACGTCATTCGCAACCCGTAGGTGGCAAATAAAACTGCGTCTGAGTCAGCTACATAATCGGCTTCATACGATCAGCGGGGCGAGGTACACGAGCAGCAAATGTCAGTGGAAATGGACCAAGTCGGCAAAAATAACTGCCGATTGAGGCATCGTAATCCTGCTGGGAACGACGGACAGGGCTCGGCGGACTCGACGGGGAAACTCGGGGCACCACGCGGCGATAAATAGCGGCATAGCCTGGTAACATAGGGAATTGCGATAAAAAAGCTAGTTACCAGAGGCGGCACTGGTGACTAGGGGATTTCGGTAAACAGCCGGTCACAAGCGGTAGATATCGATAAATGGGCGATCACAAAGCGACTTTGATAAATCACCGGTTACTAACGGGGCGGAAGACTAGAGGTAACTGCTCAAAAGAGCGTACGATACATGATATTGATTAGTGATCACCGTTCAGTGCGATCAATTGATTACCAGGAAAGCGTGTGGCGCGGATGGACCGATAATTCTGCATTAGCAATGTTTGCGGTAGTTTGTCGAGAATAACTCAGGCAGGAACAGAAAAAACAAACTGTGTGTTGGGACAGCTGGTGGTTGTCCTCGCAGCTTGACAGACATAACTGCCAAGCCAGAGGGCCACGGCACGCGGGGAGCCACTTTATGTATACCGTACTGTCTAGAAAATACAGTGCCTTTCCAGCTGGGGCGTTCCACGACAGATCGACCAAGCCATAACACCCTACCTCTCAGATTTTGATGAAATTGCGTCTATAGGGTTATCCGTACCGTAGATTCATAATCTCTTATTTTTAGCGTTATACTACGAAGGGTTTACGAGTTATAGCCAGAGGCATTTTTCAAAATGCCCAGAGTAACCCTCTTTTAAACTCGTATTATCAAAAAATATAGCCAGTAACCTACATTAATATGCATATCATTGGAATCCTCATTGACAGTAGAAAATTATCTAACCAAAATATTTTGAAAATTTTCAAAATTGCAAGATTTTTTGAAATAATGAATTTTTGATTTTCGATTTTCAAAAGGTGGCCATTTAATTTTTGACAAAAATATTATGCCAAAAGATGCCTCTGGATATGGAAATTTAATGTCCAAAAAATTAGAGACATGTTTTGCCTTTAACTTTTTATATAATTTTTTGTTTACGAAAATGTTTGTAGTAAAAGGGAACATTTGGTGATGCCTTCCAGAGCCAATCATTCTCCTACCCACATATCCTCGAACTGTTTCATGAAAATTAGAAATAAAAGCCTGGCACTCACACTAACAGACCAGGCATGCGATTATTGAATGATGTTTGCTTCACTTTCGCTGTAGTTTCGAACATTGTTCAGGCAGGAAAAAAATTGAGCTGAACACTGTTATCGGCCGCCTCGCATGTAATTCTGATATGCTTCTAAGCAGCTTGCACTGATGAAACGTTACACTGGCGGATCCAGGGGGTAGGGCCATGCTCCCCCCCAAAGCCCGTTTACCCCCCCCCCCCGCAAAAACCCGAGTTTTAACATTGCGCGGGGCATGGAAAGGAAGGGGCTATTTCGGCCATTTGCCCCCCCCCCCCCCCCCGAAAAAAACGTCCGGCTCGATCCGCCAATGAAACGTTAGGAATTATCAAAATTGCTAATCGGACATTGTGGCCGGACATACCTACACAACTTCCGTTCATAAGAGCCGAGGCTGTGTTAGAGTTAAATGAGGAGAAGGCTGAAGGCTCTAGCTAGTAATCGCATGAAGTTCGCTCTGTCCTTGTAATAACGGACTTTCAGTAATTTTGATGAATAAATTTGCCACAAAAAAAATTGAGTACCAAAATGCGGCATTTGAAGGTAATTGATTGCAATTGCCAGGGGCGTGACCAGGTCAGAGTGGGCGGGGGTGAAAAAAATTACAAGTACTTGAAAACTCGCCGATATTGAATTCTGTTTTCTTGAAACTGGAAGCATCTCTAACGTTTTGAAATTAATGCATTTCGAGGTAGCTAGTGGCTTGGGATGCTCCATGTTTCACTAACATTCACTTTCATAGTACCTAGGTTTTTATTCTCACCCGGCCGAAGGGGAGGGTTTGATGTGCACTGCAGCCCCAACGGTTTTCTCGATATTGTTTGCAGTGGTGTAAGGCTGGAGAGCTGAAAGTTGACATTCCGAATCTGTTGACACCAACAGAACAGGCTCAGGTCAGCTTACTGACATATGACGTCACAAATAAACCTCGGAATAATGCAAAAAGTTGCAGCTTTGCACTGTACTCTCAGTGTAAGGGAACCTTTTGCAGGGGATGACACTAGTAACGGCAGTAACGGCTCTTGAGATTTCACAACATCAATTCCCCTAACTTTCCTAAATTTTCACCCGAAGTCAAGCTTGTCACGTGACTTCACTAATATAAGTCAATGGGAAATATTGAAACATTTGAACTGTTATTTGGATGCCGAAAATGATCCAAGCCCATCTCAAACGCCTGTAATCGTGATTTCATACACTTTTGCGATGAGCGATTCTTAGGTTTTGCATTGAGGACTTTGCAATGCGCCATATACATATGCCGTTATATTGTACGGTCGTGTGAGATCATCGGTTTTCTTTTTGTCAATGACTGAATGGAATTTATCTAACGAGTCGAATAAGCCACCAGTGAACTCAGGGAACCCTGCTGAACTGAATCATATACTTACAATAGCCGTTTTCACGACGGTTATCTGACACACATTAACTGATACCTATTTGATGGGATTTGGTCAAATTTGGTTCATAGTTGATTCTTAATTGTTTTTAGCTTAGGTTGCGCTAGTTGCTTATTGACCTTATTTATCAAATTATCAGTCGTTACTTTTTACTCAAGCATAAGAATAAAATTACGTTATGAAAATAGCTGTAGTAAAAGATTTGGCTAGATTCGTCTGATATCCGTCGTGAAAACGGCTGAAATGGCCTCATTTGAACAGCTTCTTGACCTCAGCGGTTTTGATGTGGCCTCGATCTGAGGAAAACATCTTAAGCTGACCTCTTCCAAACCAAGTTTTATCATTCCAGCAACCGGTGACCTCTGAGGTCAGGTCAAATGCCTTGAGGCAGGGATCCAATTTTCGGTCAATAAATCCCCTAAATGGTCGCAGAACCGTCATTTCGTTATCTGGCAAAATATTTCAGGTCCCGAAACTCGTCAATTGAGATAATACCGACCTACGGCAAAAGTATCTGTCGATTCGACAGCTCATTCTCAGTACATTGATGTCCCTCCCCTCAATGTCGTCATTTTGTTAGGAATCTATTAACGAAAAACTCTCGACTCAATCAGCGTTAGTGACGTCATAAATGGCGTTGCGTCATTATGACGTCACGCAAGGCCCACCAGCAAAACTAAAGCATCGGACCTTGCAAAGAATGCGTGAATTAGATACGTTCTCTCCGTAAACTATTGTTTGGCGTTTCGCAATAGTAACATTTTTAAGCATTAGATAGGCTCACTTACGTGACGTCATAGTTCAGTAAAGTGACCTTATATGAAAGTTCATTTGATGTCACAAGATAAATCAACTAGATAACTTGTAATAACTTTCCGGCTTCAGCACTCTATCGCCAATGCGTCCCCAGCAGTGATGAGAAAACCGTCAAAGGTGATCAGCATTCGCTCCCTCGGCCACAGGGGGTTAAACCTCGCTCTCTTGAAAACAATACGCCATTATGACGTTTTTGGATCTTTGGGTCCTAACTTAGCTTTCGTAGGTGTCTTAAGCATCTTTAAAAAGAATTAACAGCGTCGCAATGAGCTCTTGATCACATTTCACCGTACTCCGTTTAGACCGGTTGACAGTTATTGTTATTTTTTTCACTGTACGACGAAATTCAATGTTGTATAGCGACCTTTAGGGGAAAAACATGTTTTTAATATTTTCATCATTGAAAGTCAATGCGTTGACAAGACTTTTGCTGCAAAAATAAATTGTAAAAAAAGATGGCCACGTTCTCAAAATTTGATTTTTATAAATCAATTTTATGTTAAAAAATTAAAAGAGCAAAATTTTCAAAAATAATTGACATCACCAAAATCTTTGGTTAATTCTTATTGTGAGGATATGCAGTTTTATATGAATCTAATCAGTATTTAGCTAAATATTTGCGGATGAAACTTAGAGTTTTTATGGTAGCCATTAAGTTGCCTGGGGCAATATCTCCCAAAGTATTCGACGAATGAGATTGAAAATGTCACAACACGGATCGCCGGACAAGATAACCCCATAGACGAAATTTCATCAAAATATGAGAGGTAGGGTGTTATTTCGCGATTTTTTTGGTCGATCTGTCGTGGAACGCCCCAGCTATTGTATCGTCAAGTAGAGAAACCACCCCACCCAGTATACCCACCCCATACAGTACCGCATAACAGTATACGCACAGCTCACATCCGTACGGCAAAGTAACCGTCCTTTCCCATACCCGTGCCGCCTAGTTCTATCTCTTCTCAATGTCAGACGATTTTTCCACCCCAGCACGAGAGGTCAACGTCCGACAGGGGCCATGTAACTCCACCGAGACCACCCACCCCTAACAACAGTGGCGTGAACGTATCGACCACGCCGGGCGAATCGACAGGTATCGACCACGCCAGGTCGAATCGACGGCGGTGGCCACCTGAGGCACCGCTTCACCCCTCCCTCCCCCTCGCTCAAACCTGAGGCTTGTCACTCCTAGGACCAATCTAACCAAGAGAATTGGATAGCATTTGACAGCACCGGCTGAAGGTTGCCTGTCTGTCATATTGTGTTATAAGCTGCCCGACGTCTCAGACGTAGATATAAAATGTTTTACCAACCATTTTTTGTTCATTGGATCGTGATATTGACATGTATCAGTAGATTGACGCGACTACCCTTTTTTGTCATCATCAACATCATTACAGGTGCTCCTAAACGATGTAAAAAGTACACCATTGGGAAATATACGATGGTGGTCTGTAAAGTCGTAAAAAAGTCGAACAGGGCAGTCACAGCGCATCAGGAGGACCAGCAGCGGGGTTGCGAAAACTAGGTTGTAGAACTATTACTGGATAAAATGGGCTGGCACGGCGGCTGAACTAGAAGAGAATGACCTATGGGTGTCCCAGAGAAGCTTTGAGCCACGGCACACCAAACACCACCGGTCTAAAAACCATCCCCTCCCTCCCATCCCCCACCGCCCAAACAGCAGCGCCCACCTGACGGGTGGGCCGTGTTTTTGTGCCGGTGCAAAAATTACGCCCGTTTCACGTGCCTTTTTCACAGACAGACGCCGGTGCGGTCGCGTGCTAACAGACGGACGGTACAACCACGATAATGTTGGTAGTGGTGGCGGCGGTAGCAGGGGCGGTTACATTGGCGGTAGCGGTAGTGGTGGTAGTGGCAGCGGTAGCAATTGGGACACAGGGTCCGCCTCCGCCCACACCACCCAGCCCCCGCCTTTACATCATCACGAAAGCGCCCAACCTCACCCATTCTTTTCTACCAAAGCGGGCGTACCACAACGCTTGTCACTGCCGCCTGTCATACATATCACGTGTATTCACACATCGCTCATTGCCGACCTTTAAAACCATCCGCACAAGCGTCTGTCGACTGTCAAAAAAGCGTTCATCAAAAGCGGCCGGAACTAGCCCGCCCCCGCGCGGGCCCCACGTGGGGAGGGGGGGGAGGCCATGACGAGCCACTGTAACCGGCTCCGGTGCACGCCGGCCGTGCACGACTGGATTCCGGCGTACCTACGCCGCACGCGGCCCTGGACATCGAGCCCGGTCTGCGAGCACGGCCAGAGCACGCCGGGCTGAGTGAGCACGGAGACAGTGGGGCTATTTGAGACAGTATTTAAAATCGTTATAAAATGAAGATCGTTTGATTTTTGTGTGATATTTTTGCGCAGGGAGGTGTGGAATCGAGCAGTAAATCGCCTGAGCAAAAAATTAAGCATAAATTTTAAGTGGTTTTTATTTTATAGTAATTTTGAATACTGTCTCAAATAGCCCCACTGTCTCAAATAGCCCCACCTTACGGTACGTCATTGGTTGGAGCAGGCTGAATGGAGCTCGGAAACGGAAGGGAAGCATAACCGTACGGACGTTCATTTGGATAGCTAGGACAGGGAAATTAAAGCCTGCTTTGAAAAATTTTGACAGTTGTAGGCGCTGTTATTTCAAATTTGGCACACTTGACAGTTTCTACACATGAAACTGAAACCAGCGGTAATCGAGCGGCAAATGCATCATCCTGCCCATTTGGGTTTAGGGACGTCTCAGCTGCTTGGGTACAACCCAAACGGAGGCCCATAACACCACAGCAGTTAAAAACAAGGGTCGAAAATTGTTCGCCCCCGCTCGCGTGTTACCGACCGAGACAGGGGTGCCTTTCTACCGTCCGCCCACGCGCGAGGTCTGTGATTAGGGGAAACAAACCGATCTTATTCGGACTGGGTATCGCACGACATGATCGGCAGGAGTGGTTCACTGTTCAGTGTTCACTGGACAAACTGGCTCACAGGTTTTCACAGTTGGGGCCCACAGTCTTTATGGTTAGAGGCAGCGTTGGAGATGCTCTCTTGAAACGTACTCCCAATGATCTCCTTGTGCCAGCATTACATGGAGCTTTGCGGTACATCTCATATGTAATTCCAACAATCCTAAATCCAGCTTGAGGAGATGCCCATCACATTGAATTGCATTATCTATGGGATGTGGAAGCCTTCCCAAGCCGACACAAAACAGCTCTTCAGATTTCCACGAAGTCTCGCAATCCCGGTTGCCCCCATTCATTCTATCAGACGCATTTCTCCGAGATAATCTGATACCCCCAGCAGTGATTCCGTCTTCGGCCAGCCCGGCCACGACGACCTGGATGGAACGGTCGATATAGCTCACCGAGGTGACCCAGGTAAAAGGAGAGACCTTTCCCCGAACGGGCGAGCAGGCAAACCCGAGACCCGCGACCGGCGAACGGCGGCGACGGTGCGGGGTGGGTCAGGACGGTTTTGACGTAGCTAGATGGGACCCAGGGGAGGGAGGGGGGAGGGGAGGGGGCAGACAGTGACGCTGCTGCGGATACGAGCCGGGCCGGTCTTACGTGTATTTTGGTCCAATGACGTCATACGTCAGTCGGCGCCGACAGAGCCCAGCGAGGTAATGGTATTTATAAACCTGAGCTCGGCCCGAGCCGGGCCAGCCTCGGCTCCGGGTCCGTAATGGCTTACAGAGTTGTGCAGTTAGAGTTGGTCGTTGTAAAGCGGGCGCAGAAGGTGAATTCACATAAGAAAGGAACGGCTGGAATTTCAGTACTACGAAATATGCGGTCTGGCATTGATTAACTATCAACCGATTTGCGCGAAAGGTGACATCCAGTGATAAGTGACCACTATCTACATAGTTCCCACTCAGCAAACATTTGCACAATACGGACTCTTGACATTTGAACAATCGTGCAACGGTAGACGCCCCGAACTCAACAGCTCAGCTTGGTCAATAATCCGATATATGATCTACCGACGGAAGTGCAAAGCTTCCCCTGAAGTTTATCCTCTTCGGATTGTGGTAGGGATCAGATTGTCATGTCAAGCAGCTGTGACTTCAGTGAAGCTACACGGAACCACCCACACACCACGGAAAATCAACCCTCCTCCAACCGATATCGAGATTCAAGAACTACCCACCCACCCATTCCCCGCAGCAGATAACCAGCCTACGCAACCACAGACAAGCATCCCTCCCCAACCAATATCGAGATTCAAGAACCACCCAACTACTCACACCCCCAAAAATAGAACCTTGAATTGCCGCTCTGACCTCTCTTACACACACTTTATGTCAGCCTGTCAGGCATGACAGAACATTCACCTCCCCTGCCGCACTTCTGAGGACCCCGAGGACTCTCAATCTTCACTAAGTGGTGCACCAATTTCAGCCATGACTGATCTAAAGGAGAGTGGGGTGGGATGAAAGGATTGATCAAAAGAGGAACTGGAGTGTGAGGGGAACGCAGGAGGGACCTGAGGAGGGTTAGTGGTGTGAGAAGATTAGGTGGATGGGAGGAAAAACAGCAACAGATGATGGATATAAGCAAGACAGGACGGGTTGCAAGGAACAAAAAGGAAATCGCAAGTAGCAACACAACTACATGGCTCCGCTCTGTTGCTGAACTGCTTGTCTAAAGGCTGACGGCTTACTTGAATTTTACATCCCCAGAATTTAAAGCGAGTCACAACCTCTCCAATAAAGCAGCAGTGCGTTCCTGGCATGGAAGAGCCAGCCACAAGTAAAAGAGACGCTGCTTCATCCGGGCAGGTACAGCGCGGTCGTTCTCCACTTTTCCACCACGCCGCCCGGTTCCTCCCACTCACGACTGACCATCCGGCCGGGTCAGAGGTCAGAGGTCAGTCACGTGACTGCCCACCCGTGCCAGTCAGCGGGTACTCTCACGAGTCCGTCCGTCCGGCCGTCTGCCTGACCCGACTCTCCAGTAATATTCATGTCGCAGTCGAGAGCGCTCGGCAAGCTCATCTGTCAAGTGGTGGAAAGTATGGGTGGCCGGTTCGACTGACACTGTGAGAGCTATTTGTTGTGCGTTTGACATCGCGTGACCAATAGATTAAAGGCACGTGACATTAACGGTCATTATGGAGTGATGACAAGGGAATATATCAGGTGGTCGGGTTCGGAGAAGCGAGACACCTTGACATGGCGTTCTAAACATTACGCGTTGTCTGCGAGTCGCTGAGGCATACGAGTAAAATTCCGTTAGTCACACAGTGGCTCTAGCATCCGAAGCCTCTCATCAAAACTCATCACGCCATAACAGCGTCAGACGTCATCCCGTAACGTCAGGTGTCAGGTGACGGAGCCTATCACCCCTTCACCAAAAACACGGAATGTCCCATCAATGCATGCCAATGCGACCAATGCATCCACGTGCACAAAATATCCGCAAAGCTGCATAAATGTCCCTATAATGTCCGTGCTGTGCGTGAGGATCCCATCTCGCCTGATCTGACCTGGTGACCCGGCCCGTCCACCTCGGCACGAGTCAGACGGTGCGTGGTGCCGCTACGGGCACACGGCAGGACTGCAAAGTGCAATATGACAAGAGTTATGACTTTTGACAATGATGGCCGATTTATAGAGGCGCACCAGACGACTGGTTTGTCCAATGAGGTCCACCGAGTTGCGACCGGCCAACAGCGTCTCACAACTTTGCAAACCACGAGATCACTAATTGAATTCATCAAGCCCAATGGCGCAAGTTTCAAGTAGGTATCGGTATCGAACAGTACAACTTGAAGTTGTACTGTTCGATTGTCAACTTCACGCCAACTCTATACGCTTCATGCTCAGCGCATAACTTTCCGAGCATCTCATTTAAACTTCCTGGATACCAATTCATCGCTTTCGCTTGAAACAGCCACAGGAATATCGATATCATTGTGCGGTTCTCAATAACAACTGCCTACACCACCGCGCCGCTGGACTCTAGCACAGCCATATTTCTAATCAATTATCCTGCCCCTCAAATCCATCCCTCCCGGTCAGACCGGAAATACGCCCGCCAGTCAGGACGGCGTTGACTCCCGCGGGGAGGGGACCCTCCCCGGGAGGGGGGGGGGAGGGTGTCAGCCCGTGCCAGGTGGGTCAGACATGGCCCATGTCCGACGGGACGACAGCGGCCGGCCGCTGCGGTCAGGACATGGACGGACAGGGAGGGAGACGGTGCCAGATTAAACAGAGCCCGTTTATGTGACCAGACGGGTAGGTGGGTCACATCGGACACAAGTGATTGTGGCGGCTGACTGGCTGTCACAAGAACGCCCCTCCACAACATACATTTCTCTGCTATGCCCCCTCCCCCAAGTCGGGACAGAATGACACCAGCTTGCCGGGCGCGCATAGCAGCCGCCACGTCGCGTCGCCATGGCGACGCCTACGCGTAACGTCTCCGCTTAACAGTACGTCGCACCAAATACAAGAAGTAACAGCCTGTGATTACTTGGCGGCTTCAGACACCCGCAGGCCGGACAACTCGGAAGTTGGGAAACCCACCGCCCGGTCGGGCGGGCTGGCAGCGGTCGGTCCCCTGGCCCATGGCAGAGCTCGTCAGGAAATCCAGGCCAC
The DNA here is from genome assembly GCF_019059575.1 of Amphibalanus amphitrite. Classification (NCBI taxonomy): domain Eukaryota; kingdom Metazoa; phylum Arthropoda; class Thecostraca; order Balanomorpha; family Balanidae; genus Amphibalanus; species Amphibalanus amphitrite. Next base: position 387,557 of record NW_024881993.1, read on the forward strand.
CAGACGGCGCGGCGCCCGGCTCTGATGTGGTAACACTTCGTCCGTCTGTCTGTCCGTCCGTTTGTCAGCCTCAGTCTGGGCTAAATGAGACGGTCGCAGCTCCCTGCCAGACCTAACCAGAACCACGCTACAAAGTTACGGTGTGGTATGGCTGACTAATTACGTTCTAATCCTTCCGCGTAATTAGCGGGACAAATGTTCGGAAGGAAGCCCCCAGGCTTCACATCTCATCTCGTTTGTGAGAAATGGTGAGCTGGCACAACAAATGAGGCTTCCATGGCCACCTTCTCACCTGGCACGTGGGTGAGCAGTGAGCGCCCCCCCCCCCCTTCCCCCACACACCCATGCCCAGTTCAGGGAGACAAATAGCCAAATTACCACCTAATAGCTCTAACGGCTCCCGGCTGGAGCTCCAAGCCCGTAATGGCCCAGCTGCCGGTGGGGTCATTTATAGAGTCAATGACTCGCCCCTTCCGGTCTGGTGAGCAGTACGGGCACTGGACGCTGAGTACTACGGTCAAACCGGAGTCACATGTATGAGTCAGAGGGGCTAATATCATGACTCGATAAGAGTCGATGACAATTATTGTCTCTTACGCAGCTTAGAAACTGGATCTGACTTGAGTTGTGATGAATTTTGTACAACCAATAATAAGTCAAATAAGTTGCGGAAAAACACAACAACCATCGACTCTTCGGCAGACAAAACAAACAACGCTTCAAACAACAGAACATGCAAACAAACATACTAACAGAAAACCATTGCAATGGCATCATTGCTTCTGCAGTAAAATAAGAGTCCACTGATAACCTTGCTTTGCAACAATGAGATGCCGCCTTCAATCGCGTTTTATCTAGGTTTGTTGAGGCATATTTTTGTCTCACCAGTTACTTTTTTCTCACCATAAAAGTAGCAATCCCGAGCCTGGTTTCTCATGAAGGACGTGGTTTGGAGCAGATGTTTCTTAGCGTAACCGCAACATCAAAGTAGCCCAAGTCCGTTCCTATTCCACCCCACGCCCCCACCCGTCCCCGTGTCACCAGTGGTCTCAACAATCTCATGTGACGTCACCCAGGCACGTCCGGCGGTGACGTCACACCATCCGACTGATGACGTCACCGGCTAGTGATGAGGTCACCGGTCGGGGTGGGGCGGTGAGGGGCATCAGTCCGCACTCCGCACCTATATGGGAGTGGCGGCGCACCCCGGGCCCGACTGGCCGATTTGCTGCGCTTTCTGCGAGCTCAGGGACACCGTGTTTCGGCACGGTATGGTCGTGGGGCCACCGAAACCGAAGTGACTTCGCTTCACAGTGAGCAACCACCAGCCCCCTCCAAAGTCATATGGCAGCATGGGCGTGACTTTTCCTACTAGCCCATAGGGTTGCGTGTTAAAATGCGACTTTTCGCGCTCGGTTTTCAAGGTTTCGTAGTGTGGGCATCCACATACAAAGTATGTCAAAAGATAGCTACAACATTTTTATTTCCATTTTTGGGATGAAAAGTTCAAGCCCATCCAACCGTTTTCGAGATATTCGTCCATATATGACCCCATGTTTTTGATACATCGGAAGGTCCTGTGTTCGAATCTCGGACAGACCAAAACTTTTATCGTTAATGTGCGGCAAACCATTGCTGCAAAGTAAAGTAGGGGTGAGCGCGCTGGTGATGGAGGGTTGTAAGTTGGCATACCTGACCTTTGATTCAAGCCGGATTTTGTGACACCAACCTCATTTTCAGGTCAGGTCAGGTCACTGACCTATGACGTCATAAGTGAACCTCTGCACGGTCTCAAAAACGTCGTAACATAGCAGCTCCATCAATTCAAGGAGATCTATCACACGTAGATGAAACTTACAGAACTTATCAAACTCCCTTATTCTCAAAAGTCGTTAACTTCGGATTTCTCCTAAGGGTCACCTAACGTCAGGTCGGTCAGGTGATCTGGCCATTATAAGCCGATGGGGGGGGGGGATATAGAGACAGTTATTTTGGCGCTGACAGTGATCTTAGACGGAAAAGACACAAATAGACTAAGAAAGACCTGCCAAATTGAATAACGTGCAACTTGACCTCATTATGAGGTAATGACCTGACCTGACCTTGGACGGAGGTCAACATCCTAAATTGACCTCACCCATACAAAAAGCATATCATTCGACGTGGCTGAGCATGACGAACACGATGGTGTCAAAATTGCAGCTCTGATACCATTTAGGCGACCATCGAACAATCCACTTCCTGATATGCCAATGCTTTTATTATCTAAAGACGATGAACACTGAACATTCTCATATATGCAAACATGCCACCAGAGTAAGTGGTTCCCAATCGTACATACTACACGTTCCACACATCACACTACCGCTCGTAATTGCAATGCAAACAAGCTTTGGCTCGTTGGAAATAAACTTTGGCATTGGAAGATGTCACGGTGTTACACTAAACATTGACCACAATTAGATATCAGGTATCAATATCAGTAACATTCAGCTCATCCTCAACACATAACAATCAGACGGAGAACACTACCTACAGTAAACCTCAAAGAGGTTTTGGCCATGGTAGGCAATGAGGCATAGCTGCGAGCAAGATCTTCGATCTGAGAAAACATGAAGATGAAATTACATGCATCACACTTGCAATAAAAACAAACTCAAGTGATACTTATCTTTGAAAAATCAGGATGAAAGAACATGAACCTATTTGAAAACATAACAAGCATTATCAGAGGAATAATGCATGGTTATTTAAAAGACCTGTTAATATTAAGGTAGTGGACAGGATCTTAGAATGGTCGAGAGATGTTACCTTCAGAAGGGTTTCCTTTCGTGGTCACACGGAGGCGGCCCTGCTTGACACTGTCACCTATGTCACAGAGAACATTGACAGGGGTGCCGTGACATCCCTTATCACGGCTGACACGTCCAAAGCCTTTGACAGTGTCGAGCATGGCCGCCTTCTGGACAAGCTGGGCTGGTACGGCATCGAGAGCCGCTGGTTTGCCGGCTGGCTGTGTGACCGCTCGCAGACTGTTCTCGCCCAGTCGGAGACTCGCTCCATCACCCACGGGGTCGTCCAGGGCTCGATCCTGGGACCAGTTTTGTTTTTATTGTATACTAATGACATCACCTCTTACCTGTGCGACACTAAGATCGTGGCCTACGCAGATGATCTCCAGCTGCTCGATTTTGATACTCCTGATAACATTCAATCATTGTACTCCCGACTAGAACGCACTTTGTCACGTACTCATGAATGGTTCCTCCAGAACAGGCTTAAAATCAATCCCGAGAAAACTGAAATGGTTTTTATCAAATCACAGCGCAGAAACATGGACGACAGGAACATCCAACTTTCATTCGGTGACTCATTTGTGTCTGCCTCGCAGAGCGTAAGAGTGCTGGGGGTCAATGTAGATGATAACTTAACGTGGGAGTCACACATCACCACCATCATTCAAAGATGTAACATGATCATCATTAGTATAGGTAGGATGCGCAACAGAATTCCACGCTGCACACGCAACCTTTTGATCGAAGCTCTGGTGCTCCCTCACATTCGGTATTGCGCTACTGTCTGGGGTGGTTGCAATAAAACTCAGAAAAATCGCTTGCAGAAAGTTCTAAATTTTGCTGTGCGGATTGTGGTGGGTCTCAGAAAGTTTGACCACATTACAGAGTCTAGAAGCCAGTTTAAGTGGGGAAAGATAGAGGATATCATTGGCATACAGGACAACGCTATGATCAAACGCACACTTACAAATCCAAACGCCTCAGAGTATCTTCGAGAGAAGCTCCTCAGTCGGGCCGACGTATGTTCTCGAACCACTCGAGCAACAGCAGGGGGACAGTTGCAGTTGCCGAGAGTTCGGACCGAATTAGCGAAGAGGAGTTTTCTCTACAGAGCGACTGCAGCGTGGAACCAGCGTATTTCTTCGTAGCATTTCAAATCGTTGTTTTTATCCCGCTGCACTGGAGTACCTTTATTTGTCGCTTTTATTACTGCTTTTATCACATGTATCAAGTGTTTTACTGGTGTGTCTTTATTCATTTATGTGTATGACATGTATGACGTGGCCATGATCTACGCAGTGGGGGTGCCGAATAAATATCTGTATCTGTATCTGTACACATTATTGATGTTAACAAATGAACACCGGGTGGTGCACACCCTGAAAGTCACATTGTCTATGTTGAAAACTAGGCTTCCTTCCTGTTCAGATTAAGACAGTTGATGGCACCTTTGGTTAGCTTTGTTCAAGGAGGCATTCATTTTGCCAGTGTCGGTAGGGCAACCTTGCTACATATAGGAATCTTGAGCCAGGCACAGCATATGTAGTAGTGCATGTCTTGTCCTGAAAAAGGATCATATATGGAGATATATGAGATATATGGCTAAGGGTAAGGAAGTCGTGAATGGAATTGACTCAGGCTGCTCTGAGGATGATTGACCACAAAGACATGGCTATTGCGAAAGCCCTGAAATAACTTATGAACTGGTGTGTTTTGAGTGAAGTGGAATATCAAGAACAGCATTAAAAAAGAAAAAGTAAAAATTGACCTAAAAATTATCTTCCATGTTTAGTTTCAATCACCTAAATCTTACGCGTTTTCATACAAACTTAAAATACCAAGAAATTGCACAATTATCACTAACATGTGGCAACAAATGCTTCTTTCTACTTACTATCCACTTTCATGGATGCAGGATGCATGTGTTTTGATTTCATTATCACAGCAACACAGTTGTACGAGATGCTTACACAAAGTATTATGTTATATGTTGATGTTATTCAGCTGGAGCCTGGGACAGTGGTATTGTATTGTTAAGTTTGTTCAAAACCAATGTCCCAAAATTTGCCAGTTTTGGGTGGGAAGTGACATCCAACTGAAATCAATTTTCCACTTTCATCTCCAATTTTCAAGAACAATTTTTCACTCTGAAATAAAATTTTGGGACACTGTTCACTGTTCATAACACCAGCTTCATTTCTTAGTAATGATAGCTTTCAGAAGACTTTAGTCATCCTTCATCAGCCTGTCAGGGCTCTAAAAATACATACAAACGAGTAGCGACCAACATAGAAAAGACAATACACAAATGTCGTACGAAAGCTGCCATTGCAAATAGATAAAGCCGGTGTACGCAATCTTTGCAATACGATTATACCAAATATGCTCACAGATAAGTCGAAAGGTGTCGCCATGCATCACAATTGATAAAATTCCTTGAAACTTCTTTTTTAACACATTGCTACGCAACAGTGAAAGAATGAGAAAGCATGAGGCTGGCCCACCACCCAGTCAAGGACAGCAGTTTGCAAATTTGTACACAGTTACTCAGAAAGGCCTTTGTTCACACAATTCCATGCATAATGAAGAGCCAATTTTTTAATGCACACGATAGTTATTAAATACTTAGCCAGCACAATTTGTAAGTATTTAAATGTAGGGAGAACACCATGGAACCGCGTGAAACCACAGGCCGCCTTGTGTATAAATATGAAGCGCAATGTATTGAAACACGAGCGCCAGCTGCGCCGCGCTTCAGCGCAGCCATATCCTAGGATAATTTTCGGTATATAGTAAAAAGCTCCCAGTTCTAGTTGTTTTTCTAGATGATATAGTATAATTCTAGTATATACTAGGAAAAACTTTGGAGTACCCGACTCTTTAGTGCCCTGACAACCACCAGGCCATTTACAGAAAATGTCAGCGGCAGGCGGGAAAGTTTGAAGGAGCGGATAGTGCGACCAAATGTAGACAGCTAACTAAAATGGATAGCTTTTGTTACTGCAGCTGAGTGCAGACTCATTACATTCTTTACATTAACAAGCCAAGCTATTTCTGCTTCATTGAAAAGGCTTTTATCTACCACTGCCCATTATGGGAAGCAATCAACATACCAGCAATTAGCTTCCCATCCAATCTGATAATGGTAGATTCCAATTTGCATTGCCAATAAGCATTCATTAGATTGCGCATGAACCAGCACTGCGAGCATCAACCACATTCCCGCGACATTAGGAGCCGAGTGGGCACAATTTAGCGAGAATCTGCACCTCGATACATCAATCATCTGCTCGGGTCGTGCCATGCATTCCACCACGAATGACACTGTTCCTTTCACCTCTCCCGAGGGCCGGCGGGGCGGCCGGTAGCAGAAGTGACCCTCCCGACTCGGACCTGGCTCGCTGGGACTTCAGAGGGAGGGAAAGTGAGCGGCAGAGAGGGAGCCGCACCCCTCCCGGCTCAGGAGGGGTGGAGTGTAGCACCTCTCTGTCAGACAGTGGCTTTGAGATGCGCAGGTGTGTGCTTAGGCAAACGAAAGCTGACGGCTGGCGCATTTGTTTTCAACCGAACGTCAGAGAATGGTTGCAAAGTGAAGAAAAGGCCAATCGAAACCAGAGATCTACAGTACAAGCATAAATCTGGCCGTCGTGGGGCTCGTTGTAGGACTGAAAGCTTCATGCTCATTGCCGAAGCGATAAATACATGTCTCTCTACAAAAGACACAGACCACATTGCATAACCAGCAGAACGCCATAAGTATTCCCCAAGTGTCCATCATCTCCCGGGCGTGGCGGCACCACCGGAGGGCAGCGCGGGCGGAGCTCACGATTCACGACCGCTGGACATTACATCGCACGGGCGGCGGCGGGGGCGGGGGCGGCGGCGGGGGGGGGGGGGCGGCCGCACCTCCGCGCCGCTCGGACCGGCCTCCGTGACTCATCCGCTGACAGGCTAGGCTCAGGACCGGTCTGCCATTCATGAGCGCCGGCCGCCTACATGGAGCGGTGAAGGTGGACGGCACCGCTAGGAGCCTCTACTGGGACGACAGCCGACCCATCCTCTTCCAATTCACCAGCCTCCGATCAACCAGTCCTTCATACCTCAGACAGAATAGATTGCTAGTTGAGCCCCTTGCCCAGTCCCCAGCACTGCCCTAGAGACGCTCCATGGAAAATTTACAGATGGATAGCATTATAGGTGTTGAGCCGTGAGTAAACAGCTACACATGAACAATGCGTTCGGTTCCTTGGCCGCCCCTCCCCAGGACCAAAAACTCATGCTAGTAGAACACATCCGTTCCCCCACCAGGCCCGTATGAGCCGGTCACTCTCGACCATAGATAGCTGGCCGACCTCCCGCCTGAAGCGCGACAGCAACCGCGTCACTGCTGCCTTCGCCACCACAGTATTTCAAGATTCAAGATGGGTCCGCTCGCCGATATACGTCGCGTAGGACGGATATAGGACCGGAGTCCGTCGCCGCCGCTTGTTTTGAACCGCCCCCGGACAGCGCCGCTACTGCACAAGTCGTTGGTATGCAATCCTAGCAATGGCGTCGTCAGCGATAACAGAATCGAAACCTGTCGAATCGGTGGCGACGGTAACAGGTTTTGAATCCAGCAATGTCCAACAAGGGATAGTCGCGTTCCTCATCTCACCCACTGAACAGAGATAGACAGAGATAGATAGTTAAATATGCACGCTAAACCCTTCCCACATCTATCGCTGGGCCCGCCCCTGCGCCAGGGAGCTGCAGGGGCTGAGGATACTCCCCTGGCCGACCCCTCTCTCGACCCTCCCCGGCACCTATCGCTGTGTCCGCCCCTGCGCCGCCGGTGGAGGGACACTCCCCAGTCTGTGATGGGGAGGGGAGGTGATCGGGGTAGGGGGAGGACCACATCACGGCAGCGAGGTCCGATCACGGGACGCGTTCAAACCGGCTCCCGGGGTGCAGCACGGTGGCAGGGGCGAGCCCAGGTACGGAGAGGGAAAGAGTTGGGTTAGGTTGGGAGCGTTATCACCGCTGGGCGAGGCACAGCTGGTGGCCTTTTCAACACGGCTCTGAATAAGACAGGACGCTAGCAGCGGCCAGCCTGTCCATACTGATGGCCACTGTTCAAACTTACACCTCAAATGCTCAGCGTCTACCGCCATAGCTCATCCAGCTTTGATCCTACACCCACTGTCCACCAGCAAGGTACAGCGCCAATATGAACTTTAACTGTCCTGTATCCACCATACAGCGCCCATCGCCCACTGCCCACTAATCGCCGTCCGCATCCCACCTCCTGCCTTCTACCATCTACCATCTCTCATCCGCCATCCCATCTACCTTCCACCATCCACCATCTATCATCTACCTTCCACCATCCACCTTCCACCATCTACCTTCCACCTTCCACCATCCACCAACCATCGTCCACCGTACACCGTTGAGCTGCCGTCCCGTCCACCAGCCGAGTCGGCCGGTGGACAAATCCAAGGTCAGACGAATCCATCAACATAAACAGACAGTAGGGACGCGGTCTGGCCGGCCGGAGCTGGAACGGTGAGCGGCAGTGTATACGGCGCTCTGTCTGAGGATGCAGAGTGCACAACCGCGTCTGTATAAGGGGCTGGGTTCGTTCAGAGGCATGTCCGGTGTCTCGATGATCGGGGCAAGGCCTAAGATTAGGACAACGAAAGAACAGGGCAGGCGGCAGAAGAACGAGATCAAAGGACTAGCGAAAAACAATGGCAGACCCGATCAGGCTACTGACTAGACCAGAAGGACAGACAAAACCAGATCGCATCAAACCAGGCCAGCAGCAGACCAACCAGAGGGGAGTGCCACCATGAGTCGCACGAGTCACGGTCCAGTCCTGTCCTTACCACCACTGACCCCACTGACTCATTCGAGCCGAGTCAGACGGATTCAGACTCAACAGACGAGCTCTTGACTCAGTCACCATCACGTTTCAGCACAGTTGGTAGGCGCTGACCCCTACCTCATCGGAGCCGTCCTTACCCCTATCACAAGGAAGGCCCCTACCCCTATCCAGAGTGGCGTTGGGGGAAGGCGAGGGGCGGTCTCAAAACTACCAGCTGCTTATCATAGCAGCCAGAAAATTGAATCAGCATCCCCGACCAAGGACCGGCGATCGGCAACTAATCAGTGGTTACCACATGAGTCTGCATTGAGCGGGCGGACGCCCGCATACCCGGCATACTCAGTTCGGTAACCAGTAGCAAGACTTGTACAGAACTTGTAACCCGCTGATCTTATCATACCCGGATACACAAAAACCAGGGGCCCGAGGACAAACTGATCCCGCCTCCCGCGACTCTAATGCATGGCTCACAACCAATGTCCCATGCAACGTTACGTCAGCTGGCCTATGGACTCTGGGCCACTAGTTACCGAGGCGGGCGTGTCTCAAGTGTCCGCTGCTCTTCTGCAATCAAGTAGCGTGCTAAGTGTAAAAACACAAATAAAGCTAGCCTCCATTTCCCATGCCAAAACTTCAGCAGCCATGGGCGCCTCAAAGGTCTCACCCATATATGAAGCACCTTCACACCCTACCTGCTCAACCGGTCCTGTGGCGCAATGGATAACGCGTCTGACTACGGATCAGAAGATTCCAGGTTCGAATCCTGGCAGGATCGTAACTTTTCCGTTTTCACGAGCCATTGAAATAATTTTAGCTTTCCCGCCTAGCACCCGGGCCCCTAGGCCAACCAAAGCACACAAACATTGTCCTCTAATCACCATGCTTAAAAATGGAGCAAACGGCGCCGTCCTCTGCCTGCCGAACTTAATCTTGCAGACGGAACCAAGACGGAACGCTCTTACTTTGGCTGTCGACCACTCTCCGCAGTTAGTGTGAGAAAAGGATACACATTGATGGCTCCTGACTTAGTGCCGATGGCCATGAGGCTGAGAGTCGGGTCGTACGCCAGCGCCGACGGCTTGCTGGGAAAGCCATGTTGCGCAGTCTGCAAAGAGAAAAACGGGGACAGGCGTAAGAAATAACTCAACAGGGCATCAATTGAGAAATGACAAGCATTAAGTCCAGCCCCCGACAGAAAAACAGTTGTGATGCCTACCTAAAAAAATGTCAACATCGTTCACCCAATCCCATAACCCGTATATCGAGGCGGGATGGTCTACACGAGATACCCAGACAACACAGGTGTTACATCCCATATGTCATGTATGTAGGACAGCAGACCCATGTACCTATATCGCTCGGTACACACACAGCTGTTCCTTTGACAGCTAAAACTGGCCGAGTGTGACTCATCTCACCAACATACAGCAGCCCGCAGCCTGTGGTCTGCGGTACGGTAGGGTGGTAAGGCGACGGGAGGAGGTAGGGGCGGGGGCGGGGATGACTTCTCAGGTTGAGAAGGCGGCGGCGGATGCAGCAAGCAGGAGGGTGGGGAGACAGAGATGGGGAAGGGGCGAGGGCGGGGGTATTATTAGTGGGGTGGGGGCGACTTCTCAATCGGTATGCACTATAAGCATAGATGTCAAAATCTGACGATACCCAGTCACAAAACATACACGTACGCATAAGCCACAACAGTTTGTTACAAGTGCGGAACAGTCAGTTCGAGCCTTGACGGCTGGGAGGGGAGTGCAAAATTGATTTCCTGTCGGTATCCAATCGCCCGACCCCAGTCTGCGGACCCAACAGGGGAAGCCCACCACCACTGAAACTGGAGGTGGCCGTTCGTGCCTGACACGTGAGACGGCTGTCCGACACCACCGCACAGCCGACGTGCCCCAGGCGAGACGAGCAGAGCCGAAACGCAATACCCAGGGTCGGGGATCGTGCGATTGGAGGTGGCGGTCCGCTCTGATTTCGAGAGGGAGGTAGGTGTAGGATGTCAATGAGGACAGAGAGATAGGGAGGATTTGGCTAGACTTGGTGAGGCAGCCCTTGTGTCACAAACACAATGTTGGGAGATATGTGTTGCAGCCTCAGGGAAACGATGCAACGGTATTCGTTCAAGCACAATCTGCCTTTCAAACTTTAGACATATTCAATATTCATGTAAATTATACACATTTTAGTTCAGCATGGACCAGCCAAATGAAAATCACACATTCCCTCTTCTCCCTCCTTTGAATCTTAGACAGCCTTGCTCAAATACTCACATCCTCACTTCCCTCCCTAGTTTGTCCCTCCCCTCCACTAAATTCGTCAGCAACAAACCGTAAACACAGCAATTTCAGCCAGCTGTGCCTACGCTAATTAGTGTCTGAGGGAGGAGGTACCCCCTGAGCGGCGGTTAACCCACTGTGGGCCCCACCCAGACCACAGCCTCTCCAGAGCTTCAGCAGCTCGAGCGGAGCTCCGGAATCCCCTCAGCGGCGCTGGAGAAGCCCTCCGGACACCTACAACGGAAGCCCCTGCCGGCGGTCAGCGAGGACACAGCAGATTTCGGGCCGTGGATCAGTGGCTGGTCGGGATTGGGGACACTCAGGGCTGACCCGCTCCCAATTTGGCAGTTGTAGAGCTGCTGACACAGAGAGGAAGGAGGTTAGTTTGGAGAGAAGGTTAAAGAAGGGTTGAGGAAAACAAATTAATTTAATTTGTCTTCAATCGCCAGCGACATATTGCCATCATATTCAGCTCCTATAATTCGCATCTCACCAGAGCACCAACGCTTCGCTTTCAGCATGCGCCATTCACAATTGATGCCACAAAACCCCTGTGATTCGTTCGTAATTCACGCTTTGCCGTCAATCCTATTGACATTTCCTGTTCGTTGTCCCGGTATCGGAGGCTGGCGCCGCCACGAGAGACTGAAACACCGCGTCTGTCAGCTTTGTGATGTTAACGGCATCGTGTAGTTAGCACATCACTCAATCACCGCCCCCGCCCAGCCCGACAGCCCCCGCCACGGCACTGCGCTCAGCGACTAAACGGAAACACGCACAACAGGCATCTCTGAATAGAGTACCGCACTTTCGACATTGAATGGAGCCCCTGGATAAAGCGGCGAACGGAACAGACCGGGCTCGGATACAGCTAATTACAGGTTGGGAGATTCCTGACGCCAGGACAGAGGACCGGTTAGATTCACACTGCTGGTGACAACAGGTGTCAGGTGACAAACGGACGAGTCGTCGCGGCGTCACGAGGATATTATGTAAGGTCACGGCGAGGCTATTGACCTTACGTGGCCACGCTGGGGTCACTGGACCTGTACGGTCACGAAGAGATTACCACAGGATGAGCTAATTTAGAGGTGGCGCACGCCATACGCACGCATCCTAGCACACCCATTTTTTTTATACAAGAACCGTTATAAACGATCAGCTAACAGCTGCTGGCTTGCCTTTAGCCTACTTCTATGATGCTTCAAAAACGAGAACGACACCCAATGACATAAGTTACCGGCTTCTCCGTAGTACGTTGACCGGCCTGTCCGTCCCCAAACAGTTTCGGTGTGCGTGCCCTCACCAGATCACTCCCTCCCACGGTTGTTCCCACGCAGTCCCAGCTACTGCCGTGCTATCAGCGCCTGGTAACAGAACTCACACAGTACGGCAGCATGAGCAAATACAGTCCGCACATAAAGTCGTGGTTACATTGGGTGGTGGTTAAATTGAGCAGTGAGGACACAGAGGTTACCACTACCTTCCCAGATATCTCGCCTCTTATGTATGTCAAAACATTCCAAAATCAAAGTGATGAACAACGAACAAGCGAGTGGGCATGTAAGCCTATTTGGGTTACCCCAGCATCTTGGACAAACCCACAAATCACAGACCACGTGGTGTCGTTTCCATGGCAACGCACCGTCCACGACATCCCACGCCGTTCCCACGCACCGTGTAAGCTTCCCACGACGAGAGACCGAGACATGAGGCACACGACGGAACGAGACGGGTCACCGGTGCCGTGCGTCTGGCGCCATGTGTACGACACGATACGGCGTCATGCGATATGGAGCCACGTGTTTAGCGACATGTGTGCGTACGACGCCACATGTCTGACAGGACATGCGACTCGCACATGGCCTAGTGACGAGTCATGACGTGTGCTAGTCTGTGTGGGTGGGATGGGGGGATTAGTGGGATCCCAGCCACCCTCCTCCCTCCATACCCAATCGCTAATCGTTTGGCGTCGCCGGCCGGGACCACTTGAGAGCTGGTGGTGTCAGACCGCTTGAGGTCAATGACATGCTCTCGAGAGGGACGTGTTCTCCAACACCCTGCCACCATTTCCACCTCACACTCAATCATTGACCAGTGCGTATTACAAGCGGATTACAATGCTGAGCGAATAGGATTATCTGTTCGTGATAAGTATTTACCTGCTCATTTATTCCAGGTCAATGCTAACTCAAATCCACATTGACGGAACCAAAGATGGAAAACGCTGCTAGCAACCACGCCGCGACCTGCGTGTAACTTTGCATCCAGACCTCGCACCTTAGCATCAATAACATCGCCTAGCCAGCCACACTGGTCTGTTCCGTCACAGGACAGTCGACGCGACAGGGACGTAAGGCATTTTCCGCCTGAAATGGCGACACGCCTCCAAACATTGCGCCGTACAGGAAAATCGTGCAGCCCATGTCATCACTAATCCATGGACTCCAAACACTGATAAGCTTGTAGATCACTGATCAGACTTATTATTGCTAACAGAATGTTGATCAATTGAACGGATTCCTTTTACCAGCACAGAGTGCCCCCTAGAGCCCCTGACCAATACTTCTAAGCATTGCGATGAAGCGACTATGTGGTGAAGGACATCCTTCCACTCCGGGAAGAGGTCCATTTGCTCCTTCAAAAAAGTATGTACGACTGCAAGAAATGATAAGGCAAGTGTTTTGTAGGCCAGTATCCATCCCCTGTCGCACAGCCAGTCTGTGTCATGTGGCAAATCTTACCGAGTGACATCTCAGCTCCAGTCTTCGGGGGTCGAACTCCTCGATGGTTTCTACGCGAGGCCGACGACGCACGGTTTCCACCAGGGCCTTCATGACTGCCCGAGGAGCGGCCAAAGCCGCTGCGGGGCCGTCAGAGAAGCCCTTGGGCAATTTTCACCGCGGGAGAAGGAAGGAGCACCCGCAGCTTCCGTCGCGGTGACTCACGATGTTGACTTTCAGGGTGTTGTTTTCACTCGTAAGAGCTCCAATTAGCTCCAGAAGTTGGAGAAATGGACGGCACACAGCTTCGCACTACGCCGCTTTCAGCTCAGCTCCACTTGACGGTCAGCTTCCGGTAGCTCTCCGTGCCTGCGTCTTACTACATTTCTCAGGTCAGTGCTGTTTCAGCCTCACCATAGAGCTTCCCACTTTTCACACATCAAGCACGAATATGCTCGTCACCGATCACTCTGCCGTCCTGGTGCTGTGGTCCTGGTCTAGGTCCCACGACCCACACACACTACACCCTGAGCAAGGCCAGTGGCCCGCCGCCCCGCGCACGGCCGCACCTTTTACCTGGTGGGCCTGGCCACTCCACCGGACAGGTCAGTTTGACAACTCACTGTTCCATAAAGGATCGCCGGGCTCCGTCACCACCTCGGAAATACAGCCGACGATCAGTGATGATCGGCCAATCACTGGCGATCAGAGAAGATCATCGCTGATCCCTTCAAGCACCGCTGATTGTGTCAACGAACTCGACACTCTAGTGCAACAGCAAAGCTCGCAGCTGGCTGACCAATGAAGCCAGCAACCAGCAACAGCCGTGATTCACATCCAGACTGCACTGGACCCAACACAGATGCCAGCGCGGACTGCCGTATTACCGCAACCACCGCATTTCAGCGCTCACTACCGACGGAGATTTCGCTCTGCTCACACTTCCTCTCTGCTCAAACCAGTCCGGACTGCTTACTACATTTAGCACTTCTCCGTCACTCACAAAAAGCGGACCTTGCTGCACACACAACACAATGGCCAATAGCTCCTCACTTCTCACACCACGCAGGACTTTCCAACTTCTCACACCACGCACCAAGTCCTCCTCACTCCCAGCGCACCGCAGACCACCTTCTAGCGGTATCCTCCGCACCAACTGAGCGTCGCCCCAGTAGTGACAGCCGTGCAGCCCTCCTCACCGGTCAGCGACACCGGAAAGTTCCCCGTCCCGGCGCCGCTTTAACGGCCTCTGAGACAATGGCCGCGCACCGCGACACTGCCCATTAGGGCGGCGCAGGCGGGGCGGGGGCGGGGGCGGCACGGGCGGATGGTTCCGGTCCGCTTCCGTCGCGACCGGCGTAGATCGCACTGGACGAGAGGGCGGGAGCTGAGAAGGGTGAAGACAGCGCGGGGGACCTGCCTGAAGCCTCACTCCAGCCACCACACAGAGCAGAGCTCCATCACTCCTCCCAGTCCTCAGTCCTCGGGCTACCGGCGTTGATACTGAAGTATAGTCACTTGTGCCGCACAAAGCTGCAGCTGGTCCGTTCACTCAGTGCCAACTGCTCACTGCTGTTGTCCACACTCAGCTACCCTCTAGATCTGGCCAGTGGACATCCTCCGGACCAGAACCGGCGCGCTGTTCCAAACCTCCTCAGACGAAGGACCACACAGACACACAGCACTGCAGCCCACGTGGACGTCCAACTGCAACAGGTGTCTGTCCGTCGGCGGGGAATGGTCCGTTCGACAGGGCAGAGCCGGGATGCGGATGGCAGATGCGGTTTCTCCCACAGCTCGGAGAGGTTACTGGGATACCACACAGGAACGTGCGCCGCTTGGCGCTTGGTTAGAGGAACACCCAGGTCACACCTCTTAACTGCTTTGGACGCACCGCCGGGCTGTTCGCCTGAGCAGTGTTCAGAGCGCGGCACAGAGCAAGTAAACTTTCCGCCAACTTCCACGAAAGTCCAAACACTATCGCAACGAGCCACACACTAAAGCAACGCCACCACACACGGAGCAAAACTTGCGAAGAACCACTGGGGAATCTCGTCCGGCGACTCGGAGCTGAGAACCGGACCAATCACTGCACCAGACTGCGGACGCCTCCCCGCCCCGTGGCGTCTCGTCTCGCCCCACGGCGTCTCCGCTGCTCGTGTTGCGAGACCGTGCCACGTGAGCGGTCAGCTACGACCGGCGCCGTAGGGACTAGTTTCCCATACTGTTCAGGGCAGAAATGGACGCTAGTGACGTCGGGTGGTGCCTGATCATCTCCGCTGCCGCCCGCGCCGCTCCAGAGGAGTCTGAGCGGCCGCCCCCGTCCCCGCCCGGCGAGAGGCACGCTCCAAAAAACGGCACCGCCCAAACTGGTCCGGCCGGCCGGCCGGCCGGCGCGGCCGGAAAAAAAAATGTGAAGATTAACATTGAATCACTGTGATTCAGCCATCCCTAGGTCAAGAAAAACTGGATATCCATCCAAGTGTCATATCAAGGGGTAGTGTTTTATATGCAAGTTCTACCATCATGTAACACACTCCCTCGCAATGCCGCGGGAAGCATTCGCTCCACAGTTCCAAGCGGAGCAGTTCCGCAGCTCAGAGCGGGCTGGGGAGTGGGGAGTGGGGAGTGGGGAGGTCACGACCTCTCCGAGCAGCGCCGTCAGAATGATGAGTCACCCCTACCGGTCACGGCGGGAGGCGGTCGGGTCAACGGACACCTGGCGTGACGTCAGCGGAGATAACGTTGGTGACGTCAGTGGAGGCATTGACGGTGACGTCATTGACTGAAACTGGAGAAATATCACTTAAGAGCGGAGGTGACGTCACCTGTAATAACGTCCGAGAACGTCACATTTACATCAGGATCAATTCCCATAACTTGACCGTATTACCTTTTGCCAAGTCATGCTATTCCAACTGAGGAATAATTTGAAGAAAAGAGCTCTACATTAAAAATGAGCCAGTTTTTTAGCGAGTCTCGGGTCCAACTCAGTCTGTTCGAGAATTATTGGCGAACAGCCCATATGCCGCACCTCTAGACCCTCCAATAACCATTCAGGCCAGCAACTGACGCAGGAAAACTGTGCCGTAGCCCCCACCGGCATCATAACATCGTATTGCCGGGGTGTAATAACGCGACGTAATTCCGGTGTAATATGGTAGTGTGGTATACCGTATTGGCATTATCAGCGGAGGGCAGCAATCCTATCGCACCGCCTAGCCATTCGTCTGTTGGTATACTGGCTTGTCTCAACGCTCCATGATTGGTGGTAAGCACGACTACGCGGGGCCATATTTCGCCTCACCCCACCCCAGGCAAGCACAGGCGCCGCGCCGGTTCGGCACCAGACAGGTCGACAAACAACCCGCTGGCCTATGACGTCAGCGCCACGCCCGGTCACGTGACCAAGGTTAGAGCGGACGGGAGGTGTCACGTGATGTGGGCGGTATCACCGGCCAATAATGCGGGGTGTGTACACAGGCCCTGCGGCTATCAGGGGAGCATAGCATCGACAGAGCGAAGGGCCATGCTAGCCAAGGGCAGAGACGCGCCATGTCACTTGCCAGGGCTGTCGCCTGACGCGGTGCGGTGCCCGGTGGCACAGTTGTGGGAAACGGAATCTCAAAGCTGTAGTATGGCGGGGCGACACGGCCGGGGTTTTTGACATAAAGGGGTAGCGCGGTAAAGCGTTTCTACGGCGGAGAGACGGTCAGGTAAGGTCAGGTAAGGTAGGGTTGAAAACAGTGAACGGTCACATTTGGGTTCAGGAATGTTGTGAATGATGTAAGCAAGAAGTAGGAAGCAGTCTTCATCATCTAGACCTGCACCACCCTGTGCAAGGCGAACAGTTAGCCTCGGGCCGAATGCCAACAAGCGCTGCATGCCTGTCATAACCTACCCATGATACACTGGGCTCAAGCACCATACACCCAGCCTGGTGGGTACTCGTGTAAGATCGCAGAGCACGCCCAAACTAATCAACATAGTTGGCAGAGAGGCATGGCGGTGCCGCCCCATCAAATTACGCCCGGTATAACGCACTGAAATCAGCAGTGAGGGAGCCTGTATAGGAGATACCGTTCACAACGTCCGCCAATACCGCACGATCATAATAAACGAACATCAGAGACCAGGCGGCCTCGTATAAACTGAAGGTGATCGTCAAAGGTGCCAGGGCGTGGGGATCTTCCATAACTATAACGCTCAAGACCAACACAGGTAAAATGGGCTGTATCAGCGGCGCCAATATTTATGCAGTGATAGCAATGCGCCTAGCAATACGCCCGTACATGACTGATAATGACAACTGACGAATGTCAGAACACTACGGCATGCCCATGACGCTATCGCTTCGAACGCTTGCACAATTTGGATAGTAGGTATGTTGCTTAAATATAGTAGATATGTTGCTTAAAAACACAAATAGCTACCTACATTAATATATTTAATGAGTTCACTTGACTCGAAAAACGACCCAACCCTAACCACCCAGCAAAGCTGCGCATCAAAATCAGTCATATCACAGCACCATTGCTCCCCAGTCCCAGCCGCTAGCCAGCGCCCGTCAGTTCGCGTGATACGGATGCCACGCCGGCAAAAACCGCGGGCCCGTTCTGGGGGCACCGCACCCCGCGGTGACCCGAATAGGTGGCGGCCGTCTGTCCTATACCGAGGCCCGGCAGCGGGGCGGGGCAGGGACAACAGCGGTGGCGGGTGACGTCCTACCAGAGATCGGCAGGACAAGCGGCAAGGATACGGCAGGACTAGCGGCGGTGGCGGTGGCGGCAGTGGCGACGGCCGAAGTTTGAGGGCGGGGGCGGCCGAGCTCTGAGGGCGGTGTCGCGATGGCTGTGGTGACGCGCGGCGGTGGCGGCAGCGGATGAGGTTTGCGGGCGTTGCCGCTGTGGTGGTGTCGCGGGCGGCGACGGCGGTCAATCTCGACACACCTCAGCTCCACTGTCGTCCGTTGAAGGTGGTGATTTAGCCCGTCTCTCGCTGTAACAAGCCCGGCCCAATTAGTAGGGCGGGACCGAGGGAGGACCACAGAGTAGATAATGGGTGGTGTGCTAACTGACGACCCAACCCTTTGGCCGAAACGGTCGTAAGTCTAATCAGGACCAGACCACAGGCGTCAGATACTACTGGGTGGGGTTCGGAGAGGTAGAATAGATAACCAAGCGCCCGCGACAGGCAAGGTTTACCCTCGAATAAGCGCTAACATGACGAAATACATCGGGATTCAGAAAAGAAAAAAGGCTCGCCTCGAGAAATCCTAACCACAAAAAAGAACGGCGGATGACGACGGCTGTTTGACACCTCGTGGATGCTCGCCAGTAAAGTGACACCGAACCCAGACCGGTACTCCGCTGTGGGTTCTCTCTCTCATCTGACTGACAGAACGCCGGAGGGACGTGGGACGGACGGGAGGGGAGAGGGGTAGAGGAGAGGTCAGATGGTATCGATTTGGCACAGAGAGCGCCGGGCGCAGAATTAACACCCTGTCACCGAGAGACGGAAAAACGCCACGGTACGGCACGTAGTTTTGTTAGGCAAGTGCGATCTGACTTGAGTAAAAATTATCCAGAAAGCATCTATGGAACATAATATCCACTCTTTTAGGGCACATCTGGAGTGTCATTTTTCCACTCTCATGAACCCTCTTGAGCATGAACTTTACTCCGACAACCAAGCAAAACTGTCATTTTCTGACTGTCCCAGATCGCACTGCTCTGCTGTCAGACAGACCACCCAGGATTTGTGTCGCTCTGACCCGTCCGGGCGGGCCGCTCCAATGTAAACTCACCGGCCATTACGGGACGTTCACACAGCCCGTCCGTGGAGGGGGGATGACGTCACTAGTCCGGTGGGAGGGGGTCCATCCACCTGGTGAGTGCTGACTGCTGAGTCTGTACACCTGTGTCGGGTATTTAAATAGTGAGAGCGGTAGGGAGCTCACTAGGCGGGTGGGGTAAGGAAAGGGAGACGGGTCACCTACATATCAGAGAAGGGTAGTGCGGAATGTTTCCACGTCCCACACATCCTTATACAACTATCCGCCAGCCGCACCCACATACCCCCACACTCACCACCCACGCGGCCACGAGCCACGCCCTTCGACCAATCGTTGGTTCACAGAGTCTCATGAGCCCAGAGACTTCCACAGCGCTTAGAGGGAGCATCTGTGACCTTATGATCGTGTAACCTGACAGTCTGACCCGACCCTGTCTGATCTGACAATATCTAGTCTGAACCAGACTGATCTTACATGACCCTGTCTAACCTAGCAGAGCCTTATCCGCTCTGACCTGACCATGTCGACCTGACCTAGCCTGACCTCGCCTATCTTCACTACTCACCTTTATTAACGGTCGTCTACAGGTGACCACGGCCGGCTGGCGGCGGCGAGTCAGGGTTCTCAGGGAGGCCTGCCACTGCCGACGACTGGGCGTGGTCTGAGGACTACGCCACACCTTCACAGGACTCCCTGAGGGACTGGGGATGGCTGGGGTCGGACTGGGGGAAGCTCGAGTGGGACTAGGGGCAGCCTGGGTTGGACTAGGGGTGGCTACGGTTGGATTGGATCGGGCTAGACTTGAAGCCGAACCGGCTAGGTTTGGGGTCGAGCCGGCCTGCGTAGAGCTGGGAGCAGTTTGTGACAGAGTCGAGTCTTCACGAGTCGGAGTCGATCCGTCAGGAGTCGGACTCGAGTCACCATTCCTGGGCGTGGTCGAACTTTCCTCCATGACTGTCCGTAGCGCCAGCGGCCGAACCTGGCCGCCGCGCCACCGAGCACTGAGCCTCTCCGTGCCGAGGGTTCAATCACCAACACCAGGACACCAGGCTGACACCAGGGGAGCACCACACCTCACCACCGTCACCAGTCACTGCAGACGCTCCGTCCGTCCGACCGGCGACCCCTGGCGTCCCCTGGACAGACCTCGGACGCCCTCCAACACATCGATTGGTGAGGCCGACACCCGGCCCGGCCCCGGCGAGGCAGACGGGCGGGAGTCATGGCAACCGACCGCCCGGCACCGTGCAACGTGCAACCAGCGTGTGGAAGCAGCATGATACACTGCGTGATGGGTGGATGGAAATGGAAAAGAAAGGACGACACACAGGGACGAGATTGAGGCAACTGATAAACAAGGAAGGGAGAAAGGGGTGACCTAAAAAAGGAAGGGAGGAGGGGAATAGAAAAAAGGCAGGAAAATGAGGGAAATATGGAGAGGGAGGGAGAGTATGAGGAAGAATTCAGAGATGAGACGCGTTGTTACGATCGAAGCCTGTCATGTGTGCAGGTGAGATTGCGCTACGCTATCAGACAGGCACTTTCTTGACCTCGGCGATTATTATTGTTGTTGTTTATTGGGACTTAAGGGCGCGTCCCTGCATGCAGTGAGACACTACACTGGTACTCACCGTGTGAGCTCACAGCTGACTCATAGGAGGTCGAACGGATAATCAACAAGGTAACCCGACCTCAGCATCAAAACAATGCAATAGGAGGGGACGGTGAAGGAACGGCACGCACAATGTGACTTACGTCGCCGCAAATCACAGCACATGCAGTCGTGTTTATCATGATACCAAGCATCAAAAGAAGTACAAGCGTGCTGCATCAGTGATCCTTATGTCGGGGAATCAAAGCAACCTTCGACGAACCCAGCGCTGTTTTTGACCTCCCCCAACAAACACAGTGAAGGCCGTTCGCCAATGATAAGGCACGCCCGGCGTAGGTATGACGTGCCGCTAGGCGCTGCCTCGTTGTTGTTCCTGCTCGCAGCGGTCCCAAGTCCTGTGTGCGTTACCAAGCACACTGGCTAGTCGAGCCATTGCGAGCTAGCAATCATGGCACCTGAAGCGGCGGGACTCTACTCGACATGACGTGACAAGCGAAATATGACATGATGAACATGACAGACAACACGGATGACGAGGGAGGGAGTTTGTGGGATGGAATGGCAATCACCACGGTAAAAGCAGTCACCAGTAGTCATTTCCCTACGAGATACGTCAGGGATGTCTAAGGGGACCAGCCCTGCTGCGGTGACTACAGACGGAGGGGATCGGCCCCCGCGGATGTAAAATACCGGTTCTTCTCTGGCATGTGGCTAAGGGGAATCCCCGGCCACCGGTCACAAAAGTCACCGGTCACGTCCGATCAACCAGTTAGTCTTGGAACATCTGAGCCGAGAGGTAAAGCACGGACCGGACCACCGAGCCAGGCTTCGGGCCTGGATCCGCCCCGCATCCAGTGCACTACAGCCTCGCTTAGAAGGCCGAACTTCAGCAAGATAGAGAGGATAATAGCACAACAGCGTGCGGGCGATACTGAGACGGTATCTCGTCCCAGTACAGAAAAGGGCCACGGTTGAGCAACCAATTCCTGTTTGACCAGTGGCTGGAATAACCAAAATCAGTCGAGATGGGCGCTGCACACGGCGGCAGTTTAAATTGTAAATCGCGTGGGAATCTGCACGGCTGCGGTCGCGTGAGAAGAGTAGGGCTACCGGAATGCACTGCTGGGATGTAGGTACGGCCGCTGGTGGACCGTTGAGAAGATAAATAAGCGGACGGCAGTCTGAATTCATATCAAGGGGACAGAGATGGAGAATGGAGTGAAGGAGGAAGGGTGAGGGGAGAAGGGGGAGAAAGCAAGAGAGGGTGACAGATCAGCGACGTAGCGACCACAAACAGCATCCCAAAGTATACGTCTAATTTTGTCATTATTGGATGCTACATCACGAATTAATTCATCTTTCATTTAACCAGCCGTCTTCCCGACGAAGTTGCTAACGACGGATCACATTTCAATCAAAACGCCATCTACCTCCACCACAACATGGTCCGCAGACGACCCGTATCACCCAGTGAACTTCTAACCGCCGCAGGCGGCCCAAGTTGACCGCAAAATACATAAATAGAACAGAATACGTCCTATGGCGGGGCGGGGTCGTCTCTCGGCCGACCGTCTCCTACCGTTCACCGGGTCAGATTATGCAGCGACAGGCTGCAGCCGGCGCCATGCAGCCCACACAGCTGCACCAGCAGAGCTACAGATTGCAGAAGCTGCAGCAGTCCGGCAGCCACACCTATGGTATGACATCAGCGGCGACCGGCCTGCCCACCGGAGACACGGAGGGGAGGCGGACATGGCGCAGGCGGCACGTGCGGACATAACACAGAGGACACAGCACGTGCGCGTTAGTTAGAGCAGACGCGACTGTAGCACAGTACGGTGGGGGTGCACTCCTGGGGAGCGTTAAACGCTGCCAGGTCACGGTCACATCAGGAGGACAAATTCATCGGCGTGAGAGCGAGCTTGCCAGATCTCCAGAACGTGGAATGGCGAACACTCGCAGCATCACGAACCCATCACCGGTGCAGGGAGGGAGATGACGACTGGCAAGGCCCTAACTACAACGACTGGCATCTCAAGCGTGGGACAGGACAATATGAAGAGTCTGAGTGTGGGACAGGATAACAGAACAAGGTGACCGAGCATGGCAAAGAGTAATGTAAGAGGTCGGGGACATAGCACGATGGATGGATTGGATCTGCAACATTGATCTCCGCGGGATCAAACTGCTCCTTCACAGTGCTATCCTCCCAACTCGGATACAGTCACACAGCTGAGGATTTCTAGGTATTTAGGTATCAGATCGAAAAGATACAAATTTTACCACGCTTTGAGTAGAACAGCAGTCAGCACGATCATCATTGCAAAAAAAATCAGTCTCGAAAAAACGAAATCCACAAGTAGGTATGGTTTGATGAGCCCCCACCCACAACAGTCAACAACCACCACAAATCGCATTATTCATCTCCCCTCCACAGCTAACAGATCCTCTCTGAGAGAGTGGACCGCGGTACAGTCTGACACCACAAGCCCCACTGACAGAGCTGCCAGGGACCGCCCGTCAAATACGATCGTGCCGGAGGGCCCCCTCGGGAGATGAGAGACGCATTCCAGTCATTCCTCGCGACTCGCCATGGCCGAGTCTGCGCCGGCGCGTCACGAGTGTGCGGTCTGAGGAGTGGAGGAGATGGGAGAGAGAGGAGAAAAGGAGGGGGGAAGAGGGGGCATAGAGGAAAGTGGAAACTAGCCCCAGACGATAGAAGAGAGTACTGATAGAAGAACTGTGAGAGAATACCTAATGATCTGCCGGTCAGCACAGTTCAAGAATCATTATTGAGATAAAGAGATTGTCTCTTTCATCAATGACATTGCAATGTGCCCCCGTCAACCAACCATTCCCCAATCCATCCTCAACACAGCACGGCTACATCCAATGATCACCACGGATCAGCGGATCACCGATGGGCTGTGATTCTCGGACGCGTAGGGATCACTCGAGACGGCGAGTAGCGAGAATCAGCACGTATCATCGCAGTTATCGATGATCAAGAACCATTGCATCGATCGCGAATACGCAGAGAACGCAGCAGTCTACAGCGATTAGTGGAAAGTCCCGCAATTAGCGAGGATCAGCAGAAACCACTACAACCCACGGGTTCGGCAGGGATCATGGCTGTCATCAGCGATCATCCAGCTTTGCCTACCAATCATCGGGAATCGGCACGAATCACAACTGAACGTCGATAATCGGCAAAGTCACCAATTTCGAGCGAATCAGCACGATCATCTT
Source organism: Amphibalanus amphitrite (assembly GCF_019059575.1). Classification (NCBI taxonomy): domain Eukaryota; kingdom Metazoa; phylum Arthropoda; class Thecostraca; order Balanomorpha; family Balanidae; genus Amphibalanus; species Amphibalanus amphitrite. The sequence goes on from NW_024881993.1 coordinate 411,878, forward strand.
GATCATCCGCACCATCTCGATAACGGCAAATCATCCTCACAAGTTTGCATGTTTGTTGGGGTATAAGGGCGGGTAGACATCAACGATCCTCTCCCGTTGCAGCGGTGACCGACACTGACCTTGGCGTAGCGGAAGAGCTCCTTTTGGTGACGTAGTCTCTCGGCCGGCACCGGGTGCTTTTTATGCATGAACTTGAACATGGCTGCACCTGAAATGGGGGCAAGAACGAGAATCAGTTAGTGGGTGAGTGAGGGTCTAGGTGGTGCATGGTTGTTTGAGAGTGAGACTGATGGGGATCAATGAGGATGGTGAAGATAAAATTGCAGGACATTCACCCTGCATTCATTTATTGACCTGAAAGATTACAGTGGGCGAGAGATGGATGCTCCAAAGGCAACCAATCAAACAATTTACGAAATGTTTAACAAATTCCTTGTAGTTTTTCAGGATGTTTCATGTTGCAGCATAGAAATACATATCAACACATAGTTGCAAAAAATTATCTTCCCTGTAAGCAACTGCAGCATGAACTCAAGATAAATCAGTTTAGAACCTGTTTTATGACAGTTGATGCTGATAAAAGGTTATTCACAGCAGTCAGCCCTAGAATTCAAAATTGCATCAGAATTTAAAAAATATCATAAAACTTTGCAGAATTCATAAACTTACACTAGCATTGGATCAAAATGCTCACCACAGAAAAAGTACCTACTAGTGGCTTGGCATATTGAGAAATACTTTGCTCATTGTCATCTCCAGAGAGTAACGAACAGAGGAGGCTGGGTTCCAAAAGGAGGCAGATGCTGGGTGATAAATTAGGCAAAAATTAGCTCAACTGATCTGCAGCTGAAGGGAACATGATGATGACATCATTGCAGTGGGTTAACTCCATAAAAATTGGCTTATCATTCCTCAATTCTCATAAGCCTCATACTGATTCACTGACATCTTCCCATTGCATTTGAGGCGGCATGTCAACATAAGCGTCAGGCAGGCATTTAAAGAAAGCATTCAAAATAAAATGAGACTGCAACGAAATCAGACAAACACTTGCAACGAGTAGGCACAACACCTCAACTCACCGCTTTTGCTCTAGATGATTGCAATCTGCAGATTTTAGGTACCAGAATCGTCTGATTCAACACACTGGTATTATAGGTATTTCTCTACCTAAAAACACACTATTTACACACACCACGGATATTATCTAATTCTCTCCACTATGAACACCACACAAACGCGCACTTGGTATTCGCAAACCGGGGCTTCAGTAAAAACTGGATTGCGTCAGCTGGCTGGCCAGCTGACGACGTACGATAGGTATTTTAATATAGATATAAGCGAGGCAGTAATATGGACATAAATATTTTAAATGGCATTAAATGAAAAATTGATAAGTAAATATTTATTCTTTTATATCTAGCATTGATATGTAATAATCTCTGCTAGCGCCACCATACGGCGCCAGCTGGCAAATAATCCAGTTAATACCAGAGCCCGCAAACCGCTATTTTGCCGGCACGACACCGGTCTCCGCACGACACCGACGCGCGCAGCAGAATCGCGTGCAACGCTCCGCGAGCCGCCACCGACGCAACAACGCCACGAAGCGGTGTCAAGGTAACGCCCAGGAACGGGTTAGGTGGGGCCGGGCCGACAACTGTTGCTTAGTGGATCCGGCACACAAATATTTCAATATAACTTATTTTTTGTCCCGTACCGGCTATGCATTTACAGTTACCGACTAATTCTGTCGTAATTATCATGGCATAGAATGAGCATCCACCTATAGGTGTCGCCACACGCAGGGGCTCCTGGCCACCTAGCGTCACTTCCGTAAGTTACAGTTCTAATCTATCCACGAGATGTCCATACCAGCCTCTCAATGGGCTTTGTGCGTTGCTGCATGATGACCACCGACGGGCGACGACGGCACAAACTATTGCACTGAAATAGTGCAGCCCATTGAAATATATGCCTTTCATCCAGCTTTACCTATGGACCAAACTGTGTTACCTTATCATCCACCCCATGACCCGGGTTGACGGTCGACAGTCGACACTCGGCAAACTGCAAAGCCAACAGAACCACCCCTTGTGTAGCAACACCTATTGGTCACCAAATCGGAAATATCAAGACATAGCCCTCTATATTTCAGCGGTCTAGAGCCACCCTAATGGACCTCATACATGTGACATGACACATTTATTGAAACACCGACGCACAAAGCTATCACATGTCACCAAAATCCAGCAGCGAGCCATCACGCGTTAAAGAATAACAAACGAGACAAGGTAATGCCGTCATAAGCTTACTCTGCCACCCTGTGCACGTTGTCCATTACACCCTCTTCCCTCGACACTGACAGTGACATGACGGGGTCATCTGGTCAACTTTCCACCGAGCCGTTGGTCACATATTCCTCAACGGATTTCGCACCGTCCCCTGCACCGGTCGAAGCATCCGATTTCCCACCGCACACACTTATGTCACTGCTAGACACCGGTTCAGGGTTCACCGATTCAGGGTTCACCGCTTGAGGAGTTCCCGTAGCAGACGGCTCTGCTCCCGGCGCATCAACCTTCTTCTGTGACTCAGCAACAAGCCCTGACGTGACTCCCGTCCCTGCGTCCTCTTCTGCCTTCCCGGTGCCATCATGTGCCGTCGCAGCCGCTTCTGAATCCCCTCTGCTAGCGTGCGCCGGTCCACCGTCTCCCACCGACTCAGTCGTCTCCGTGGAACAGTCTCCATCAGAAGTCTCTCCCTTAATGATGGCTCCTTTCCTGGCAGGCAGAACCTGCTGAAGAGCCTGCCTCCAGCCGCTGCCACCAGCCACCAGTAGCAGGATGCTGAACACGTGGTCAATCGTTAGCACCTTCCTCGTCTTCATCTCCACAAAGTCGTCAATTGGTAATCGCGCGTGCGCGATCCCCGCCTCTCGCGCACGCCGCAGGCACTCGCCCTTGTGGTGGTTGTGATCCACCAGCCCACCGATCACATACGCCCTGCCCGGCTCCAGCTTGTCCAGCTGATGTTCCGAGTCGCTGGTGAGATAGGTAACCTTCTCATGAGGAAGCACATCCAGAAGGTGGTCACGTTCTATGCGTACATCCCAATTCTGCCAGCCATCGTTGGCATCCATGAGTCTCCGACTCTCTCCATCCATGCTAGTGAGGAGAAATTGAACGGGTCGCGCAGCGCGACGGTTAGCCGCGTAACATCGTTGTACCTGCTTCAGACACTTCCCCAGGTCTCGTTCGGTCATGAGATCGTCAAAAGACAGGTCAATCACCACCTGTACGCCACTGCCGGAAGCCATTGGCGCCAGGCGCGGGCGTTTGGGAGGCGCATCGCCGGCAGCTATTGCGGCAGCTACCGCGGCCGCGCGTTTTTCCTTCCGTCGCTGCCGCTCGGCACGTCGTAGGGCAGGTCGTTGCGCTAAAAATGCCTCACGCTTGGCCAGCCGCTTGCGCTGACGTTTGGAGAGAGTTGCCTCACCCTCGCTGGGTGTATGCGTGGCATCTGATGGCTCGGACTGGCTATCTGCAGTGGCAATGTTGATAGCGTCTGAAGTTTTTGACTGCCCGTTTGTGGAAGAATCTGTGGCATTATCTGACTTCTCAGTCTTTCTATCTGTGGAGGTCATGTGTGTCTTGGAAGAAGACACATTTACTTCAGATGTGTCAGATGTGACCGACTCTGGCTGGCCAGCAGCGGCAGCTGGAGACATGTCCGCATCACCAGAGGTAAGTAGGGAAGTGGCTGATGTTTCCGCCATCATAAGGGCAACAGGTGCAGGTTTCAGCAAACCTTTCACAGCTCTGCAAAAGAAAATAATAATTAATTACAACAAGCTGAACAACCAGAACATACATGATTAAAGTCACAGTATCCAACAGGATGAAAAAATGAAGATAGTTTTCATTGGCTGACAACACAAAAATGAAACCAGCTATTGCGAACCTGCCAACTGGCAACTCACCACCTACAATTGAAATCTGAATTCACAAAGAGCTAACGTCAAGTCAATTTAGGTACATTCATGTTGAATATTTTGACAGCCTATGCATTTAATACAGGAAAATATATCAAATCCAGTAGACGCCTGAAAATGTTAAGATATAAAAAATAGTTTAATTGTAATTACACCAAAATTGGTAATAATAAATACCATTTCAATTTTCAACATTTATAAGTGGGCTCAACATTTCAGTTCACCCAAGGAACCATGGTCAAGGAACAGCTGTGAAAAGCCGCCTAGAAAAGTGTCTCAAAAATCATTAGAACTGTCAACTGGTAGGTAACTAATCGTCCAAATCAAAGCCCGAAATAATTTTAAAGATTTAAATGCACCTCACCGTAATAACGTCCACAAACAAAACTGTGTTTTACATGCCTAAGCCAGAAGCTTGGCAGCCTTCTTTACACTGTTCTTTTCTTGCATGATGTGCGGTTAGCGACTTCGACATGCTAATCAATTACCAGCATTGCTGTTCACTAGCCTGCGCGAGTCACTCTTCACAAAAAAATGAACATAATTGTCAGTAACTGGCATGCCTCTTATTTGTCACATGTGCGCGGTATACGCATGACGCAACTGCAGCCAGACACAAAGGGAATCTCGTAACATTCGGTAATAAATTCCTTTATATCGGGCTCTGGATGGTCTCGCCAGACCGAACGAGTCAAACCCAACAAAACAAAGCAAAACAAAACTAAACAAACATTTCGTAGACAGACATTCGGCGAATCCGCTGCCAGCGGACAGCATACTGAGCCGTCTTTTTAGGATTTGAGCCTTTCGTCTCCGACTGAGTCAGTTGTTGATCGGCGGAACCGAAGCACCAGATCAGCTCTCCATACCGCCCCCGCGGCCGTTCGGTGTCTGAGGGATCCGATTACCGGACGGTCTGCCTTATGCCGCTTTCCCCCTGAAGGGCTAGCCATTGTCGTGCATCTGGCGGTAACGAGCAGGGAGGTCGATTCGACCCCTTGCACAGCGCCAACGCTTCGCCAGATCACCGTGGGCCCTCTCGCCGCACACCCGCAGCACTTCTCCCTAACCAAGAAATTACGGATTCGATAAACGTATGCATGTATTTCAGAGTACAATGTAGTATCATTTCATGCAGAGTACAGGAATGACGTACTGGCCTTTCCCTAACATCACATTATCACATCGATAATGTACAAAGCTAACCCTGAGATGTACACCCAAACTTCACGATTATAAGCTATTCATGATTACAAAAAACACGCATACAAATAAACAAAAACGCCTTTGACTGATGCGTACCACGACAGTGCATCTAAACATCATGAAAGCAAGTATGAAAGAGCTTCTTGAAAGAGCGGTCGGGGACACCGATTTATAACGTCGTATCGGATGATTTCTTGTTTTCGTCGTATAGCATGGGCATGAGAGGTTACAAACATCGTCCACTGCCATGCCGCAATGCAAATCATCCCCTAGTACAGTCCACCAGAGGACAAAACTTGGTGACGATATATGGCATTATATCAAATATATTGACATTCGTCACATCATGACGAGGCCTACCAAACGTCCCTCCTCCAAGAAAGTGATGTCACCTTTAACCCCAACTCCAATGACGTCATTTTCCGCACCCGCTGACATCACATGCCGCCCGTTTTCCACACGGTATCCCGCAGCCAGCCGGCCTCAGCCGTGTCCAGCAGCGCTCCAATGACGTCACGCAGCTGCAGCTGACTGGCGGCTCGGTACTGCAGCTCCGGTCCGGCGGCGGCCAACGTCAGACGGCGCAGACGCGACGGGGAGAACTGTCGCGCCGAGCCGCGGATACTGATAACGCGGTCAGAAAACGGTTAGATTGTGGAGGAAGAACGGGCTCATGTGGAGTTAAAACAATGTCAGCTGTTGACCCAGTCAGTTTAATTTGTTCTAGAACAGATTCAAACAGACCGAGTCAAAACGAGGTCCGAAAGAAGTCACAACAGTGTAAAACAGGGTTGGAACGGTGTCAAAGTTGGGTCACAGTTCGGTCAAAACAGATTCAAAACGGGAAAAGACAAATGTGACGGTGCGGAGCCAGGTCAGACAGCACGCAAATGTGGAAAAAAATCACACAAAGTCATAACAAAGGGAAGTTGTAATAAAGCAAGAACTGTGTACAAATAGAGAGGTTAACAAGCAACGTCTCAACATACATCTAAAATAAATCGATGGCAGGCAAACACCAAATTCACCAGAAGATACAAGCAAGCTCCGGAAAAGGGGCATCTTGCAGGAAGTTTCGCTACCAAGCACGAAGTACAATTTCCATAAACACAAAGCGATATACGAGGTGTGGCTAAAAAGAAACCGGACTGCTCGTGCTGGCCATAAAGTAGGGGGCCTGAAAACTAGCGAGACACTTGACATTAATATTTATCATATTGTCGTGATGTGTGCCAAACGGCATCTCGATATCGCTATTATTCTCCTTTCCACAGCTCTTTGTTTTATTGATGACGCTGACGCCGGTCACTCTGGTCTGGGTGTCCTCGACCGATTCAAAATGGGTTTGCTTGACGACGTTTTTCATTTTAGGGAACAGCCAAAAGTCACAGGGAGGGAGGTCTGGCGAGTAAAGAGGGTGCTTGAGCACCGCGACCTGCTTTACGGCAAAGAACTGCTTGACGCTAATGGCAGAATGCGTGGGCGCGTTGTCGTGATGCAGCACCCAGTTCTTGGCTTCCCAGAAATTCCACTTGGTGCGTCCGTATCGTGAGATGAGGCGTCCCAGGTCTTCCTTGTAGAAGTGCTGGTCGACTGTGGTACACCTCCAGCACGAGCTGGCGGTGAACTAATCCCCTGTGATCGAAAAAGACGATCAATGTCGTCTCCACCCTCGACTTCGACATGCGCGCGGAAGTTGATGGGCCTCCAGACCTTGGGGTCATCACCGACATCCTCACGACCAGTGCTGAACCTCATAGGCCATTCAAACACTTGCATGTGACACATGACTTGCTTCCCATAAACAGCCTTGAACAGATTCAGCGTCTCTGTTGGACTTTTTCCAGTCTGGCAAGGAACGTGATGTTCCTTCTTTTTTCGACGCTCATTGTAGAAGCCTGGCGGTGACAAGGCCGTCAAACAAAGAGCTGTGGAAAGGAGAATAATAGCGATATCGAGATGCCGTTTGGCACACATCACGACAATATGATAAAGATTAATGTCAAGTGTCTCGCTAGTTTTCGGGCCCCCTACTTTATGGCCAGCACGAGCAGTCCGGTTTCTTTTTAGCCACACCTCGTACAGTAGTCCTAACCCCTAAGAGCATGATAACCGCCACCCGTCCCCCTCGTCGATATCCGTATCACTCGCCGTTCACTATCCCGTTCAGTACTCGGTTCCAGTATCCTCTCACCATCAAACCCTATCGCTCACCGTTTCAATATCCCAGCGATAACACTATGATCCAGGTGTCCCTCGGCCTGGAGGTACTCGGTCAGGTACTCATCCCGTCCCAGACACAGGTACTGGCGGTACAGCAGCTGCGACCAGTCGGCAGGACGGTCCGGGTACGCGCGCAGTACCAGACGAGCCGCCCGGTACCTAAGGCAAAGCCGGGCGAGGGTTAATGGGGCCAGGGCCGGGTACAGCTGCTGATAAGGGGGAGGCGGGGCGAGATCGGGTCTGGCTTGCCTGAATGTAGGCCGTAGGGGCACAGCACGAGTGGAGTCAGATTAGTAGCAAATGTGGAAGCCGGAAGGAAGGTTCCGACGGCCAGATAGTAAACGGCAGATAGTAAAGTTCCGCGCAGTTAAGTGATCGTATAATACAGTGTGAACTGTGAAGAGATACAGTGCCGGACAACATAGAGTGAAAGTCAGCCATATTCAGTCAATGACAAAATCTTAGAAGATAAAAAGATTGGGATTCGAGTTCGACATCTAACAATCTCAGCCTCGGCTTTCGACATCTCTCATTCTTTCTCCCCGGCGGCGTCACTCACGGCAGCGTCTCAGTCAGCAGCGTGTGTAGCTGCTGGTGACTCCTCCTCAGCAGCAGGGGCCGCACTCCCTCCGGTAGAGGCAGGGCGCCGGAACTGATACTGATCTGCAGGGCCACCAGCTGCGCCTGACACAGGCTGGCGTCGGCGGACGACAGGCGCTCAGCCTGACGAAACAGGACATGAGAAGGTACTGTCAGTTGCATCTCACGACAACTACATACAGTTTTGAACCGCTGCTAACTGAGGTGCCAGTAAAAGATGGCAGGGTACAGCGTTGAACTTCTACCACGTGACGTGCCTGCACAGGCCGGTGATGGTGGCAAACATCTTCTAGAACGGAGGCATTGTCTCCAACAGACGGACAAGTCACAGGTAGCTGGGATATTACATCTAGAACGGTATACATTCTTGGACGATACCGCGAAAACGAAATATTTCTATCGAGAGTTTTCAAAGGATTTCATGCACGAGGCCTTGGCCGAGTGCATGAAATTGTTTGAAAACTCGAGATAGAAATATTTCGTCGCGGTAGAGTCCTAGATATTATTTCCTGTATGTTTCTTAATATCGTTCGTTATTTGCTTAAAAAAGGCTGAAATATGCATAAATAAAATACAGTAACATTAACTACACGTTAAATACTGAAATACTGGCAGTTCTAATTACTTAACAGACCAGTTCAGCAAAGCTTACAAATTTTCTTTAAAACAGAAGCCCTCGGTGAAATCAAGCTATCCAAGAAAACCAAGAAAACCATCCAAGAAAACGTCTCGCGCAAAGTTTCTTGGATGGCTGGATTGCATTGCAAGACTGCATCAAACATACAGGAAAAGAACTTCTTGCAACAAACGTGTCGGACGTCGGTAGAATGTTTCGGGATGGTGATCCTAGCATGTGGTTACTTCAAATGTATCTAACACAGCAGCGTCTACCAACTCACATGTCGGTAGAAGGTGGCTGCGTGTCGGTAGCAGTCCATGGCCTCTCTGAGCCGCTGCTGACCGGTCTCGGTGCAGTGTTCGTCCGGACCGGACTGCAGGACGGAGGTGATCAGCTGCTCGGCGCGGGACTGCCAGTCGGCGGCCGCCTCGGCGTGGTGGCCGAACCTGGTGGGACAAACGAGCAAAGACATACTGTCAGGTCAACGGGGACAAACATGGTGGGACAAAACCGACAGGGGCACGATGTCACGAGGAGGCAAACTTTATAAAACAAAACTAAAAAAACAAGCGCGTTTAGAGATAGGCGAGCTAAAAGAGCCCATAAAACACAAGGTAAGTGTACGATAGAACATGATTGCACAAACACACAAACAGGTTGGCGCCTATAAATCTGATAAGACCCAATGTGACCCGGCATGACTTGTGTCCCCTTATCTGTCCCTTGGTGACTCGTGGTGACCTCTGTCCCCTTCTCACCGTCCGGTGACCAATCTGAGCCGCGCAGTATCCTCAGGATGGTGTCTGATCAGGTGCCGTCTCAGCGCGGCTCCCAGCCTCCCGTCACTGACGCCAGCCGTCAGCAGTCGCTCCAGACGGTCCTCTCGCAGTAGCAGCTCGAACACGTAGGCCATCTCCTCGTACCGGCCCAGACCGAGCAGCAGGCTCACCTGGGGAGATAGGAAAAGTTAGAGGTTAGATGTTTCGGGTCAGGTCAGGGTGGTCAGATGTTATAACTTACATTTGATGTCAGAGAAGTTGTATTAGATGCTAGAAGTTGGATAAGACACATGGTAGTAAAGACTGAAGGTCAGAGGAAAGAGGTCATAGAAAAGAAAACTGTCGGAAGGTACACAAACCAGATCGTCGACAAGGAAGGACGTCTAACGGTCAGAAAATCCACAATTTAGAGGGTTCACACAGCTCCACGTCAGAAGGCCCAGAGGTCAAAGCGCACACAATCCGTCGGGCCATGTCAGGTTACATGGCATTTCACAAATCAGTACAAATCAGTACATTTCACAAAATTCAGAACGTGTAACATGTTACACGTTCCGCGACATCACTCCGTGCCCTCACCATGAGTCTGAAGTCCTCTTTGACGAGGAGTCGCCGCACCAGCTGCCGGGCTCTACCCATGACGTCACCGATACCTTGGAGGTTCAGCCGGGCCGTGTGGGCCGAGTGGGCGGCGACCAGGAGACCGACCTGGCAGTCGTCACCTGGGGGACATGACAGGGTACTGTCAGACGTCGGCAGACCGACCTGGTCGGTCTGCCGACCTGGTCGTCACCTGGGGGATATATGACAGATAACCGTCAGACAACCGACAGCCAAAGCCTGGCCGATTGGGCGGCGACGAGTAGACCAACCTGCCAGACAAGCCAGAAATAGGACGGCCAAGATCTGAGGTGACGGTTGTTTCTAGCAAAATAGTACAGACTCTGTTAGCCAACGAAACTCGTTTAAGAAGTGAGAGCTCAGATGGATTCAAAGTCCGTGAGATTGAAACTTCGAGCGCCCGACGAGAGACTCGAAGAGAGACTGGAAGCCGACGGGTGAACTGACCATATCCATCGGCCTCGGGGAAGGAGGCCAGGTCCTCTGCGGTATCCAGCAGTCGGTTTCCGAGCAGCACGGGGTCCGGACACAGAGCCAGCAATGGATCCAGCTCAGAGACGCCTGTAAAATTTTGGAGTTATCAGAAAACGCTTCAGGCTGTGAGCAACTTAACGAAAGCAAAATCGTCATGATTTACGTAGCATACCGCAATGAATGTCCGCCTTTTCAATTCTACTGAGTACTGACTCGCTAAGCAACATTTATTCCATGATTCTCTCGTTTCCATCTGGCGTGAAATGACATGCCTTAACCAGAACCATGACCATCAGTCTGTCTTTTCCCATCTACTGACCTGCCTTGACCTGCGCAATGACCTGCGCCAGTATGACCTCAGTGACCTGGCTGTCGGGCAGTTGGAGGCCGTGTATCAGATCAGCGGCCAGTCGGTAGCGGTCCACACCCGCGGGATCGCCCGTCAGAACCGAACTGAGCAGCAGTAGCGGCTCGCGAGTGAGCACCACCTCCTGGGTAGGAGAGGGAAAGAGGTCAAGTATGGTCGGAAATGCGCATCTTCTATCCTATCATAAAACCAGTAAAACGCCTTTTGGGCGACCAACGGAGCGAGCGAGAGGATGGGCCTTGCACGTGCGAAATTGCGAGGGGGTACCTCCAACTAACTTGTGCACTGCACCCTACTAACCGGTCTTTAGCGATGTGCCAAATTTCAGCGCAATCGGCCTAGCCGTTCTCGAGATCTGGAAGCGGCACACTGCACGTGCGCACGTGCAAGCGGGGTCCAAACTGACTTTTGCACGGCACCCTACTAACTGGTCCCCAACCGTGTACCAAATTTGAGCGCAATCGGCCCAGCCGTTCTCGAGATCTGGGAGCGCCCCCTGCACGTGCGCACGTGCTGTAGCACCCCAACCTTAACACATGCAGTTGAATTATCTGATGGAGACCTAACTGTGTACCGAGTTTCAATTCAATCGGCCCAACCGTTGTGCCGTTATTGAGGTTGCAATTTTGGGAGTTCTTAAAAAATGTCCAACTTTACCACGCGCCACGTGCGGTGGTTGGCAAGAACGCATGGTGGCCATCACACCGCAGAACTTTTACGTCCAAGTGACATTCAGTAAAGAAGACCGCTTGTCAATCGGATGTCCCGTTCCTAAGATATTAGCTTTTGAAGAGCGTCCCCACGGCCGGCCGGCCGGCCGGCCGGCCGCTCATACTCAGGATTTTCCCTTAATTCAGTATGAGACTCCGCTCGCTTCGCTCGCTCCGTAATAAACATTAAACTGTCACGACCAATTATACATTTAGAGGCCGAAGCTCGTGCCGAATTAACATTTTACTTAGCAAACTTGAATGTTACCCACGACACGAGGGAAAAATAACTAACTAATCGATTTAGATCAATATCCTGTCAGACACCAAGAAGCGATACGCCACCCCTCATCCATGCCTGGTAAGTGGTCTGCAGGTCGGTGGCAGCCCTCGCGCAGGACAGCACCCTCTGCCCGATCTCTGAGTAACCTACAGATACCCCTCCCCCCGGCCTGACGTACCTGATACGTAGACTGGAGGTCGGTGGCGGCGCGCGCACAGGACAGCACCCTCTGCCCGATCTCTGAGTAACCTACAGATACCCCTCCCCCGGCCTGACGTACCTGGTATGTGGTCTGGAGGTCGGTGGCGGCGCGCGCACAGGACAGCACCCGCTGTCCGATTTCTGAGCCGTGTCTCAGGGCGGCCACCAGCTCCGTCAGCTGCGAGAGCTCCGACGGAGACTGGGGCTGGCGCGCGTCGGGGGTCGAACAGACTGGAAGGGACGATATGGGTTAGACTGTTACACACTCAGAGACAGGCCGGACACGATACTTAAAATAAGGGGTAATGTTTTATCATAGAACTCTGTACACAAGTTATGAGCGAACATTATTGCAGTGCTTTAGACACAGTTATTAGGTCATTGCCGAATGACTTCTGACTTTTCTGTGGTTGTGTTTCTGTGGTTGTAGAGCTATGGTTGTATGGTGTACAGAGGTCTATGGTTTTATTAAACACCAACATAGCACACACACTGCGACGAGATAATGTATTACCTACAAACGTACCGGCCTAGAAGAAAAATTATTATGTGACAGAGTAAAATCTGCGTCCTTTACCATATTACTTTCGACAGTATGAACACCTCAGCAATTAACAGTAACAGCTAACACCTTATATGCGTAATTCATTGAGTTTAGTGACACCAAAACCCGAGCTAAAACCACCCCGACAGACAGCCGAGCCTTTGATAGGTCACGGTTGTTCCCTGCGCTACTCACAGAGGCTGTGTTTCCAGCTGCGGCCGAGCGATGAGCAGAACCCAATACTGCGGCGTCTTCCATCCTCCTCTCTCCTCTCTTCATTATTGTCACCGAGTTGGTTGTCCACCGATGGATCCGGGTGCACCGACGGCGGATCTGGCTGTACCGAGTCCGCATCCGTCGCCAGCGTCTCACTCTGAATGGAGCTAGCACCGGCGGCGGTCCAGCCCCCTCCAGATTCTGGTGTGGTCTCTCGTGACTGTCCTGTCCCGCTGGAGCCTGCCGTTGCTTGTCTGTCCGGTCTGACATCAGGAAGTGTCTCAGGCTCCAGTCTGGAGTCTCCCAAGGCAGTCTGACTGTTGTTTGGATCCATCTCAGAAGAGTTGTGTTGCCTGTCATCCATCCCTGCCACTGCTGCCGCTGCTTCAGTGATTTCCGTGGACACTGCGGCTGAACCTAGTCTACCTCTTGCAGTAGCTCCAGCTTCTGTCGTCGCTATTCCGTCATCCCCGACTTTTGGACAAGCTGCTGGCTGGGAAGAAGACACAGCGCTAGCAGCAGTAGTAGTAGAATTAGCAGCAGTGGCAGCAGCAGAAGCGGCGGCAGCAGCAGCCGCTGTGGTCGGCTCACCACCCGCGGATTCAAGGGAGACCTCGTCTTCCCCTTGCCGACCAACACGTTCAGCCAGTTTCAGCAGACGAACCATCCGCTCCAGATCCTGTACAGACACAGCGGGAGAAGGGGGAGGGTGGAAAGGTTAACTATGGGAGAGACAAAGGGTCATTGCCATTCAGCATTGATCTCCTCACAGAAAAGACGGATGGTCATTCGGCAATGACCTAATAACTGTGTCTAAAGCACTGCAATAATGCTCGCTTACAACTTGTTTGTTCGCATCTTCTAAATGAAAGACATTTTACAATGCTTTGAAAACTACCTAAACGATTAATGAAGTCACATCTTTGATTCAGGAATCTTTCAAGTCATGAACAATGAACATCTTTAACGCAGCAAACCATACAAACTATGTGCCTTGACTTGTTCAATGCCGACCATGGTACAGTTAGGAGATATAAAATCCACACCGAGAGCTCAGCATCCGTCTCTTACCGGCGTGGTGACACCGAAGCACTCGGCCACCAGCAGGGCCTGCCGGAGGTGTCCCTCATCCACCAGTTGGCCCAGCACGGCCCGGACAGTACTCAGCTGATCGGGGGTCAGCGCGGGCTGCACGGGACGCCGGCCCGACGCCAGTAGCGGCCGGCGGTACAGCAGCGGCTGGTGGGTGGGGGAGGGCGTGGGGGACGGCTCCGGCTCCTCTACCTGTGGGGATAGAGAGAGAGGGTATGTGCGTGTCATTTTTCCAAGTAAAGCTACATACCAACTGATATCAGAAAGTAAACGGTAAAACCAGAATTGATTCTAGAGAACCTTCGCAGGACATACAATGAAATGGCAGACACATCCGACCCAAGCCTCATTGGTGCTTAGTTATCCCACCGACCGTCCCCAAACTACACCTCTGGATATTGCACCATTCTCCCACCAACAGCAGCATTACCCCCCCCCCCCCTCCACACACACACCGTAACCCTTTCCCCAGCTCACCCACATACCGTTTCCCCATTCCTCCACTTACAATTTCTCTGTACTCCCTCAATGACCGTTTCCTCGTTCCTCTTTCTGTTCCCCTCCGTCCACCCACTCTTCTCCCGTCCCCCAGTAACCGTTTCCTCATTCACCAATAACCGTAACTATCCCTTTTCCATCCACTGACCATTTCGCCGTTGATCCGTGCCCAAGTGTAGGCGGTCCACACGCTCCGCTCCAGCGCCGTAATGTCACAGTCGGGATCAGCGCGGCGGTCGGGGCTGAGCCAGTCCCAGGCCAGCTTCAGACACACGTACCTGAGACGTACAACAGACATATACACCTACTGAGCCAGTCCCAGGCCAGCTTCAGACACACGTACCTGAGACGTACAACAGACATATACACCTACTGAGCCAGTCCCAGGCCAGCTTCAGACACACGTACCTGAGAGGTACAACAGACATATACACCTACTGAGCCAGTCCCAGGCCAGCTTCAGACACACGTACCTGAGACGTACAACAGACATATACACCTACTGAGCCAGTCCCAGGCCAGCTTCAGACACACGTACCTGAGACGTACAACAGACATATACACCTACTGAGCCAGTCCCAGGCCAGCTTCAGACACACGTACCTGAGACGTACAACAGACATATACACCTACTGAGCCAGTCCCAGGCCAGCTTCAGACACACGTACCTGAGACGTACAACAGACATATACACCTACTGAGCCAGTCCCAGGCCAGCTTCAGACACACGTACCTGAGAGGTCACACAAGGAAACGTATTCCGATCAGTTCATACATATATATTCATATTTCGCAGGACAGCATGCATGAAAATACTTGTTAACACACATAACAATCAACAACTTCTTTATTGAGTCAGAACATGGTCTGTCAAAGTACGCATTGTAAAATAAGACAACTTTATAAAGTAATCTATTAATGGTAACTTACCCCTCCTCACCGTCCCTCTGAGACAAAACTCTGTCACATTCTGAGACACTAAGCCTTGCGTCTCACTTTCCCTCCCCCTTCCCACGTACAAAACCCACCTCTCTGAGACGCTGAGGGCCGTCTCGGCGTGTTTTCTGAAGAAGGCCACCGCCTCGGTCCTGGAGAGCTGTTTCTCCGTGAACCGGCCGCTGCACTGTCTCCAGAACGTGACCCGGTCCTCGTCACCCACCTCACGGAGGTCAGAGGTCACCTGTGGGTTACAAAGGGGTCACCTGGAGCCAGAGGTCACCTAGGGGTCAGATAGGGGTCACTGACCTTAACAGAGTCACTAGGAAGTCACAAGTACGACAATGACGTCACACAAAGTCAGTGGTCTTCAAAGAGGCCATGGATCTGCAGCAGGTCACACAAGGTCACAAAATAAGCTGCACTTAAAACACCCATCACAGATGATCACTACAAAGCGTAAGCAGCATCCCACACCCCACACGCAACATCATCCCCTGCAACACTCCCTCCTCACCTGAGTGAGTACCACGGGATCGGGACTGACTCCGGCGGCCAGTGCCAGCCGATCGGCCCGCTCCAGTTCCCCGGCCGTGCACAGTGCTGCCACCGCGCGGCTGGCCTCCAAGCGCAGCTGCTCGGCGCCGCCGCCAGGTGGCAGGGCCGTCAGCCAGTCCAGCCGCACGGCGCTGGGGCCGAGGACCGTGCTGAGCCGCAGTAAGAGAGGCAGGTCCGGCCGCTCGGCTGGAGAGGGGAGGGGATCAGTCTACTGAGCCGCAGTAAGAGAGGTAGGTCCGGCCGCTCGCCTGGAGAGGGGAGGGGATCAGTCAGGGAAACGGTATCAATCGAATGCGGCACGGAGCTGGCAGTCGAGAAGCTAGGGCTCACCTATCCGTGCTTCTATCCTCAGGATACTGAAATCCTTCTCCTCCAAGCCGCAACCCCCCTCCGGGCTGGACAGGCAACTTTATCTCATGCGGGCTGCTCCCTTGGAGCGGCACCGCTGCACCTGAGGGAGCGCACCCCGTAGCCGGGTGCAGTGAGTGCCTTGGGGCTGGGTGGCCTGTCCTCTGGACGGGCTCAGCCCCGGCGACTCACTAGGGTGCCTGCCCAGACCAATGTCTCCCCCTAAATCCTATCATCCTTCCGGCTCTGCAATGGTCTTGTCGACCGAAAGGGCCTAACCCAACAAAAAAAAAGCTAGGGCTGTCATTGCATCTTTGATTAGGTCATCATCACCGTTCCGTGCTTCTATCCTCAGGATACTGAAATCCTTCTCCTCCACGCCGCAACCCCCCTCCGGGCTGGACAGGCAACTTTATCTCATACGGGCTGCTCCCTTGGAGCGGCACCGCTGCTCCCGAGGGAGCGCACCCCGTAGCCGGGTGCACTGAGTGCCTTGGGGCTGGGTGGCCTGTCCTCTGGACGGGCTCAGCCCCGGCGACTCACTAGGGTGCCTGCCCAGACCAATGTCTCCCCCTATATCCTATCATCCTCCCGGCTCTGAAATGGTCTCAATGGACCGAAAGGGCCTAACCCAACAAAACAAAAACAAACAAACAATTGATTAGGTCACTTTGCTTTCTATTTTGGTATTTAAGCACGTTACGCTGAGTGATAGCTTGATATTTTACCGCGATGAGCAATTTATAACAAATTCTTACAGCAAAAAATGTAAAAAATACAGACCAAGCTAAACCGTGCTTTGGAACAGATTCATAGTCAAGTCGTTGGTATTAACCAACGAAACGTACCTGCCCGCAGACACATTACTCCTTTCCTACCAAAGCCCTAAATATCACCCCAATCCGCCTCTCTACTACTTAGTGTCACTTCTTACCCTGTTCGGTCACCAGCATCTCCACGAGCCTGGCGTCGATCATCAGTCCCAGCAGTCGGGCCCGGCCGGCCGAGGTGAGCAGGGTGGACAGGGACGACAGCAGGAGCGAGAGGACGGTGGTGCTCAGCCAGTGGCGGTCGTAGATGAACAACTCCGACTGGAAGAGAGAACAGGGGTTAATAGAGAGTGGCGACGGTAGAGCATCACTGAATAAACAGTACGTTCTTGGGAAACATACTAACAATACTGAATAATAATTAGTCTGGTATGTCCGGTCGGGTCATGTTCAATCCATCCGCCATTTTTTTTTTTTATACTGCTATACCGCGGGCGCGGCATGCCATTCTTACCAGTAGGTACATATACCATACAGTCATACCATTCTTCATACCTTCTGCATACCCGCGTCTTTTCTTCAATCATCCCGTTCCCTCTCCCATTTTATCCAGGAGCAATATCACCCATTCCCTCTCGTCCCATTTCCCTCCCATCTCACCAGCGAAGCCCACTCACGTCCTGCTGTTTCGTGGTGTTCCGCAGTGCCTCCATCATGTTGAGCATCAGCTCGGCCGGCAGGTGCGGCTCCTCCAGCGTCATCAGGCTCTCCAGCAGCTGGATTGTCAGACGCAGCGCGCAGTCCTGGGCGGGGCGGGGGGCGGAGTGGGGGTGAAACGGTCAGAAAAAGGACGCGCTAGGGCGGGTGGCAGCCTGGCAGGTAGCCGCATCAGCCCGACACAGATTAATATTTAAAATACCCTCCAGTAAAAAATACATGTCCACTCAAAACTCAACAAAACAGAGAGTTGAGAATACAAAGGCAATAAAAATGACAATGTCGCACCTAA
Source organism: Amphibalanus amphitrite (assembly GCF_019059575.1). NCBI lineage: Eukaryota > Metazoa > Arthropoda > Thecostraca > Balanomorpha > Balanidae > Amphibalanus > Amphibalanus amphitrite. The sequence goes on from NW_024881993.1 coordinate 429,926, forward strand.
AAAGCAGCGTAAGATCGAAATAATTCAAAGAGCGACAACGACCACGTCACCACAAAAAAAATGACCGCCCGTACCTAAAATTCCCACCTTTCAGAAATAAACTACCTTTCACACCCATATGCCTCTCCCGCAAACCAAGCAGCTCACTCCAGCCCATCCAGACCTCCTAACAGAACACCAAACCTCCTCTCGATCACTAACCGGAAAGAACACCGCCAGTGCCCTGTCTAAGCTCCGGAGCCGACGTGTGCGTACGGCCAGCAGTGCCAGCCGCTTGAGACGGACACAGGCGGCCTCCTCGGCCGGTGTCGGTGCGGAGAGGGACGTCTCCAGCCAGCCGCAGAGGCAGTCACCGGCACTGACGTCCTGCGCGGGGAGACAGAGAGTCAGAGTATGACTGAGAGAGAGAGAGAGAGAGAGAGAGAGAGAGAGAGAGAGAGAGAGAGAGAGAGAGAGAGAGAGAGAGAAAGAGAGAAAGAGAGAAAGAGAGAAAGAGAGAAAGAGAGAAAGAGAGAAAGAGAGAAAGAGAGAAAGAGAGAAAGAAAGAAAGAAAGAAAGAAAGAAAGAAAGAGAGTGAGAGTGAGAGTGAGAGTGAGAGTGAGAGTGAGAGTGAGAGTGAGAGTGAGAGTGAGAGTGAGAGTGAGAGTGAGAGTGAGAGTGAGAGTGAGAGTGAGAGACAGAGACAGAGAGAGAGAGAGAGAGAGAGAGAGAGAGAGAGAGAGAGAGAGAGAGAGAGAGAGAGAGAGAGAGAGAGAGAGAGAGAGAGAGAGAGAAGTGCTGCGTTTTCCCGTCACTGTCAGTTAACGCGCTCTGTCCGGTTTCCCGTCAGGAGGAGCGCACTCAGGAGGAATCCGAGGAAGTGGAGGAGGAGGAGCCCGAGGAGGAGAGCTCGGAGGACGAGGACGAGACTGAGAACACTTTCCAAAGCGAGAACGGTAGGGAAGGCGGCTCAGGGGCACGATGGAGGACTCTCGAAGAGAGCTTAATGAGCGACCTTACTTGGAACATACCGCTCCTGCCTGTCTTCTGCAATGTTCAGTATACTCGGCGTTGATACCCGAGCCCGGAGCCCATCCCATATTGTAGCCCATCTGTCTTTTTCTTATGCGACTCGCCGCAGGCTCCGGCTGGGGCCGGAACCTTGCAGATAGAGCGTCCGGGACCGGACGCTGCCGCCGCGGCCGCCAAGGTGACCCCTGTCCGTCTGAACCAACAAACGCCCTTCCCTGCTCCATGTCGACCCCCCACAGTGTGATACATTATTTCAACACTGACCGCAGTGACCGAATGAAATGAAATCAACCTACGATTGATGCCAATGCAAGCATGCTCATTGCTCAACAGTACAACGCAAAAAAAGATACGAAACAGAGGTGTAAAGTTTTGGTGAGGGAGTACTGTTCATTCATTATTCAACGACCCTTTTCATTCGGATTTTCCTAGCTTCTTCCCTTTTCGCTGGTGCATCATCACATCAAATTACTATTATCTGGCTTCTTCTTTGGTAACACGTAACCCGCGCCGGGCCGGTGCTCTGAGATTCCGCGCCGGGCCGGGGGGAGGGGGGTGTCTGAACACCCCCCTTCTAACTCGGCTCCTGGGCCACGTAGCAACACACGGTAAGCGGCAATCGAAAGAACGTCCAAAATAAGGACGAAAACACTTCAGTCATTTTATGGGTCAGGTTAAAGGTCAGGTCACCAGAGGTCACCAAAGGTGAAATGTTGACTATTTCAACATTTTGGAAACTGCCGACGGCTACCTCGGGAACCGATAGAGCTACAGCGCCGCGGAAAAGCGCATTCGATAGCCCTTTTACAAACATTTCTGACTAATGATCTCAGATTTGACATCAGGTCAACGGTTCAACCTCCAGAGGGCAAAAACTCCAAAAATAGCCGTTTTTACGAAAAGCGTTTTTTTCGGCAATAACTTATGACTCAAAAGAGCCATGACATTACTTTTGCCAGCATCGTGTTCCTCTCGTCGAGACTCGTCGAATGAACTATAATTTGACCTTGAAAGGTCAACTTTTAAAATTTGACCTCAGGTCAAAGTCTTGACCTGACCGGAAAAGGTCATGTTGCATATCCGTCGATCCGCAACGTCGAGCCGAACACATCAAAGGCGTTTTCAGCGCTCTAGCACGTCTCTATCAGAGGTTATTAGCGAAAAACTGTTAGATTCTGTTCGTGACCTGAGATGACCTCGGGGACATAACGAGGGGTCACAGTTGCCATTTTCCGGTTCAGTGTGTCAATCTTACCTACATCTCGATGTTTGAGTGTCTAGAATAGCGTTCGTGCAAAACAGACGCTTTTCAATTTTCTCCCATTGACTTATAATGGAGTGGCCGCAAAATTGACCTGACCTTAGGTCACCGATATCAAAATTCCGAGATATACATTTTATAGACAGGCGTGCCAGCCGCCGCTTTTGAGATATCTGCGAAAAGCCGCAGGTGGGGGTGTTCACTGTTCAAACACCCCCCCCCCCCCCCCGACCCGGCGCGGTTTAAGCTATGGCAAAACATCCCTGCACCTCAATTCCTGCTTGCATCTATCTAAAATTTTCTTCAGAAGTCACTGTGAACAGAACTGCCATGATCAGCAGAAAACCCTTGTAATATATTGGTCCATGGCAGCTTGTAAATGTTTATCGCTCAGTCTGTCGGTCACGGGACCGGGCCGCGTCACCGGATGTGGCGCCTCCGACAGAGGTCAGCCGCACCGAGCTCTGCAGACGTCTTGCCAGCTCCGAGCCGTCAGTCCGAGGCCGACAGCCGGCGCCAGAGGTGCCTCCTTCTTGGCCACGATGGCCCGCGGCTGGAGAGGAATCCTCGTGTCGACCTTGCTGGTGGTGTCTGCCGGCTGTTCCGCGGCGCAGCAGCAGCAGCAGCAGCAGCCGCAGCAGCAGGCCGCCCTGCCCAGCGCCACTGCCGACGAGGTGTTCAGCATCATCGCAAGAGCAGTTCAGCAAGAGCTACGGCCAGTCGTCAGTAAACTTGAGTCACAAGTGGAGTCACTGGACAAAACGGTCAGAAGGCACGAGTCTCGGGTGGAGTCGCTAGACAACAGACTGACTCTTCTCGACTCCAGGATGAGTACGCTGACTGCCCACGTGTTGACGAACCGACTAGGTGAGCGGATGGAAGAGGTGTCCAGTCAACTGAGTGGAATCACTGCGAGACTCGACAGCCAGCAATCACAACTCGACAGCCAGCAATCACAACTCGACAGTCAACTATCTCAACTGAGTGAGCTCAACACCCAGCTAAATGAACAAAATTCTCAACAAGAGGAGACTGCAGCTACAGTGAACAATGTCACAGCGCAACTGGATACCGTCGTTACACAGCAAGAAGATCAACTCACAGAGACGTCCAAACTGGTCATAAGGCTCGACAGCCAACAATCTCAACTGAGTGAGCTCAACGCCAAACTGAAACAACAGAAGGCACAACAGGGGGAGATTGAAGCCACAGTGAACGACAATGTAGATCGACTTGAATACAACGTCACTTTGTTGGAAAATCAACTAACAAAGGTGTCTGGACTGGCCAACAGACTCGACAGCCAGCAATCACAACTGGACGAGCTCAGTGACCAACTGAACGAACAAAAATCACTTCAAAACGTCACTGCGGTTACAACGGATGATCACCTCTTGACAGCACCTCTTGATGCCACGACATCTCAGACTGTCACTCTGGGGTCCCAGCTGGCTGAAACCATGAATAAGACAGCAGCCTCAAAGGAGAGCATAGATCATCTGGCTTCTGAGGTAAAGCAGCCGCCAACTCCCCGTGATTGCAGCGGTCTGCCTGTCGGCTCTCCATCTGGTGTCTACCTCCTCAGGCCCAGTGGCGACAGCACACAACCACCCGTCCAGTCGTACTGCGACATGGACACTGCCGGAGGGAACTGGACGGTGATCCAACGACGTGACGACATCGAGCCCCGCCAGGATTTCTACCTGGGATGGAAGGAGTATAAGGAGGGATTCGGTGATGTAACCAAAGAATTCTGGTGGGGCCTTGAGCACCTGTTTCAGCTGACGTCATCAGACCGACGTTACGAGCTTCGAGTTGATCTTGAGGCGTTCGACGGCAGTCGCAGACACGCTACCTACCAAGGGTTCCGTATCTCGTCTGAGGAGGACGGCTACCAACTGAGCGTCTCCGACTACTCGGGAACTGCCGGGAATGGTCTGAAGTTCAGCGTCAATGAGAAGTTCTCTACCCGTGACCGTGACCAGGACGGCAGGTCTGACGTTCACTGTGCACAGCGCCATCAGGGGCCCTGGTGGTACGGCTGGAGGTGGTTGTGCGGGTGGAGCAACCTGAACGGACGGTACCGGGACGGCAGTAAATGGGACCGCACTGGAATATGGTGGTGGAGGTGGAGGGAAGCTGAGTCACTGAAGAAGACCGATATGAAGATCCGGCCCACCTAACTCATCTGCATTAAGGAGGACACCACGGTGATGCACACTGCACAGTGTAGGTCACACGTGCATGTGGCACGTGTACCGTGCGGCAGCCGCGGCCAGTGGTTCGGCCTGCCGGTGCTGTAACTGCACAACTATTATCTGCTAAGAGCGTCGTGCTGGGGAGCTTATAGATTGTTTATCTACGGACGAAAAGTAGCGTCTATATACGCATATGATTCTATGTCCATAATACCTGCATGTTTTTAGTCATTAACGCCTGTTTGTATGTATATGACAATTATGAAACGTTTGAGCCAATACATTTCAGTAACACCAAGAGACCGTCAACTGTGTTGCCTGTTTCACACAAATTCACCGTGTGCCGTCCCACCTCTACCTGCTGTTTTCAGAGGAGCAGGGCGACAGTAGAATGTTGGCACGGCCACCGGGGACAGTACACTTACATCGGGGACGCGTCCCCGAACACCACCGTCCGGACGGTGGTGTTAGGGTGTTACAAAGGAGACGGTTCTTCACATAGTTACATCACGGTGTATAGAGAACGAGAACATGATGTGAAGATTGCAAATGTTGGATAACTATTTACCGACCGATACTCCTGAATGTAATACCGACACACCGACGAGAAAGGGTACTAAATACCGAGGGCTCTGGTCCAAAACGATTTCCTGTAGGGTACGGTTATATTATGCATACCGTTTTCATACGCCCCAAATTACTTTGACGGAATCGTTTGGGCAATTAAAACATATCCTCAACCCCTTTGCCAGACCCCTCTTTTTCCCTGTTTCTCTCCATTCTACAGTATTCAGCATAGTCAGAGTTAATACTCGCTGAGGTTCACCACACTGCAGCCCATCCGCCCTTTTCTGATACGATCCGCCATGACACGCTCCGGCTGGGGCCGGGCCAGTGCAGATAGAGCGTCCGGTCGCTGCCGCCGGGGCCGCCAAGGTGACCCCTGTCCGTCTGAACAAACAAACGCCCTTCCTTGCTCCATGTCGACCCCCCTCCCCACACACGGTGTGATAAGTTAGTTCAACGCTGGCCGCCATGACAGGATTGCTCGATTCCAATTCAAGCAATTCAATAGTACACACCGCAAGCAAAAGCAAAATGTTGTTTGAATGGACGGATCGAATGTTTGAATGGACGGATTGACAGAGCCGGAGCTCACGCTAAGCAGAGCTTGTTGCGTGGACCCCGAACCCTACCGTCCAATCGCACAATTCCGGGTAACGGTAAAATTTTGACGCCAAAGTTTAACGTGCCCTTCAAAGCCGGACACGGCCTGTCCCACTCAACTGACATCAACTGGCTGCGGCTGCTCCCACCAACCGTAGACCATCCCCGTCAGGAGTCTCAAATGTCGAGCGCCAGAGCGACTCGAACACGGGCTCTCACTACCAGGAATCAAATGCTATACCAACTGAGTTTAGACAGGCTCTCTTCGCTGGTTCATTCATCTGAATGCTGATTCATCTTACATACTTTGATTCCAATCGCAAGCTTACGTCTTTCTCAGCCTAAGCCGGCATCTTATTGGACTTCGGTCAAACCTTGTCAGCCTCATTGCCAGAACTCATCCTAACTTCCTAAAATATCAAACAACATTATCCTTCAAACACACTAACACGCTCCTCCAACACTCCAACGCTCACCTCGCACTCGGTAGCCAAGGCGGCCAGAGCCGGCAGCGCCATCTGCCTGGCGGCCTGCAGCAGCGCCCTGCCCGGACACGGGTCCGCAGCGGCCTCCACTACAGCGGCCAGCATCGACTACATCAAAGAAAATGGAGGGAAAAGATCAGTGAACTCAGTGGTGGACGGTGGTGAACAGAGATCAGTGTGGATATTGTGGTCTGAAAATTATTGACAAGTGTTTAGTGGAACCGAATTCGGTTATTTAGATACTTACACATACACTACTGATCATTGACCATCGATGGTCAATGATCAGTAGTGTATGTGTAAGTATCTAAATAACAGTGTCATCAATCATGATGCCAGTGCCTAGCTAGAGATAAGCTGGCTTGAAAAAGAACGGAAAGTCGACGCAAGGCACTCACAGTCTACAAGTTAATATGAGAAATGATTAAAGAACCAACCAGTCAGAACACACACTGATAAGCAAGACTCGTACAACGCTTTCACCCACTGGCATTATTCCACCCTGCAACGCAAAGTGTCATGAGAGCTCGAGTCACCCCCCCCCCCGCGTGCTCACCTGCGGCGGCGCATCCCTGGACGGCGGCACGGCCGTCAGGGCCGGAGTCGGCGGCCCGCCCGCTCCGCCCGGCGGTGACGAGCTGACCGACGTCTCCGGCGAGGCCGTGCTCCACTCGTGTTCCGTGTCTGAGGTGACCCGACGCCGGGACGATTTACCGGCCGGTCGGGTCAGCAGCAGACAGCGCAGCGCGCAGCCCAGAGTCTGGCGTAATGAGGACTGGGAGAAACCGGCCGAGAGACGCAGTACCTGCGGAGAAAAGGGAATTCGTGGAGGGCTGATGGCTGGCAAACACTGGACACCACTAACAATAAAATCGTGAGCATTCCGGCAGATGGTTGACCCCAGGTAGCTCAGCGTACAAAAATAACTACCACATTAACACTTACCCGTGGCCATCCAATTCGACACACGAATCCCGATAGTCGAAAAAGCCGACGGAAGGATACAGAGAATGACATTAATTTACCTACGCATCGCATTAATTTAAATCATGGCACGGCATGCTTTTCCGAGGAACGAATAGCACACAGTCCACTGTCCATGCTCACCTGATCCCGTGGGTACTGGTAGATCTGAGCGAACAGCAGGAACGCCAGCCACTCATCTCTGGCAGCCAGCCGGGCCAAATACCGCTCAGGGAACGGTAAATGGAGTTTCACCGCCAAAGTCAGCGCGTGCCGCCACTGGCAGAACTCGGTGGCACGCTGATGCCACCTAGCGGCCGTGTCACAGGCTGTAGTGACGGTATCGGCCGCTAGAAGCGCTGTCATCATTCGCTGCTCGTGGTGTGCGAGGAGCGTAGCGGCGGCTTTGGTGTCACCAAGTAGCAGGCCACGGACGAGCTCGGCTGAAACAGTAGAACACAGGCCAGCTGTTAATCGGAGCAGACATTTAGTGATGAATTATAAAACACTTCACCTGACTGGGGGAGGGGTCGAAATGATAAAAAATGGAGACTGGAAAACAGCAGCGAACGGGTTGCCGCAAATGGCTCGCTGGCCAGTGACATAAAGCAGGTAGTGGATACCCGCGTAGGCGCGTAGCCAGAGCACATTCGCCTTTGAGTTAGAGAGTGGGTGAGCTGTGTATCAACATTCAGTGGGCGTGGTCTTACCTCTGAGTGGCTGTGGCACATCTCTCACAGCGGTGAGCTGGGCTCTCAGCAGCGCGACGTCATGTCCCAGGAGATGTTGGAAGACCACACACCCCGTGACGACCGCGCGCCGTTGCCGACAGTCATCACAGTCCGCCGAGTCGAGTAGCTGGCGGCTGTCGCAGCTGTCAGTGAAGCTGTCAGAGGTGTGACAGCTGTCACAGGAGCAGCTGTCACAGCTCTGTCGCAGAGCCAGCTCGGCAGCCCAGTCACAGGCCAGGCGGGTGCTGCGGAGACGAGACAGAAGAATAGAGTCAGGGTAGTGGAAGGAGGATGGAAGATTGAGTCAGTTTGTACGAAAAATGTTTACGATTTTACTTTTGCGTTTCGTGATCTATGATAAGTTCCTTGTTGCATGCTTACATTTTTACGTGTTGACGTTCATTCATAGTGTTATATTTTCATTTCTTATCATACACTTGTGACATGAGATCAATGATATTAGGACGCAAGGTGCTACTTTACACGTCTGGCAGTTCGAATCTTACATCACAACGTATGCTTCATGCTGGCATTGATTGTCTCGTATAGCACAGCGCATACCTCACCAGTCACACCCCATATCTCACCTGGCAAAGTCCCTCCTGCCGGCCACCTCTCCTCCATTGAGCAGATGACAGACGGCGAACAGCGGCCGTCCCTGGCGCAGGTAGCCGCGGTAGGCCGGCGGCCGGACCGGGAACGCCGTCTCAGAACCGTCTGGTGAGTCACGGATGGGGTCTGACGAGGAGTCGGCACTGCAGGGTGTGCCCTCCGTCCTGGAGGGGGGGGGGGGTGATCAACAGGGATCATAGGTACTGGTGAGTTGATCGTGGTACGAGATTAACTAATTGAACAGCTCGATTAAGATTTCCATGACAAACTGCCAGTTTAAAGATACACGAATAAAGCAAAACTTTTCATTGAAGAATTTCACTATCAATATGCCTGTCATTCTAATTTGAATTTCATGAAAATACGTAGCCGAAAAAATATAGCATCCAATCTTGTTCTGCAATATTCTACGAGCATCAAGCAATTTCTTACTTATTCAAGTCCGCCAGTTGATTGGGTCGTTGCGAGCCTCCCTGTAGGTCCCTCCCCAGAGGCCCAACCGACCCGACGTCAGCCCCCGCATCTGTACCTCCCTCTGAGACCCACCCATCCCACTCACCTGGTGTCCTGAAGTGACCGCAACAGACCAACCAGTCTATCCGGACACCGTCCTGGTAGCAGCTCGGACAGACTGGGCGACTCATCAGTCGAGTCGGAAGGACCGGCCGCCTCGGCACCAGAGTTAGGTGTCTCTGCAGTCTCACCAGCCGGGCTGGGAGTCTCGGCGTTTTTAGCAGCCGGGTTCTCAGCAGATTCAGCAGTGCAGCTGCTGAGTACTTTCGCATTCTCCTGAGAATGTTCACCAGTCTCAGCAGGTCCATCAGCTGTTACCAGCGAATCAGCATTATCAGGGATCTTAGCTGGGGTTTCAGCAGTATCAAAAGTTGGCTCTGTCGTTTCACGTATTTCGCTAGATCGTCTTGGCGTCTCTGCAATCTCGGGAGCTGACTTCGCTGTCTCATCGACCGGTCTCGCCGTTTCTGTTCTCTGGACATCCGACTCGGACGTTTCACTGGTCACCACAGCGGAAAGCGACTTCTCATCAGTACCAGTAGTCAAACTCGATGTCTCAGCAGCTTTACTGTCCGACGCTGGCGTATCAGCAGTCTCCGCTGTCGAGTTGGACGGATCAGCAGTAGGGTTTGACGGCTCAGCCGTCTCAGTAGCTCCCATAGCTTCCTCAGCCGCACTTTCCACTACCAGCAATCGCCTCAGCTCGGGCCATATCGTCGTCTCGTCCCCAGTCGGCCAGAGTAGGTCGATCAGAGGCGGCAGCGGCCGGCCGGCAGCCAGTGCCGCTCCCAGTCGATACCAAGGCCGTGCAGAGAGATACTCCGACACAGATTCACCCACGCGGCCCGCCTGGTAAGCAGCTTCAGCCTCCAGTAAAGCGGCAAGGGCTCTACCGCGGTCGGTTCCTGTCCCTTCCCGCGGCGCTGTCTTTGAGTCACTCTCGAAGCCCTCCACTGCCAGCAGAGCTGCGACACGATCCAGCGGAGCGCCGGGCCTCCGCAGCTCCGCCGGCAGCTGTCGCAGCTCATCTCGACTCGGCGGTAGCTGCCGCAGCCAGCCGAGCAGAGCTGGTTGTAGCGACGGTTGTCGTTCGGCTGCCGAAGCCAGAAGACGGAGACCGGCGCGGCGGACGGTCGGAGGTGGGGAGACGCCGGAGAGCAGGCCGGCGCGGAGAACTCGGCGGCAGAGGAGATGCGGAGAGGAGAGACTGGCGGCGCTGTACCGGCCGCGCCTGCGGGCGGAGAGATCGGGGGGGGGAGGGGGCGTCAGTGAGTCTAAACTCCGAATCATGGGACAAGATGATAGTCACTGGGACAGAGATAAGGAGAGATAATGAGGGACAGACACAGAACTAAACGTAAGATATAAGAGCTATCATTGACCTCAATAAGAACAACGACACGATCACAAGACCTTTCAAATGACAGAAACATGGCAAATGAACCAGGAAACGTCGGATCGAATGACTTCCGACCCCACGTCTACCGCACTAATACAAAATAAGCACTGAAGGGAGAGACCAAAGCTCATTCTATCGTCATTCGTAGGATATCACAAACGTTTGCAAATGACCAGCCTGTCCCCTGCAAAAATTGTTCCCAATGCCATAATTTTCTTTGAAATAGTCCCTGACTTGTTTCCCCACCCTAATATTACTCCTCCGACTTGACGCCTGACCAGCTGAACCCTTGTCACCCACCTGGCCAGCTCATCCAGCACCAGCTCCTTTATACGTCCTCCGCACTCCTCCGTTATATCAGCCACATCAGTCGCCACTTTCAGCGCCCGAATCCAGCCGGGCGGTGGCGGACGGGAGGCCGGACCATAGCCGGCGGCCGGCCCCAGCAGCGGGGTGGGGTCCTCCGCGGCGGCTCTGCTCTCTGGTTCTGTACCGGGGAGCTGAGACTCTACCTCTGCTGACGTATCGTCATTGGTTGTGTCTGGTTTGGGCTCTATCGCATCGCTTGCATCTTCTGTCTTCACTTTTCCGACTTTTGTATTATCTCCTCTCTGGTCTATCGCTTCTCTTGTATGCCCTGATTTCTCTCTATCGTCTCCTAGCTTCTCTCGTCTGTTTTCTTTGACATCTCTTACTTGCTCTGTCTTCACTCCTCTGCCTTCCTCCTTTTCTCTGCTGTTCTTTCTCCTGTCTTTTGCTCTTCCATCCTGAGCCCGAACGGTCCCTTCCTTCACCATCTCTCTCCCCTTCTTTGGAGCATTCCTCCCGTCCTCTGCCCCGTCTCTCCGCTCCTCTCTCCCGACACCAGCAGCATCCAGCCAGGCTCTCAGCCACAGGAGACTTCCGGCAGTCACCAGATATCTCCAGACCTCGGCAGCTGGACGGGCAGCAGCGGCACGGATCATTTCAGCATCTGCCGGCGAGCACAGATAATGCGACGTCATGCCTACATTGAAGCTAAGACTGCTCAGACAGTATATTAAGTCATGCAATGTTAATAATGAGACAGTATATTATGTCATACAATGTCGATAATCCCAGTATTGTCATTGTTCTTCAATTACTTCAAAGCGAAAACACACTAGCATCCATGCAATGATTTTGTGAATTTAGAGATAGCTTCTGCTCTAGCAGCACGTTCTCTGCTTTCGACCATGCGTGTGTGACGCATGTGCTGGCCCCTCTCCCCGTTCTCTAACCTTCCAATCCCACGACATGCCCCTCTCACTAACCGTCAGACTTCAGCGCAATGTGGACGATCAGCTGACGGCGTGTCGGTGGCGCCATCCGCAGCAGTTGGCCCAGAGTCGGTGGTGACGGGCCGCTCAGGAGCTGGTCCAGATCTGGTCGGCGGGGACGGCCGGTGCTGGCGACTTCTTCAGTGGCGGGGCTGGGGAAGAAGAGAGGGGTAATGTCAGGGCAGAGTGGGTAACTAAATACACACCGATCAGTTGTGTTGGAATGGTAACGTTTAGCGGGCGACCATTCGGAAATCCGAAGCAAAGTTCTGTACTGATAGCCAAGATCATAGCGCAGTTGAATCAATGCTAAGGCCTAGAGGCAGCAAATTAACAAATTCGCATCGCTCGTAGGATTCAACAAATTATGATGAGCTGCTACAGCTGCTGCTAAACGATGAATCCACCGAAATCCACTATAATCAACGGTGAATGTCTACGAGCATTTAAAATAATGCGATAAGCAGATGTTACCGGTGTGGTGTCACGCGACTGACCTCTGTCGGGCGCCCCCAGCCAGCAGCAGCAGCCGCAGCAGCAGCTCGTCTCGCCCTCTCAGCAGCTGCAGCTGCCGCAGCCGGTCCGCCAGCAGCCGGCGTGTGCTGCCGTCCGTAGTGGTCAGCAGCTCGAATCGGAGAGCGTCTGACGGACGCAGACCCTGGGGCACGCGGAGCATAACAGGATACATTGGTCACAGTGATCAAGCCCGCGTGTGCGTGACCGTCTTAACGCATCAAGAGTCGAGACCCGCGGCATCTCTCGTCACCTATTCTGCAAGTGATTCTTCCGGCTTTCTGTCTCTATTAATTGCTTCCTAGCATTCATTTTCCACAACAAATTGTTCTCGTTCCCGTTGACGTTATTCGAGACCTCGGCTACTACTTTCTCTTTCTGACAAAGGCACTCCAGTCCCAACATAAAACAATGTTCCCATCTGTAGGCACATGCTCTAAGCATTTCCTTCTCATTCCCGACATATTCAATCTCTAATTTGACATGCCCCTTTTCCTTCCTCACACCCCATTCCTGTTCGTATTTCTTTATCTATATCCCCCACCTTCACTCACCGTAGCACTCAGCACTATGTCAGTTTCCATCGTCCTCCCATTCTTCAATCCCTCCATCGCCCACTGCACCGCCAGCCGATAGATCCGCGGCCAGCGGGCTCCGAGCCGCACGGCCCAGCCGGCCGGGGGTGGCGGCGGTGGTGGGTCAGGGTCTAGTTTCAGTCGACCGGTCTCCAGGAGCTGTAGACGACTCTCCAGAGCCGCACGAATCACCCTCCCGGCGGACCGAAGACACGGGCGGGCGTCAGTGACACCCGGGGAGCGAGGAATTGCAGAAGGTGGTACGTCAGACTCTGTATTAGTCTCTCCCTCAGGTGATCCATCAGGTGTTCCGTGAGACACCCTGCGAGATTCTTGGTCCCCATCCACTTCCTCAGTGCTGTTTCTGTTGGTACTGACATTTGTTTCTGATCTCTCCATTCCCTCTGAGGATGATTCAACTGTAGTGACCTGCCTCTCATGGCGCAAACGAGCTCTCCTACGACGGACACCATCAAGCCTCGTCTCAGCCACCTCCTCTAGGTGCAACGCAGGTGCCAGTAGCTCGGGATCAGCCTCGCGTGGCTCGTCGAGCACGGCCAGCAGGGAGGTCAGTATTTTCTCCAGGGAGTTCAGCACATCGCCCAGCCAGTGGCTGAGGGAGACTGGTGGCCGACTGGCCAGTGCGGTGGCACAGACATGGTCCAAGAAATTGGTGGTGGTGGCCAGGTGATCAGATGGTAGTCTGCCTTCCAGACAGGACAGCACATCTGATGACAAGGTGGAGAAGGGTGAATGAGGACAGGTTAATCAGTGTAAAAAAAAAACATGAAAACCATCTATAAGCAATTTCCTCAAATATTTTGCTGCCAATGGCCATTACCAAAAATGCTAACTATTCCAAAGCTGTTTTGCTGACTTCTTTTCAGCTTACTACAAAAAAAAATCTGCAAAAAAGTACTTAGGTAACTTCTTGATGACTTTCAGGTAAATCAATGAATAACTCTTATCAAATTCAAAACAGCATAGGTACAAACTGGTACAAACCCTTTAAAATTGAAATAAACAGCAACTTACCTCCATGGATTCCAGCCAAATGAAATTCAACTTCATTACGCAGAAGCCCGGTAAAACCAAGACTCAGCAGAGATCTTGAACTTTCAGAAATGTTAGGCATCTGTGCTGAGACTGAGCCCATGTTGATATTGCTGAAAATAGAATGCAGTGGTAGAAAATGAAAATACGCTGCGAGGGGTGTTCACGGGCACCGCACACTGCTGTGGTGCGGTGTGTGCGGTGCGTCCAGCAGGCGTGGGGGTAGGGAATGGGTAGGTGGTTCTTCACGGCTGCCTGCGGTGGACGGTCCGCTGTGGCCAGTCCCGACCGGCCACAGCGATCGCTGTGTGTGGTAACGGAAGGCTGACATAGGGGCGCAGTGGGCGGAGCTTCGAGACTGGGTGCGGTCCGACCGCACATAGGGCCCGTGAACAGCCCTCAGCAGGCGTGGGGGTAGGGAATGGGTAGGCGGTTCTGACGTCACGGCTGCGTGCGGTGGACGGTCCGCTGTGGCCAGTCCCGACCGGCCACAGCGATCACTGTGTGCGGTGACAGATGGCTGACGTGGGGACGAAGTGGGCGGAGCTTCGAGGCTGTGTGCGGTCCGACCGCACACAGGACCCGTGAACAGCCCTGTTGTTGTTCTGGGTTAGGGCGCATAGCAGCTTGGCTCTTGCGTCCAACAACAGCCCTGCGGTCTCAGTCATCACTGGTGTCTTTAGTAGAGTTCAACAAACAAAATATCAACACCAAGATCAACGCCGAGTACGGCATTACTAAAAAATGTAATAATGCTGATGGTATTGAAAGAAAACAAGAAAAGGAACACATCAAAAACCATTGAGGTCTATGACCGACTTTATTTTGATTTTTTCGTATTTCAATTTTGATTTTAGCCGAACCGATGAACGTTTCTTATAGGTATCTTGCGATGAACCCTCTCAAGCCCACCAATGGAGAATGTATGTTCGTTTATAAACGACTCGCTGGCTGTTCGCGGTCAAAATGCACATGTTCACCAATTGCTGTCTCTGATTCAATATCTTTCTCTTTGCATTCCAAAAATCATCCAAAACTGAACACAATAGATGGTTTCGAAGATGTCTCAGTGGCGTCATTTATGCCTAGGTTCCATAAAAATTGCTTCCAAATCAAAGGTTTTCCTTAATAACAGCCCTTTCTGTGCCTTTCTGGCTCGGAGCTAGAACGTGGTGCGCGTGATTGGACGCAATTTTATATTGCAGTCGTCCCACAATTTTCTCAAGCAAAAGAGGAAACTAGACTCAAGGTTAGACTGAATAAGTTGCATTTTATTGCACTAACATTGTTCGTTATTTTCCAATTGCTTCTTGGTGTCAGTGTGGTCGGTCATGAAGCATCGAGTATCATCTATTGCTATTATTTCAAAGATAAACTTGGATTTTTAGATATTTTCGTAAAACATGAAAGCTTTGTACCTCAACTGCTTCAACCTATTTGCTTATATTTTGCCAATGTATTACTGGAAAAAAATTCATACTCCACGCCTTGTGCGCCAAAAGTAATAGGTTTTGCGCCAAAATTTTGGCACAACTTGCACCAAAAGTTGAAGCTTATTTATGCCGAGTTTTAACCTTTTTTACCATTTGAACATACGCACGTGCCTATTCAAGTATACCATAAATGTTATAAAGTTTGCTAACTAAACCAAGGATTAAGGAGACTATGAAAAAAAGCAAGTTGGATAAGCTTGTTCTTCAAGTATGTTCCTTCATAAGCTGAATTTTTCAAAATTGAAATGAGAGAAGACACAAGGCTGCTGTTAGCTGTATGCCAGACTGGAAAAAATACACATTATGCCTAATATGTCTGGCATAGTGGTGGGATTGCGCTAAAAATTTCAGCGCATGTCCGGCGTAACTTGGCATTGCTAAATTCATTGCATGGCGGCGGCTAAATTTTTCGGTGCAGGGCGGTTGGATATTTTTTTTTTGGGCGAAAGACAGTCACCGAATTAAGAATTTAGTCGGCACGCTGGTCAATCTAGGCAGTAGGTTCGCCCTGCGGGTGGCTTTGCAGAAGCTTCGGGACGAGACGTCCCCGCCCCTGTCGTCGCGTGCTCGAACTTACGAGCCGCCCTGAGTCGACTCAGCGGAGGAACGGCCGCCCAGGTGAGGCCTCAACCTTCAGCGTGGAGATAGGTATGGAAAACCTTGTTGAACTTCACCAAGCGTCGTTAAGTAATATTGTAGTGGGTTTCTGCCCATTGCGGTATCGAGGGAATGAGAGCGCGGACGACCTGGCGAAACAAATGGCCGCCCTGCCGTCAAACGCCTGCTCGCTGACCAGGGCGGTTCATTGTGCGGCCACGCATCAATGGCGCTACATTTACAATGTTGTTACTTGTCCGAGTCACTATTCAAGCCACTCCTCGAGAGCACGCCACCGCTCCCTATCCCCGGAAAGGGGACTCCGTTTCGGTGTACCAGATGAGGGCGGGCCACTGGGGCCGCTCGCTCCAGTACGTGCACCGAATCGGCTGCCTCCACTCCGCGGCATGCCAGCAGTGTCCAGACAAGCGGCGCCCCGTGCCGAGAAGAGGCTAATGTGCCGGAGCACGTGCTGCACCGCTGCCCGGGCCTGGCTGGCTCCCGCCAGTCTCGAACACACCGCTCCGCCGATTTGTGTGGCCCCGGAACTTCTGGCCCCGGCCTTGTGTCACGGCATGTCACGGCACGGCATGCCAGGCGTACTGACCTTTTTTCGGATCAGGATGAATGTAGTACTAGTTATTATAACATTTTCTTTATTTCAGATCAGGGTTGGCATTTTTGCCGGCAAAAACTAGTTTATGCCATTTGCCGGTTTAAACCGGTTTTAACCGGCAAAAAGTGGCAAAAACTGGCAAAAACTCAAAACCATTTCAATGCTTTGCCTAGACATGTATTTGAATTGGAAACATTCTATGGGGGATTCAGTGAAAGTTATATGCTTTCAAAAAGAAGTGACATCTTGACCATTCGACCAGTGTTTCATACAATAAAAACATTTTCATGGGCTTCCCGCTTTCCATTAGTAACCAGTACGTCTTTTTGGGGCGACAAATGAGCCAGTGCAAGAGTGATTCCTGCACATGCAGAAGTGCGAAGGGGCGCCTGCCACTGATTTGTGCACGGCACCCATACTCCCTGGTTCCTAACGGTATTAGTACCAAATTTGAGCTCAATCGACGCAGCCGTTCTCGAGAACTGGAAGTGTCGTCCCACACGTGCGCTCGTAGAAAGTTGACCCCGACTGACTTATCTGCGACACCCATACTAATCTGTCTGTAACGGTGTTCCAAATTTGAGCGCAATCGGCAGAGCCATTCTCGAGATCTGGTCGAAAGCGACCCCTGCACGTGTGCACCTGCAGTAGGTAGCACCCTAACCGTGATGCATGGAAATGCCAATATTCTTCAGAAATGCATTGTCTGACGGATGTCTACCGACATTAGACATTGCAGCCCGGTTAGCTAATGGGGCAAACTTCAGAATGTTAAGCGAGTCTCTTAAACATCCAGAAATGCATTTGTACAATGTACATTTCAAATCAATTGCTAACCAGAAAAGTTGCAAGTCTTGACTACCTGAGTTTTTGCCAGTTTTTGCCAGTTTTTGCCACCAGGGTTTCTGCCAGCCGGTTTAAACCGGTTAAAACCACTGGCAAAAACCAGTTTTTGCCACCCCTTGCCAACCCTGTTTCAGATAAATAACATGCTGAGTACCTACTTCCTGATCCGCTCATCCTGAACCTGATGTCCTCGGAGGTCATAGGTGAGTCTTGGTCCCCTACTGGCTTATCCATCAGGCATTCCATCCTCTCAAGGCCCATTGTGTTTTCCCTCTCATACATAAACAGGTAATCGAGTTACCAGCACTGGTCGGTGTTATGTTATTACCACGATGAAGCAGTTGCACAGAAATCAGCTAGCCTGCCATTACATCAGAGCAGTGCAATTGCGTGCTTTGAACGTTGCATTCAAACCTGCGCTGTCGCCAAAACGATGACATTCGTATCAAAACGCCACTTACCTACTATATGTCACCTCCCGTCAAAACTGCAGGGCATCTGGCAGGTGACCCGCTGCCAGTTGGCACGTGAATGTCATTCCTGCTCTGTCGTGTGACTGTCCGTTTGGCAGAGCTCCACACGCCACTGAGGTGTGGTCTGGGTGTCGCGGCGACCGATGGTCCAAATTGCTTGTCGCCGGGTGACCTGGTTTTATGTGCAGCTAGACTGTAGAGTGGAGATATCGGTTCCGAGGGCTAAAATTGAGCTCTGAAGCTGGGAAATAATCGCGTCTCAGGGGCTTGGAAGTCAGTTCCGATATTGCTCAAATCGGTTATGATGACAAATCGGTTTTATGGGTTAGAAATGCATTGCGAGTGTAAGAAGTCGTCGGTTCTAAGGATACCAAGGAAATCATTGATTACGAGAGCGACAAATGAGTTCCGATGGTGTGTATTGTTACAAAGTCTCGCTCTTACATAAGCTTGGTTCTGGTCGGTCCGGGACAGCTCGCACTTGAGTTTGGATGGTTTGGTCATGAGTGGTCGTCTTTGAGGCTCCCGGGGAGTTTTTTTTTTTGTCTCAACTCAAGAAGTCTCGTTACGGAGCTTAAAAAGTCACATCGAAGTCCATAAACGGACTCTAGCATTATCAGTTTTAAGCTCAAATGCAGTCAGTCAAGATTTGAATCAATTCGTGAATCAAACAGGCTCACCTCGAAACTCGCAGATTCAGCTGTGGGCTCAAAGTGGCTCAATGCGAGACTCGGGCTTCTCAGTTCATGAATCAAACGCACTCTGTTTATGATTCTGGGCGACTGTGGCCTGTTGTGGGTCGTTGGCTGGCCGGAGGTGGCTAGTTTAGAGGCCGGACGGCGGAGCGGACCGGCCAGTTCGCGCGGAGCGACGGTTCAGGGCGGTCGAGTCGGTGCGGACGAGCTGTGCGGAGTGCGGACTGACAGTGCGGGAGAGCTGTGCGGACAGACATTGCGGACTTCTTGTTCGACAAATAGTCGGAACCGTTTTATAAAGCGGAATAGCACCACTGAAGTGCCATTTTTTACTCACTGAGCTTACTGAAAGGATAGCGGTGTGAGAAGCGGCGGCGGTGTCCATATTGATCGCTTTTGAAGACACGAGTTAGTTGAAGAAGAAACCACGATGTTTCACATGGATCCAACCACTACCGGTATGCGAGAGGGCGAGATTTGGCGTCTCGGAGTTGGCGGTCGGCTGTGGCGGGTTTGAATATTAGTTGAGATAAGGTTCCTGCCCAGATGAAGTAAAATCTGATATTTAATCGAGTAGATATTTATGTAGCTTGGGCTTAGCTAACAGTATTTCCATGGGTGTCGTTTTATATAGGCACCTGTGGAAAGCGAGTATTCCCCGTTGCCATTTTTGCACTTGCACTATGTGAAACCAGTTTCTTCGTCTCGACATTTCAAATCAACATCTGCATCGGCCCTAACTATCCCCAATTATCCATATCAATGACCCATCCTTACACTCTGGCTCTAAAGCCCCCGGTATCTTTGTCTCAACCCTGCCTCTAAACTCTCGCTCTAATCGCCCTGTTGTCTTTCTGTTTCAGACCTGCCTCTCCACTCTCCACTCATGAATACCGGCGTGTGTAACGGGGACATTATGATCCTCGCGGGAAACTCGCACCCCGCGCTGGCCCAGCTGATCGCAGAGTAAGTGACGAATTCAACCGGTTCGGTCGCGTTAGATGATCAGACGGTTGGGTAACGTTGTTTGCGGCATTTGCAAGAGCGAAGCGAAAGGAGCGCTATCAGTTTTTGAATGTTTCATATAGGAACTTTTCACGTATGAATTTTTTGGATGTCAAAGGCAATATCAGGTAATGTTTTTTTCGTGTCTTTGGATTTGCTAAATGCTAAATATAAATGTATGCTTCATTGCTAAATGTATCAGTGATGCATGATTAATGATAACGTTTCAAGCTAACGTTTGAGAAATTGTTGCTATGTCATATTTTCGACCCTGCTGTTGACCGATTGTCATGTTGTGTCGCCCGCCACCGCCTGAGCCCGTCCCTTTCCTATTCTTCTGATCACGCTGGGATCTATGTGACCTTTGAAGTTTGAGACTCGCTGGAGCCTCTAATGTAGTGTGTCTACATACGTGTATACGCCTACTCATGGCATATTCTGTTAGTGACGTGTTGTGTGCCACCTAAAGCTCAGTTCTGTGTATCGTGAGCAATATTGTCATAAGTGACATGCGTGTTATTTGTTTGATTGTGGTCATATAGTGTCATCCACGGCATAGTGCTCAGTTGTCACTATATTTGCGGTATGCTCTGATCGCCTTTTATGTAGGTATTTTTAGCGTGCAGTATTCATCGTGCTAATTCAGAATGTCCCATCCACGTCCCTCACGGGAGGTTTCGTGTGTTTAATCAATGGCCCTCAAATTACGTGTTTTATCCGTTCCTCACTAAATGTAGGGTGTTCCATTCTTTTGCCGTCGATAACTGTAAGAGCCTAGGGGTCCCAAAGTCTCACTCTTTTCTTTTTCATTAAGGCTGGGTGATGAGGCCCATAAGTAAATCTATCTTCATCCTATATGGCGTCTTACCTACTGTGTCAGTGTTACTTGTCTGTACCGTGTCGCCCCCTATTGTGCGCGCTGTCTTGCATGATGTTCTATTGCGTGTGCTGTAATTGCCTTTCAACAGGGAATGTGTCTGCTGATATTGTCAATGAACGCGACGTTTTGCGTTGTATTACACATATGTCGTGTTGTATGTTGTTTGTGGCTTGTGCAACGACGATGTCTGTTGTACGTTGTGAATACAATAGTTGTGAGCACCGTTGAACGCTGCGAGTCTGGTCACTGTAAGACTGTAAGACTGTAAGATTCTAAGGCCAATATCGGTCATGTATGATTTCGAGCTTTTACGGCTAGACATCTTAATTCAAGGTACGTTTTTTTCGGCTACTAGTCGCTTATTCTTGACGACCTCGATGTGAAGGTCGAAAATTCGAATAGAAAACAATAAGCGACTGGTAGCCGAAAAAGCATACTTTGAGTTAAATGCCGGCCGCCGAGCAGTCGGTGCTTGGTGCGGTTGGACGCTGTGATTTTGGACGTTGTGAGTTTGTATGGATGTGAGCTTGTACGCTGTGACTGGCCGTAACCGGGTGTCGGTCGCCGAGCAGTCGTCTGGGGATGCAGTTGGTTGTTGTGAGTTTGTACGTTGTGAGTTTGCACGCTGTGAGTTTGTCCGCTGTAACCCGCCGTAACCGGGTGTCGGTCGCCGAGCAGTCGGCTGGGGGTGCGGCTGGGCGCGTGCCTCGTGTACCAGAAGACAGACAGGGAGACCATGGTGGAGATACAGGAGTCGGTCCGTTCGCGCACCGTGTACATTCTACAGACTGGCAGCAAGTGAGTGTCGCCCGCCCGCCCGCCGCCCCCGCCCCCGCCCCCGTCACCGTTAGTAGCTCAAACACAGCCACCGCCAGCGAAACTATGGCGGGAACCCGCACCCACCGCTATCAAAACTATGACGGAAAATCCCACCATTGCCCATTAGAAATTATCAGCATAGCCAAAATCCACACTGACACCCACCGCCCTCGTAACGAAAGCGGAAAAAACGCCCTACGCCAACAGGACTCTAGCGTGAATGTGTATAAGTAGAGCCCAGGCCCACAACCGCTGTCCCTTTTTCTTTGAAACTATCGCGAGAACGTGAGTAGGTAGATACACGGACAACGTTTTATCACCTTACAAAGAACTTCATGTCCTTACGATTGAGTCGATGCATGCACGACCATCAACCACGTTAGTCAGAGAAAACGCACAGATAAGTTTACTTCAGCACCGGCCTGTATGGAGAAGTAGTTTGGAGGCATGGTTGTGGGTGTTTAATGACAGACCGCAATATATAGGTGGAAACTGTGGAACGAAGATGTGGTGACCGAAAAGAAAGCAATATGTGACCGACTGCATTATAAGTGAAGTGCGAGAATGTGCTCATATGGTTTACTCGCGGCAGTTGGGTTTCGTTGTCATTAATTTCGTTC
The DNA here is from genome assembly GCF_019059575.1 of Amphibalanus amphitrite. Taxonomy (NCBI): domain Eukaryota; kingdom Metazoa; phylum Arthropoda; class Thecostraca; order Balanomorpha; family Balanidae; genus Amphibalanus; species Amphibalanus amphitrite. The sequence continues at coordinate 451,749 of NW_024881993.1, forward strand.
TTGTTTACCCCCAGGAGAGAAAACGCCACTCTGTTATGAAGTTGAGGGATGGGAGAAAGCCTTCCATTTTAAAGATATAATAAATGCTTGAGCTATCGCAGGGAAAAGGAAGCCATGATGCGTTACTGGAGGACATATTGAGCTCATAGTTGTGACATTACGATGTTATAGCGAGACGAACAATGCTTTTTACATTTTTATTACGAGCGAAATACCCGCGATGAGACTCGCAGAACTAGCGCAATGGGACGTCAAAATCAAATACCAAATTATTAACCAACATAACCGCGGTAACAGTCTGAGGGCTATATAATCAACAGCTGATAACCGATAACGCAACATAACATACTACATCTGATTGCGCCGTGTTCCCAACTCCTAGCATCACTCCATCCCGGCCCAAGATTACTAAACTCAGATCCCGCCAGCGAGCGAGTGTGCGTGCTCTGAGTGTCCCCGGCTCACCTATCCACGGGGCGGGGGCGGAGGAGCGGCGGGCGGGCCCGCCGGGCTGTTGTGGCGTGCTCTGACACAGTAGAGAGATGTTGCATGCAGGTGTCTGCTTCTCTTCCCTGTCTGCTAGTGCTGACTGTGTGTGTGTGCCTCGTGGCCTGTGTGCGTGTGTCTGGTCTGTGTGTCTGTCTCACTAATACAGCGCGGTGGTCCACCCCTTCTTCCTGCTCTAATTATCTTTCCCTTCGTCTTTTATTTCGTAATATTTTGTTTTTTCTTTGATCTTTTTTTCTCACCTCTTTGTTCGTCTTTTCTTTGCACTTCACCTTCCTTTCATCCCTACACCCTTCCCGTTCCTTTTCATGCTTCGCCACATCGTTCTTTTCCCTCTCCTGGCGCTGCTGCCTCCTCCGTGCCATTTTGGTCCCTCCCTCGACGACCGAGGCGGCGCTTTCGTTTGATCTGCGCCACTCACACAGTCGCCGTCGCCCTTTCCGGCATGTTTCTCCTATAGGAGGCTGGATCGTAAGCTGGTGGAAATCCAGATCGGAAAGTTTGCCAACAAGGAGACTCAGCTGGAGATAATGCACTCGCTTCGCGACCGAGATGTCTATATCTTGCAGACAGGAGGGATCATGTAAGATATTGACGGAGGGATCATGCAAGGATCATGTAAGATATTAACGGAGAGATCTAAAGACATAACCGGTGCGAATACTGTAGGATATGCCCGGCGGGGTCCCATAAGGGTAAACGGGAGCTTGTGCTCGTTCTCAGGAAGTAAAATGAAAGTTGCAACAGCTTCATATTTCAAATTTTTGCCGAGCTTGGGGTGATAACGTCGGGAAATTCGTCCGTTTTTTTTCGGGGCGGGGGGAGTGCTGGGAGTCACTGTCCTTCCTTCACGTCATAGTTTACCATACTGATCGATTCTTCCATCATTGTGGCTGCTATGCTATTCGGTGTTTAAATGTGGCTATCGTCGCTTTGTTTCCGCACGTTCGGTCAACTTACTGTTCCCATTTGTTTGGTTCTGCTCGTTACGACATTGCTATGTGATTTGCTCTTATGGACTTTGAGCATTGATGCCCGAGCTAGAGCTTACTTAGTTCACCATTCGCGGTATGTTTTTTTCAGACGCAGTGTGCTTGGTTAAATCTGTGCTGCAATTTAGGATAAATGCGTTATATTGCTCATTTCTCGCTAAAGGGACAGTTAAGCGTTTTCGCTTCACTACAGTGCTTAGTATTTGCCGCTTTAATATGCATCAAGCGTTGACCTACGACTAAGTGTTGCATAGTTAGCTGGGCAGCAGCTTTGAGTGCACTAACGGGACTTTATGGATGGACTAATACTAAATCAATGATTTTGGCCTTTCGAAGAGCATGGCGAGTTTCATTGACTAAGTCAACCGGCAACTTTCTCTGAAGCTATAAACTATCACGAGGGATTAGGTAGCTCATAACTGGCAATGAATGATGTCAGTAGCTGCGGCATTTCATGATTCCGAACAAAGCCTTTTCAAATTATGCTAAGTTCATTAACTTGTGCTGTTGTTTAGACGGCGTGCGCTTCAGCTGTCTCTTCTGGTAAAGATGTCCAATTCTGAATTCACGTGATGAGAAATCGTAACCCTCTTACCATATTGCACAATAGCTTTTTCACTCTAGTCAACTGCATCAATAAGCTTGATAGATCAGTTGGCATGCCGATCCAGATAGGAACTTTGATTTGTTTTGTAGTTCACGATTTGACCGCCTCCTAATTCTGTGGTTGATACTGTCTTAGATTTCGTGGTCGAACTGCATGAAGCGGGCCGTGATCATGATGCGCACTGCGCAGTCTCCATTGACCGGATGGAGCTCATGAGTGGCAATTTGGGCATTGTTCGGCTGCAAGTGGCGCCCGTGTTCAGGGTGACCCCTACCGCCCAAGGGCGGATCAAGGGACTAAGGGAGTGACAACGGGTCTCATCGTTCAAATTACGGTTATAGCAAGTTAAAGCTAAATGAGCGATTGCTAGCCTCGGCATATGGGTTCTCGATGTGTGTACACTGGGTTCCTCATTTAGGTAGGATTGCGTCTGCGATCCGATCCGTTCTCTATCGATCGATCGTTTAATTAGCTTTCAGATAAGATACCAAATTTAATTAGTCCATCATTTCCTTAGATTACTGATTAATTGTGACAAAATGTTGAATGAATCGCGCGCAGTGGGGCAGGGTTACCGGACGGCTTTGGCGGGGCTCTTTGAAATGATTTTGCATTAGCGCGTAAAATTGGCATGGCATCGAGGGTATCACAAATCGTGTGCTAATTGTCACAGTTTTGAGCCCTACGTCTATTGTCTTATCACTTTTCGTCGAATAAATCGTAAAATTATTTTTCAGTAGCATGATGAGAAGTACCAGTTATTATCAGTCGTCAGCCATCATCAGTCATCACCAGAACATTCTAGCATCTTACTTCTAGCAAAACCCTCTCTCACCGTGTACCCCCCCCCCCTTCCCACTTCGCGCTGTTCTTGACAACAGGGACGTCAACAACTCCATCATGGAGCTGCTGGTGATGGCTTACGCCTGCAAGACGTCCTCAGCTCGCAACATCATCGGCGTGATCCCCTACCTGCCGTACAGCAAGCAGTCCAAGATGCGGAAACGGGGCTGCATTGTCTCCAAACTGCTCGCCAAGATGATGTGTGAGTGAAAGAGAAGGACAGTTGGATAGAGGGAGGGACAGTTGGATAGAGGGAGTAGGAGAGAGAAGGAGAGAGGGAAAGAGAGAGTTGGTGCTGCTCTGACGTCTGCCAGTTGTTGAAGTAGCAAACTGAGTGCTACTTTGCTACGTCGTTGTTCACTGTCGCAGTGGCGTATCCAGGGGGGAGGCCAAGAGGCCATGGCCTCCCCCTTTGGGATCAGACATGCAAGTGTCACTTGAGCGCAGTGACGTACCCAAAGCCCAAGGGGGGCCACGGGAGCCCCTGAGGTCTAAGGATAACTCAGGGGGACCAGCGTGACGAAGGCGTTCTGGGTCTCCCTGCCTTAATTCCAGTACTAGACAGCACGTCTTTTACTCGGAAGAAAAAACGAATATCAAAGAGCGATTTCTATCACAGTGACGAACACAGAGGGCCCCTAACTACCTGAGAGCCCCTGGCTACCTGAGGGGGCCCCCTGGTTACCTGAGGGTCCCCCTGGTCACCTGAGGAGCCCCTGGTTATATGACGAGCCCCTAGTTACCTGAGGGGCCCCTGGTTATCTGAGGGGCCCCTGATTGTCTGAGAGATTCCTGGTTGTCTAAGGGACCGTCTGGCTACCCGAGGGGCCCCTGGTCACCTGAGGGGCCCTGGTCACGGGACCCCTGTTTACCTGAGGGGCCCCTGGTTACCTGAGGGACCCCTGATTATCTGAAGGACTCCTGGTAAAGGACCCCTGGTTACCTGAGGGGCTCCTGGTTACCCGAGGGGCCTCTGGTTACCTGAGGGGCCCCTAGTTACCCAAGTGGCCCCTGATCCCCTGGATGGCCCCTGGCCAGTCATCTGAAGAAGCCCTGGGCACCTGAGGGGCTCATGTTTACCCGGGGAGTACCTGGCTATCTGAAGGGCCTCCGCAGTCACATGAAGGCCCTTAGTTGCCCGAGGAGCCCGTGGTATAACCGGCCCCTTATTATCAGAGAGTCCCCTGGTCACGGTAACATGACCGGGCCCCTGATCAATTGAAAGGCCCCTGCAGTCACCTGAGAGGCCCCTGATTACCTAAAGGGCCCCTGATCACATGGATTTAATGGCATAGCCAGGGGCGAGGGGACACGTGTCCGTTATATGGTTTAGGGTCCCCTCGGGCCCGAGGGGCCCACCGGCGCCTCCAAGGGCCCTATACCAGCGCGTCTAACGGCCACTTACCAGCGACTGAGGGCCTCTTACCGGCATCTGAGGTTCTCTTGCCGGCCTATGAAGGGCCACAAGTAACTTTTAGGGCCCCATACATGCCAATGACGGCCCCTACCAGCGTCTCTAAGCCCTAAGGCCCCCACAACGGTGCCTGTGTGGACCCCACACCAGCGCATCTGACGGCCTTTCACAGACACGTCTGAGGGACCAACACCGGCGACTCTGAGGGGCTCGCTCGCTTCGCTTCTTCATAAAAGACTGTGCATTTTATGCACATTTCTCAGACAAAATAATACTTTTATCTCATCTGCCAATTTTCCACCTTTTCTCAGGGCTTAGACAGACAGGCAGACAGTGAGACAGACAGACAGAGGGGCCCGTCCGCAAGGGGGACCGGACCCACTGTGCCCAATCTCCCACATCGAAATGTTATGGATACGTCCCCGCCTGGGTTGACAGTGGCCCCCAGGTAACCCGGGGCCCCTTCGAGAGCAGGTTGCCCCTCCTGGGCGAAATCCTGGGTACGTGCACGGTGCATGCTTGGGTGTCCCAAGATAAACGACCGTCAAAGCCTTATCCGAAGTACTGGCCCAAACTGAAGACAATGTGGAGCCCTCTGAGGCCATTGTGAGGCCCTCTGTGACCAGCGTGAACCCTCTGAAGCCAGCGTGGGGCCAGCTGTCATCTGACTTCAGACGCTGGTGCTGGGCCCTCAGAAGCCAGCACGGGGCCTTCATAGGCTGGCGTCGGGCCATTAGAGGTCACTTCGAGGGCCTCGGCAGCCATACTTCAGATCGTATGCATGTTTGAGCCCCCTGAGGTAAGAGTGGCCCTTAGAAGCCGGCGCGGAACCCTTAGAGGGCAGCATGGGCTTCTAGAGACCGGCGGTATAGGGCCATCAGACTGACTCAAAGGCTCCCAAGAGCCAGCGTGGGGCCCTGGGAGGTCAGCAATAGCATGGGTCTCCTGAGGCCATTATGGGGCCGGCTGAGGCCAGATTCGTTCACTCTGTTGCCGAAGAGGGGCTTTCCGAGGTCAGAATGAGCCTTCAGAGTTTTTAGATTGCCAAGTGTGCCTAAAAACTAAAAAGGCTCCCTCACATGGCGAAAGTGGCAAAGAACCGCACCTGTGCGTGGATTAAGTATGCTACCACTGGGGCCCCTAAGGTAAGGGTGGGGCCCCTTGAGCAGGTTTGGCCTCCCCCTTTTCAAGATCCTGGATACGCCACTGCACTGTCGTGCTTTGGTACTCTCGTAATGTGATTATAACTGGTAATAGCTAATCACGTATGGCTACTTACGAGAACATTTATCGAAGCTGGGCAGGGCTACTTACATATGTATGGCTGTACTTGCAAGGGGCTCTTAAATGCCCTAATAGGGCCTATGCATAGTTTAAGAAGCTTAATTATTGCTTGACGACTGATTTGCTTGCTGTAGGCAAAGCGGGTCTGACGCACATCATCACGATGGACCTCCATCAGAAGGAGATCCAGGGATTTTTCGACTGCCCCGTGGACAATCTGAGGGCGTCGCCGTTCCTGCTCAACTATATCGTCGAACAGGTACGAACCGGGAAGAGGGCGTAAGAAGGGAGAGGAAAGAAGGAGAAGGGAGAAATGCTAGAGTGAAAAGGAGAGAAAACACTGAGATCAGGGAATAGAAGGAAATGTCGTGGGATGTGGGAAGAGAACAATTGATAAGAGCAACAAATTAACTGAGAGTGGTCAATCACCTGTGTACAGTCACTCCATACCAGTAAAACGCCTTTTGGGCGAAGAACGAGCGAGCGAGTTAGTGAGCCCTGCACGTGCGCAAGGGCGAGAGGGTACTTCCAACTGGCTTGTGCAAAGCACCCTTCTAACCGGTCGCTAGCGGTGTGCCAAATTTGAACACAATCGGCCCAGCCGTTCCTGAGATCTGGAAGCGGCATTCTGCACGTGCAAGCGGGGTCCAAACTGACTTTTGCACGGCACCCTACTAACTGGTCCCCAACCGTGTACCAAATTTGAACGCAATCGGCCCAGCCGTTCTCGAGATCTGGGAGCGCCCCCTGCACGTGCGCACGTGCAGTAGCACCCCAACCTTAACACATGCAGATGAATTATCTGATGGAGACCTAACTGTGTACCGAGTTTCAATTCAATCGGCCCAACCGTTGTGCCGTTATTGAGGTTGCAATTTTGGGGGTTCTTAAAAAATGTCCAACTTTACCACGCGCCACGTGCGGTGGTTGGCATGAACGCATGGTGGCCATCTCACCACAGAACTTTTACGTCCAAATGACATTCAGTAAAGAAGACCGCTTGTCAATCGGATGTCCCGTTCCTAAGATATTAGATTTTGAAGAGCGTCCCCACGGCCGGCCGCTCATACTCAGGATTTTCCCTTAATTCAATATGAACTCGCTCGCTCGCTGCGCTCGCTCGCTCGTAATTAACATTCCTGACCGGAATCTTGCCCACCTTACAATGACCTGACCTGACACCGGCAGATCCCCGACTACCGCAACTCCGTGATTGTGGCCAAGGACCCGGCCTCCTGTAAGAGGGCCACCTCGTACGCCGAACGACTTCGCGTCGGTAAGTTTCAACACGCCTCGTGTGAGGCGAGAGAAGCTAGGGGGCAGGAGTTGTTGCAACGCGAAACTAGCGCATTACTTCTGTTGGGCGTTGACTTGCATTTATTGCTCACTATGCAATAAATGCGAAACGTCGAGCAGTGCTTGATTTCCGCTCATAACCATTAATCAAAGTTCTAAACACATGAATATTTAGTCTGAAGGCCTCCCAAATCACTTAACATTTTTTATCAATCTCATATACTTTATTAGATTTATAAGTGTATGCTTGTCTCACAGGCTCTTCTGTTCAGGCTCACCCACTTTACCCTCCTCTCTCCTCCCCCCTCTACCTCTAGGAATTGCCGTCATCCACGGCGAGGCCAAGACGCGTTTCGATGACGACTACGAGGACGCGGACGAAGACGGCGATGACGGCCGTACGTCACCGCCGCCGCTGCCGGCCAGGCAGCAGGGCCGCCTGCACTCGTCCGTCTCCATGTCGGTAGGTGGAGAGAGCTGGAGAGAGTGGAGAGAGGGAGAGAGAGTGGTGGAGGGGATGTGCCATGTATCGATGAGATAAAATTATGTATGGCAGCTGTGGCATTGAGTGGGTGCGTATGTGTCTGTTTGATGTTCTGTGGCTGAATGTTCGATGTCTGTGAAATTTGGGAGGGAAGTCGGCACAGAGGCAACCTTTCGGTGCCGAGGACGTTATTGTTTAAACGAATGCATTTTTGCATTGAATGTTATGTGAATTTCGACGGCCACTTCTTGTGGCCCATCATCTTCTCGAGTCGCTTCTGTACCGTTGGGTTTGCGGCTGTTCCTGCGCAGTATACTCGTAAGCAGCTTATCCCCGTGAATCTGCCATGTCTTCGTGATAGACTGAGTCCCGTCCTGTTAATAACTCCCTCTTTTCAGTTGTTACCCTCACCGTGCGCGCGCTATTCTGGTCTCTATTGCTTTGCTCTGGTGTTGTGTTTCCGTTCCATTTTACTATGTTTATGCGCTCTGGGATGTCCTGTCACATGGGAGTGGGTGTCCTGTCCTAACCTAATCTGGGCTCTGAAAGGGAGATGGTACTCCGCATCGTTCCTACCCAGGCCTGAAGGCAGTTGGGTGGCGGACAGAACGCTGTCTTCAAGCTGTTTAGTGATTTAACCTTGTCTGGCCGAAACTTGCCGAGGCTTTTCTTCCCTACCTGTGTGCGCTCAAGACATATTCCTCCGTGCTCTTAGGGGCGGACAAGATGGATAGGGTATTACAATTAATGACCTGACATAGCATAATACGGCCAACGTCCATTGTTCTATTATTCTCTTCCCTGTTCCACGCAGTCTTATCCCACAAAACCCTTTCCTCTACTGAGAGATCCTGTCGTATCCACATCCCTCCTTCCCACTGCGCCATGTCCATGCCTATTGCCTAACTATTTCCTGATCCACGGTCCACCTTACACTGTCTTACCATCTGCCCTCCCCATTTCCCACCTTACCGTCGCCGTGCCCTAGTCGGCCTTAGCCTAGCCGTGCGAACGGACTCTCTGGTCGCCGATACCCCCATATCACCGCGCTGACCGTCGCCGGCGCCCGCCGCTGCACCCCAGTCGTTTATGGAGCGCTCCGAGCCTGGCGCCGAGCCCGGCCCCGTCACGGCCGCTGCCGCCGCCGCCGCCGCCCTGCGCCGCGGCCGCCCCCGCCTCCGTTCAGCGGCCTCCGTCTGCTTCGTGAGTAGCCGCCCCCGCCCCCGCCCCCGCCACAGAGGGGACCGCCCACCGCCGCTCACTGGTTCCGCGGTGGCATTGGCGGCGGCGGATGTTGATGTTATTATATTAATTTATGTGATATTACGTCAGTTTAGGACTAGATAATTAAGAAAACATGATGCAGACAGCTGAGTCCTTATGACTCAGCTGTCTGTACTCAGCTGACCTTACTCAGCTGTACGATGTGGCATTACGATGTGTTCATGACCATAGGCGTATCTACATCTATCTACATCTATCTATCTGTAGTTATGTGTAGGAGGTTCCAAGGGGTCTGCGAACTAACGAATGCTAACACATGCGTGGGAAGTAGTGGAAACCTGGCAATTGGGCAAAAAGGTCTTCTCGACGTTTCCAAGGCGTTTTGCTCTTTTAGGTTGCCAGGAAGCGGTTAACCTCTAGAATCTTTAAAAAAAACTTCGGGCGGTCTAGTTATTTCATAAAAGGGCAATAACCCTCTCGGATGCTTGGCCCTTGCTTTCATCGTTTGGACAAAGGCGTTATTTGGTCGCCAGCACGCGAGTTTTGTGAGCTGCTTGGGGTTGTGATTTCCATCGAGTTGCTTTCCGGGTTGCCGAGTTGCTGAGTTTCTGCATTGCTGAGTTGCTCTTTCGCATGAGCTGGGCGGGAGCGGCAGCACGATTCGGTGTGATCTTCGGGAGGGAGGGGGGGGGGGGTCCGCGGATGGCTTAGTGCTCCAACCACGCTATTAACCGTTCGGTAGGCGTTTGTTCGAGGTAGTTTCTAGCATATGACTAACACATAAAATGTTTCACGACTAGGACGAAGGCTAGGCTACGAGATCGATTGTGTTACTTCCAAGCGGCTTTGCGTTGTTAAGGACAAATGTTCGGTTTAGAGAATATATTAACGCTTTCGGCCTAATTAGGACCATCCCAATTTTCTGTCCTAAATTAAATATTGTCTTCTCTTAAATAGAAACTGTTGGTAGCTCAGCTTTTCAGCTGTCGTACTCCCTTATGTATTATTTCCGACGTGGAACTGTGGCGTACATTTTAAAAATAAAGTTGATAGAGTCGTGCTCTTATATATCTGTACAATAGGCGCAGTTTGACGTACTAATCTGGAGCAGTCGGGAAACATATCGTACCCTGATCCTCAGACTGCTCCTTGTTCTATCAGTCATGCTTCCGTGTCCTTTCATCGGCTTCCATCCATTTCTAACTAACCTTACGCGACCCTCAAACTGGCCACCCTGAACCACTGAGCCGTAGCTTCGTACGTGGAAGCGGATTTATTTGAAGTTCTAACATGCTTTTGGTTTCTTTGGTTGCTTACTTTAATTTAGTCCATCGTTTGGCTCGTTTTGGCCTTTTTTCTTCGGCTTTAGTTTGATGTTGGGCGTGGGCTTTGGGCATTTATTGTGTGGCATGGCCGTTGGACAATTTGTATTTCATCTACACAAAGATAATGTGTGTTATGATGAGCCATAATGGATTGTGTGTGAGGGTGCGTTTGTCTTTTTATATTGTGCTCATGTGATTGCAGATTGCATAAAAAGTGACATGTTGCCTATGGTGACGGGTTTGTTTCCAAGTTCGACGTGTGACTTTTTCAAAGTCGGTGATCATCATCATGTGTAGTGATAAATTGATAACTGTCTGATGTAATATCGTTCACAGGGTTCAGGGTTCAGCCGCAATGTGACTTCTCCTCAGGTCATGGAGCTTACCTTGGTCCTGCATGCATGTAACTCATGTATCTCGTGTGTCTTCGCTAAACCAAGCCCTCCTGCTTCCTCACATAACTATAGCCTCCTCTCGTTCCAATATCGACTCGTCCGCACACGTGTGACCTCCCCCGGGCCGGCAGGGCGAGGTGGACCCGTCCCGCATCATGTCGGTTGGAGTCACCGGCGTACCGATGCAGGCTGCCAAGGAGAAGCCGCCCATCTCTGTGGTCGGCGACGTCGGTGGCAGGATCGCCATCATGGTGGTGAGTGCGATGTCATCTGTGGGATCAATGACGTCATGCGGGTTGACTGTTGAACTCTTGAATGAGCCTTGTCACGTGTCTTCAGAATGGGATCGTGCAAGGGCAGATGTGATCGAGTCAGGTCAAGTGTGAGGGAATTCGAGAGCGTGGGATTAAAAGTAAAATTATCATGAGGGCTGATGCTACTAGAGTATTATGGCGTATTCGAGATAAGTTAAGAACGTTTTGTGATTTTTCTATGAGGTGGTTAAAGACTAAGACAACTCCTCCTGCGGTAATTTCAATTTTCACTGAGGGGAACTTAGTTGCCCTCGTTTGTTGTTGTTTTTTTTTTTTTACTGAGTTCGCTCTAACCGCTGTTTCCTCCTTTGCAGGATGACATGATCGACGATGTGCGCTCGTTTGTGGCCGCCGCTGAGATGCTGAAGGAGCGTGGCGCCTACAAGATCTACGTGATGGCCACGCACGGACTGCTGTCGGCCGACGCGCCGCGCCTCATCGAGGAGTCGGCCATTGATGAGGTGAGACCGTGGCGCCACCCTTAAATAGCAAAGGTCAGAGGCACATGGCTCTACAGGCGTGTCCTGTAATGTCTTCTCGTTACATCTATGCTTTGCTGTTTGTGTTCCTGCAGTGCCACCAGACCTAATTTCGACGATTTGTACATATTGATCAGCCGGACGTTGTCATCTTTGTTGATTATTTCATTGAGCTTATCGTTGATGTTAAAATGACAATCAGGAGCCTTCGATGTTATCAATATTTACACGCTAACCAACTCTTAAAAGCTCACATTCGCTGGTGCTGCCTTGATTACCAGACCCTACCGTCATCTGACTTCTCTCCACCTTCTCCCCCTTTGCAGGTGGTGGTGACCAACACGGTGCCGCACGACGTACAGAAGATTCACTGCCACAAAATCAAAACGGTCGACGTCAGCATCCTGCTCTCGGAGGCCATCAGGCGTCTGCACAACAAGGAGAGTCTCAGCTATCTGTTCAGGAACATCACCATGGAGGATTAGATGCGCTAGAGAGCGAGGGCTAGTGAAAGAGGGGATTGGAGTGCGAGGTATAGGGGGAGGAAGAAGAGAAATGTGAGGACTTGTCTGCTACCGGAAATCGACGAACGCAGGGAAATAAGAGAGAGGAAGGTAGCGAGACAGTAAAAAAGGAGGAGAGTGGAGGGCAGTGTAGAAAGATGAGAATCGTTTATGAGAGAGTGGTAGAGAGAACAGGGCGAGGTCGCCAGAGGGTATTCGCTACTCGTTTGAAGTGGATATGGCTGTCACTAGATGACGCCATCTGTGTAACTGGAGAAAATGAAAAGGCTGTTGTATTTGTGCGCGGCTTGCCGTATGTCGGGGTAGGACTAGGGGATGTTGCCAGATTTGACAGGTGTCACTCACAGTTGGAAGTGCCGGATTCTGGACTTCACGCTAAGTATACGATCTTAAGTATCGAGTTCTAAATTCCTCAGAGTATTGAGCATTTCAGATAGATCGAAAACCAACCGTCAAGTGCCAGTAAAAAAAAGTGGATCGAGTTGCATGCGAACATTCATGTTTGGGAAATATCGGCCGTAATTGACTCGTTATGATATGATCGAGAGGTAGTTGGACCCCATAAAACGAGCCCGTTGGAACATTGGAACTCGGCCAGGTGTTAGGGGGGTGTAGGTGGAATCCCGTGAGGATCCAATGGGATAGACTGGACTCCGTGAGAGTCCTGTAGGGTTAGTGGGACTTCGCTAGGATCCAGTGGGATCTGTAGGACTCCTGGATCGATGGGATCATTTGTAAGAGCACTTGGTCCTCTGATTGGGAAGAACAGTTGACATGTAGCGATGTCCTGTGCAATAGGCGAGCTAGGCAACGATCACCATCGGTTCTGACTGCGAGTGGTGCCATATAATTGTGGCGACAAATTGTGTCAGTAAATTTCAATGCAAGGCTGTTTTGCGGGAGGGTGATGGTTGAAAATGAGGTAGTGCCATTATTGACAATATTCCTGATATTTGTATGTCGGGCATCAGTGAAACTGTGGTCATTTGTGACGATGTCGTACGCGTACGTTGTCTGGGTAAATGCGTTAGGTTAGATGCACGCGTATTATGTTACATGTACTCTCTCACCATTTGCCTGACTTTTGTTACATTTGATTATCTGTCTACGGGGTATTGTGTCTGTATCGGTAGCTTAGTGACAACTTGTACTCGTTATGTGTTCTTTATAACCGTACTAGCGGGCAGACATACGCTTGGAAGTCTTAGAACTGCTTAGCTTCTGTGCACTGGCGATTCGATGCCGAGCAAAAATGTCGCATGTTATTCTCCTCGTGTCTTGTTTCCGCTATGGTACATCTAACTAATAAATGTATAATTTCTATTTTGCGTGTCGAACTGTCGAAGGGAGCGATCCTAGGTGGTCTCAGGGTGATAAATAGCGATCCTTTGCAGTCGAGATTATTGGATAGCGCTACCGATCCAATTTCACTGATGGTATGGCTCAGTCATTGATAACGCCTGTTGTGCACTCAGTCACTTTCTTCAGGATCAGCTACAGCAAATGTTGAAGTGAAGATAAAACTAGCACTGCTTTGCTAACTTCCTTCGTTATTTCCATTCCATTTCCATTCTGTTAAAATCGCAATTTACAGTGGTGGAGCGCCCCTGTTCCAGTTGTTACCATAGCAACCAGTCTAGCTGGTTCGTTGAGGTCGGCAGGTCGCTGGTAGCCCATGTCGATTTGGTCGGTACTAAATTTGCCCGCGATTTATCGATTTATTAGTCAATGCAGCTGGAGCGTGTTGTTAGTTGAACATAGGTTGTGATACATACAGGTGTAAATTAGAGATAGGCATCAATGTGACGATTCACCGTAAGATACAAGACATCAACGCTGGTTGGATGAGGTTGAGCAACGGCTAATCGTCTTCAGAGGACCAATTTAGTGCAAAGGTGAGCGATCTTCATATATTCAGATTAGGGGTATCTGTCATTGCCATCAATATTTGCTATCTGCCCTGTTCGGGAAACATGGCATCCACTTTGTGCATCTTTCCGTTTCCCTTTATTTTGCCACGTTTCAGTGCGACTTCCATCCTTGTTGATGTTAGTATGGGCAATAGGCATGTCATTGCTTGTATTCATTCCTAAGCATATAATGTGTGTCAATTGGAGTATAGTCATATGTCGATGTCATTGCCATCAATAAGTTCGCCCTGATCCTTCACTCTCCCCACCATTCACTCAGCTCACGTTACCACCGCTCCAACGCACGCCCCCGCTCTTTCCCGTGGGCAGATGGCGCGCAAACGCGATATGATCCAGATCCAGACGGAGGTGAGCACCCAGGAGGAGTGGGAGCAGGAGATCGCCAAGCCGGGCCTCACCGTGGTCGACGTGTACCCCGACTGGTGCGGACCCTGTTCCTCCATGGTTGGCATGCTGAAAAAGGTCAGTGTCTTGACGCGTCACTAAACCCCGCACCAAAAGACAAGCAACATTAGTCCACCGTTCTTTGATTTGTTAATAACAAATGACAATGACCTTGTGAAGGTATCATACAGGAGACTTCTAGAAGCCATCCGACAACCACACCAAACGAACTAAACAATAAAAACGTCAGGTTCACAGGGAACGAAACTCAAGATGATATTGATTGTGGTATGGTTGGTGATGACGGCGATGATTATCTCTTTACTTCCCTCCATCCTCTCTCACTCACTCTCTCCCTTCCCTCCCACCCCCAGATCAAGTTCGAGCTCGGTGACGACATGCTCAACTATGTGATCGCCCGTTCTGACGACATCGAGGCCCTGGAGACTTTCCGCAATCGCAGCGAGCCGCTGTGGATCTTCTTCGGCTCCGGCCAGCCGGTTTACCAGCTCCGGGGAGCCCACTCGCCGCTGCTCGCCAGGAAGATAGTCGAGGAACTGGAGAAGGAGAAAAAGGTGTGAATGGGGAGGGGAGTGAGGGGTGTGAGTGGGGAAGAGATGATGGAAAATGGATGGAGATTGGAGCTCTACAGCCTTCATTAGCGGACTTCTTTTAGCCGAGAGGAGTTGAGGGAATGGGAAAGATAACATAGCTAAAACTAAATATTTTGCATCATCCTAAATCCTTGGCAAGCATATGATGGATACCCTGACGTGTCAAATATCAATGCCGCACCGTATCATATCAAGGCTTTGTATCGCTTGGTGATGTACCATACCGTACCATAACATACTCGCCGTGCGGTACCGCACCTTGTGGTGCCGTAATCGGCGTCTCCTAGTGTGCGGTGAGATTCATTGCCCTGTCCTTCCGTGCGCTGTTCTTCCTTGCCTTGCCCCTGACTTTACCCGTCGCTCCACCCTCCACTCCTCCGTTCAGGTGTTAGCGGGCGAGGCCGAGCGTTCCGTCATCTCTCTCGTCTGCGACGCGCCGGCGGCCGTTCAGCTGCCGCCCGAAGTGGTCGCCGCCGGTGCCGATGATGATGAGGCAGCCGAGACTCTGAACGCGCGACGGTTGAGGTCGGAGGCGCGCGTGGCTCGAGCTCTGGCACCGTACAGTGTGCTGGTGGTGGCGCCGGCGGCCGCAGACAGGTTGGTGGACAAGAGGAGGGAGAGGTAGGGAGGGGAGTGGAGGGGAGAGAGAGAGGGAGGAAGAGAGAGAGAAAGAGAGAGCGAGAGAGAGAGAGAGCAGAGAGGGAGGGAGAGAGATGGAGAGAGAGGGGGAGGAAGGGAGAGAGAGAACGAGAGAGAAATGAGAGCAAAGACAGACACGCACAGACGGACGGATGAACAGACAGAAGAGTGCTGTAGTGAATCAATGATGCAGGCATACCAGCAGCATTATAGCATGTTTCAACTCTAACAAACAGTTGAATCACCATATCCAACAAAGCCCTTCTATGTCCTTGCGATACACCCAGTGACCCATAGCAATAGGACAATAGGTACTAAACGCTTACGCTTCTGTCACAGACGGGAGGAGATCCTCTCCCTCCTGGAGTCCCACGGCTTCACCATCGGCGCGGAGGTGACGAAGGAGCTGACTGAAGAGGAAGTAGACGCCCTGGTGGACCCACCACCGCCACCGCCACCGCCGGCTCCGGCTCCGGCGGCTCAGGAGGAGGGGGAGGGGGAGGAGGGAGAGAAAGGTTAGTGAAGCGGAGTGGGTGACGGGTTTTCGGGTAGGCTTGATGGAGAAGAGTTTGATTATGTTGTAGCTGCAGCATAATAGGGGATACATTTAACGCGTAATTTATGAGGCATTGGAAAACTTAACGCTAATCATAACGTCGCAGAAAATTAAAGCCAACGTATCGCTTATAAAATCCGAATTATCGACGACGGCATTCTTGCGACAATATCACACTGAGTAGCGTTTTGCTCTCTTCTCCGGTACCGTAGTAATTCTATATTTGGCCTAAAATACAGTATCTTACTCGGTGCCCCCCCCCCCCTCTCCCCTATCCACTAGCCGCCGAGGGAGAGGAGCCGGCTCCTGTAGATGGAGAGGACCCGGCCCCGGCAGAGGGGGAGGAGGCGCCTCCGGCAGAGGAGACGGAGGGAGGGAGCGCCGCCGCAGAGGAGGCCGGAGAGACAGAGCAGCAGGAGGGAGGGGAGGAGGACCCCGAGGTGGCGGCTCGGAGGGAGGCGGCCAAAGAGAAACTGAAGGAGGGAGAGGTGAGAAAATGGCGGGGCAAAGAAGGGGGATTCTGAGTAAGGGTGTGCAGAGTAACCGCGAAGACAGGCTGTCGCCTGTCGGATTTAGACAAGAGCTCGTAACGTTATGCCACATCGCGATGACTTTTGAGCAGCTTTTAGGACTGACGACTTATGAACTCTGCGTCGATCGTTGATGGATCTTTTGGGCTGATTTTGCTTACATCAATTTTTATCAAAAAGTTCTCAATGTGTCGTTCGGTACTTTGTTGCTAGCTTTATGCGTCAGTTCAGTGCGCCTTTATTGTCTCCCTTGTATTCTCGGCACTGTCTCCTTTATGTATGCTCAACGCTGTCCCCTCCCCTCTCTCCCGCAGTGTGCTCTTCTGGCGCTCAAAGACTCCGAATTCAGCGAGCAGAATCCCTACCGCTGGCTGACGCTCTACCTCGGCCACGCACCAGCGCCGCCACCCGACTCCGAACCTGTAGTTCCACCTTCGGCCGCTGGAGGGCAGCAGGAGGAGGGCGATTCTCCACCAGACACCGAAGCTGCAGCGGAACCCGAGCCAGAGCCTGAAGCGGACGAATCCCAGCCACCACCAGAACCAGAGTCGGCACTGGCAGATCAACTACGGGAACTTCTCGTGGAGGCGGCCCCTGCGGTGTTCAGCCCTGAAACTATCCCCGGCCAGCAGGCGGCTCTGAGGAGGTATTTCCCTGAGCTGTACCGGGCGCCGGAGCCGGCCCCTGCCGCCGTCTCGACCGAACCGTCTCCGCCGGCCAGCCGACAGGTGGCGCTGGCAGTGTTCGCTGGAGATCGAGAGGACGTGGCGGAGAAACTGAACGAGGCCGGGTTCGCGGTGCTGCACTCGGGAGTGGGAGAGATGACAGAGGAGGTAGGTATCGGGGTGAGGGATAGGTCAGCACCGGGAATAGTGTTCAGAAAAAGGGGAAGGGGAAAGTGAATAGAGGTTTAAGAGGTAGTTGGTGGGGGCCACAGCGAACAGTTAGCCTGGCTGGTGGTTAATGATTGCCAGTCTTTCGTAAGACGGAAGACAGGTAGTGATTTCACTATTTCCCCACCAGGTGGCAGGCAGGTAATCATTTCCCCATTTTACCGCCAGTTGGCAGGCAGGTCAGGTGGATATTTCCTTATTATCCCGCCAGGTGGCAGGCAGATGGGTTCTTTTCTTTTCTTACCTCTCTATTGTCCCGCCAGGTGGCAGGTCAGCTGGTGGCGCGTCTGGAGGGAGGCGAGAGTCAGCTTCCGGCGCTGGTGGCGACACCTGTGCTGGCGGCGGCCTTAGCCTCCGACGGTGGCGCCGCCCTGGCGGCCATCGCCAACCTGGATCCGCTATACCTCTCTGACAATCCGGGTGAGTGCGAACCAGACAGGTGGAGCACGAACATATTTTCCATCTCTGGGAAGAGAGAGGAGCACAAAGGAAAAATACTTGTCTGCCAGTGCTTATTTGGATAGAGGCACGCCTTGTGACCGACGTTCCCCTTTGTTTGCATTACAGAGCAGGCAGAGAAGGACGCTCAGCTAATTTTCTCCTCCTGGGGAGTGGACATCGGCTCCCTGCTAGTGGACGGCGCAGGAGGAGGAGGCGGAGGAGGAGAAACCCCAGGAGAAGGAGCCGAGACGGCGCCGGAGGGAGCAGCAGACACAAAGGCAGAGGGAGGGGAGGGAGAGGCCGAAGGAGGAGCGGGAGGAGGTGAGACAGTGGCGGAGGGCGAGGGAGAGGCGGAGGGCGCAGCGGCGCAGGACGCGGCTCCCGAGGATACTCCCGCTGAGGAAGCGCCCGCTGAAGATGCACCTGCTGCTGAGGAGGCTCCCGTCGCCGAGGAAACGCCGGCGGAATAGGTGGCGCTGGCGAATGGATATAGGTGGCACTGTTGTTCCAAAACGGTGACACTGTTGGTTGGCGTTTAAAATACCCAAACGGCTAGTCATGCTCAAAGTGGTATCAGGTATATTCGATGTTACTCGGAGATATATGTATATGCGAGTGCGGTGTAGCCAGTGCAAGACCAGTCACCAACGATGTCGGAAAACTCATTCAGCTTTACTTTTATCCGAATGCCATTCACATAGTCGGAATAAAGTTCATACAAGGGAAGCGGTATAAAGTAAACCCGCGAACTAAAATGGCTCGACTGTTATCAATATGGTTCTGATAGAGAGAGCACAAAGTGGATCCAAGTTGATCTTCTAGATGACTGATGAAATACATATAAACATAGCAGATACATATTCGCAATTTTTCGTAGGGATGGTTACAAAACTGTCACTCGGCGCAAGTTTTACGAAGCTATTCCGGTCATCTATAATTCAACTCATTACCTAATCCTCATGTTGATGATATTGGACATGCTAGGAAAATAAACGCACCAACTACCTTCCAACAAATCGTTTGTCTAAAATCGTTATAAAACCGTTAGTCGTAAGTATAAATCGTAAATCATCAATCGTCGTCAAATGCGTAAATTGTCCGATGCTTTGCTTAAGTATCTTTCTCAAGAGTCAGCATACAAACTACCAGGGCCAGTAAGTACTAGTATAGCCTGTCAGAATAATAGCAAACGATTTTATACGCGATTTGTATTTTATTATCGATTAACGATCATCACAAAGAATGCTTTTAGACTAACGATTTGAGAAACATAATTGCTGCATATATTTTCATTAGGTATCCCTCTCTTAGCCAGGATGACATCAGTCTGACAAAAACAGCAGTGCCAGTCTAAAGACAAATATATTAGCATCGATCTGACATCAGATTTGAAGAACAGACAAATTGCTGACCAAAGTTACTTTATACGAACGTCGTCCACGAAATTTGGCATGGCCACGCGGGAAAAAAACGACCGCTGGCGTCAAAAATAATAGGGACATGCCCAACCAAGGCTATTATATAGTGCCCAACTAATATTTGCACATCAGCTTTTTTCATTTGCATGATGAAAGTTGTTGGCAACTTTTCTGAAAAAAATAACCTCAGTGGGCGATTTTTTATGCTGGTAAAACTCATAGAGATCTTATATACATATCATAGAGATGTATATAAGATCTCTATGGTAAAACTAGCCTCCGATCTTATACCATGCCGTCCCTTGAGTTATTCGCCGCTAGCATAGGCGGCGGAACTGGGGGGGGGGGGCACCGGGGCACCGTGCCCCCTTAAATTCTGCAAGGGGGACACCAATAGCAAGGTGCCCCCCTTAAATTTGATGTATTAGTACCAGGGGCGGATTCGGGAAAACTCTCAAGGGGAGGATCATGAATCGAAGTGGTGCCCCTACCTATACCCAAAATTAAAACCTCAACGGGTTTCCGTCACTTAATTTTGGTGGTGCCGTACTTTCAGTTGTTTTATTTTCTTTATTTTTGGTTAGTCATGTGATGACTGGTGCCCCTGCTAGGCCGCTGGTGCCCCTGGAAAGACTGTGGTACCTACCTACCCTGCCCCCTGACAAGCCTACGGTGGGCCCTGACATGACTGAGGTGCCCATGGGCCCTGACAGACCCGTGGTGCCCCTGACAGGCCTGTGGTGTTCTTGCTAGGCCTGTGGTGTCCCTGGGCCTTGGCAGGTCTGTGGTGCCCCTGGCGAGCCTGTGGTGCCCCTGTTAGAACGCAGGTGCCCTTGACAGGTTTGTGGTGCCCCTGACAATCCTAAAGTGCCAACGACAGGCTTGTGGTGCCCTTGACAGGCCCATGGTGCCCTTGCGAGGCCGGTGGTTCCCCTGCGAAGCCGATAGTGCCCCTGACAGGCCTCTGGTGCCCCTGGCAGGTCTGTGGTGCCCCTGGAAGACCTGTAGTGCTTTTGCTAGGCCGATGGTGCTCCTGACAGGCCTGTGGTGCCACTGACAGGCCCGTGGTGCCCCTGCTAGGCCTGTGGTACCCCTGGCGGGCATGTGGTGACCCCAGGCATGACCCATGTGACCTCCCCCCTGGGATTCGCCACTGATTAGTACTGCGATGGCTTCTTGGGAATTTGATACATGTAGGATAAATGGAATTTATCAAACGACAATAAGGAAGAGACAAACACATAGGTACTTGAGGATCAGCTTAAAGTTAACCACACATGCGGGGGTGAACTGCCATTTTCGTTTAGTAAACAAAAAAATAAGATTAAAAAAATCATCGTGCCAGGGCTGTGACGAAAAATAAGTGGCCTAAATCCGATGAGAAAACAGGATTTGGGGGTACCTAGGTTTGGCTCCTTGAGCTGGTGCCCCCCCCCCCCCTTGTCTCAAATCGTTCCGCCGCCTATGGCCGCTAGGCACGCGAAGATTCACAAAATGTAGGTGCTGATTTTTTATGGTTACATTTTGGACAAATTAAAAACATGTTATTTTCTATCGACAGTCATTGAATGCCCAGTGCCCATTGCGAAAAGCGAGGTTAGAAGAGTTCAGCCTGATGTCACCCTGTTGCCCGATGTCCGGCACGTGGAGCCGGAGGGATACGGCGGACATCGCCCTGGACAGTCGTCACTTGCCGACAGAGCGTCTGATGAAATAACGTTCATTATGCGACACATTTAATCGTGCCTCGAAACAGCGGTTATCGCAAACTCTTGCCGGTGTCTGACGACTGTCCAGAACCCATGATACCCTAGGCATTGGTATCATGGCCTACCTACCTATCTAGCGTTGTGTCTATACATTCCTACCTGCCTAATTAATTGCCTAATTACCTGACTTATGATATTAAAGGATCCAATTCCCTTGAATAATACTCATTTATCTTCATTTGATTTTCACATCTTTAAAAGTATTTGCATGATTTAGTTACTTCAACCGAAATTTTATTCTTGTCATATCATCGTTAGACCAAAGTAACTATTTATGCAATCAAGTGTTTATGCAATCAAAGATGTAAATAGACATCGTATACGTAATGCCAAACTATTCAAAACAGCACTATCTCATTGGACCTCACAGAAATTTATAAACAACGTTGACTAGCCTCCGCCTATCGAAGCATTTAGGAGAAAAACAGTACCTAATGCATTTCGATATAAAAAGATAATAAAAAGCTAACTCATATACTAAGAGATGATATTTCTACCATTATCTTTGTGTGTATTTGATCTTTTTTCATTTTTTATGTTTGACAAACTGGTTAGTAGGTATCACGTAGTCTCATCGTAATAAAAAAGACCAGATGGCTTCAAACGTTTCCACTTCAAAGAAAGTAAGTACGAAATAATGATCAACTAAGCTGAGCCGTACGTCGAACGACCACGCCTACGTACATACCTAAATATGCAGATTATCTGAAGGCACATTTGAATATAATTAACTTGATCGTCCGTGAAATCAGTACTTATCCAATATGATCAACATTGAAACCAGTCTTACAATTAATTCAATAACTTCACGGCCAATAATAGTGCTACAATCCATGCTAACTTAAATAAGTCCAAGAAAAAATAAACGCAAATCAGTGAAATAAATAAATGCACAGACACACTTCAAGATAATAATACCCCAGACGTTTCACATAAACATACGAACCTTTTTCTCACCTTTCATCAGAACATTGATTCGATCTTGATAGAGGTTACCACTTAACACTAAAAAATGGTCGCACCTTAAAAGTAACCATTTAATGTTTCAAAAACGATTAAAGGGACACTCCCACCTTAACATTAGTTTTGAGTTGAGATAGCCAAATTGGTGGCCATGGCCTGCAAATACCGGTTTGGGCACTCACAACATCGACAAATGCTTTAATTCGGAGATATGGAATTTCAAACTTGCAGTTTTCGGATTCTAAGGGGCTAGTGCATTGGTATGCCCCCTTAGAATTTGTGACGTCAGCGGAGATCTAACGATTTTTAAATCTTTTACTAAAACGTTTGGTAGCACGCGGTGGTATATGCTGCTTTGCGCGCAACAAATGCCGCACTTTCAAATAAAGTCGCTAGGAACAGCGGAGATCCCAAAAAGTAAACAAAAGTAAAAGTATAATATCTTGAAAACCGGTGAATATTTTTCGATGAAATTTGGTAGATATTTGTTTTCGCTCTTTCTGAACCGAGCGACATCACTTTCGTGCCAATTCATTAACTTTTTTGAAGGTGGGAGGGTCCCTTTAAGCGATTTAAACTCGCCTGCAGAACCGCTAATTCATGTTTGCACAAATGCGCGAGCGCAAAACGGAAGCAAAACGTGAAATCCGTATTAAATCCACACAGGAAAATATGTGCAAAAAAAAAACGTAGCCCACCCATCGACATTTTTCCACTGTAAATTGATAGTAGGTCTTTGTACATCTAGCCACATACCCCTTTCGATCTGCATGAAGTGTGATCTATTGAAATATTTGTGGAATGGTTATGATCTCATGCACGGTTAGTCAATATTCAGTCGTTATAAATTAATTTGGAAAAATAAAGACTTGCCATTTAATAAAAACTCATGTTGTTTCTGTGCTGTTGTTATGTCCATGTGAATATCATGTGAATGTTATATCCATGTGTAGCACGATAAGCTGGTAAATAAATAGCTATGATATAGGTGCACAAAACATAGGGATCAATACAATAATAAGGATGCAATGGGTTTGCACACGAATCAACACATATACAAAGAAATAAAAAACACAGTTCTTACATTCACATGTAGGTATCTAGACGATTCCGGACAGCGATGAGCTGACATTTGTGATAGAGCCATCCGTTGGCTGAGGCACTTACCTAGTTGATAGCTCACTGAGCTATCTCACTGAAATGTATGCTCAGCAAACACATTTCCCAGAATCGTTTACACTTTCAACAGCCTTGGGCTTTAGCTGAGCCTTAGCATTCACGCGGACATGTTTAAGCGAACATGTTTTGTTTTTGTTCAAGTCCGTAAATAGATGCACCTACTTACCAGCATAAA
Organism: Amphibalanus amphitrite; assembly: GCF_019059575.1. Taxonomy (NCBI): domain Eukaryota; kingdom Metazoa; phylum Arthropoda; class Thecostraca; order Balanomorpha; family Balanidae; genus Amphibalanus; species Amphibalanus amphitrite. The sequence goes on from NW_024881993.1 coordinate 474,929, forward strand.
ATGGACAAGAGGTAACGCCAGCCTAACGCGTCACAATGAAATTACCAATCAAGGAAATTGATTTAAGAACAACGCCTAAAATACCAGGCAACTTTTGACTGAGTCACACCAGAGCTCTTAGAATCCATGAATTTGTTCGGAATAAAATGTTCTCTCTCTTCCCATTGATGAGCCTATAAAGCGATGAAATAGCAATTACACTATGCAGCTGTACAAATTCAATTACTGGACTGTTGGTACTTGGTAGCCTACAGAGCTCTTGAAATCATCACTAAGATAACTCAAATAACATCAGTAACTTTAAAGAGTCAACACAAATTGTCGATACCTACGACTTACAATATCTAATTGCTCCGTACATCCATGCCTACGTCAATTTCTAACGCAACGAGCGGAGAATGATGGCACATGAAACGATAAAACATAGAAAATTGTCTTACCAGTTACCATGTAGAACTGTCTCACCATGCGTGTGCCCAATGTCGTCCAGCCTTGCTCAAGATCACACACTCGATAAATCAACCGCAGCAAAAATTGATCTAAAAAATAAATATGCGCAAAATGACTGCGTTGAAGTGTACCGGTGCGCAAAATAACCGATGTCAAACGTCTCAGATGGCTCATCTGTGCGTGAAAATACAAAACTTCTCCGAAAAACTGACGGTTGAAAGAAAAAAGCGGAATCAACCGACGCTTTTAATAAGGCATCACTTAGACAAAATATGCCTTTGCGAGTATGCGACTTGCTGTGTGTGTTTCCGTGTTGAAGTACGAGCATGTTGACATATATACGAGGGGGTATCGAAAAGTTCTGATCATCACCATGAATTAGATGTGATAGAAATTTGATTTTTTTACATGACGTTCATTACTCCTTCACAAGTCACCACACACGACCGCAAACTTATTGCATTGTTTCTTCAGTTGCCTCAGGCGGTCATTGTAGGACCTTCGCACCCTCCCGTAAATCACTGCTCCACCTCATCAATGACGTCATTTCTGTCCTTAAAATCACCGGCCATACTGTGGATTCTTCATCTCCCGTAACAATCAAGAGTCAGTGAATACCCGGTCAGGTGAATTTGTTAGATGCGGTAGGATTTAATGTCCATATCATGTTGTTTCTTCAATCGCAGCTCAGGACGAATGGGCGGGGGTGCTGTCGGTGAGGATAAAACATCTTTCTTGGGCTTTTTTTGCGGCGATTCTGCTCGAGGCCATCTCGCAACTTCTTCAAAAGTGTGCAGTAGTGCTTGCTAATCATTATCCGACCATCATCAAGACAGTCGGTAATGACTATCCTACGCCAGATCCAGAACACTGATAGCATTGACCTTCAATATCGGCTTCTGCATCTTCGCCTTTTAATAAGGACAGATGTGCCGTGCTTCAACTTCTTGATCATCTTTTTGTCTCTGGATCATACACATAGACCCAGCATTCGTCACAAGCCATCAAACGTTCGAAGATGTCTTCAATTTCCTAAAAAAAGGCTAGTTTTCGTTTCAAAAGGCCAAGACGCATTTTTCTCTTGAACAAAGTAGACACCCGAACTTCTAAGCGGGCTGACTCCCTTATCGTCTGTAGTTCTTCGCTGATAATATTTTCAGGCACTGCCAGCATCGAGACCTTTCTGTCGCACAATCATCTGAAAGGTCACACGACGATCTGTAAGGGTGAGGTCTTCCACTTCCTTCACAGTCATCACCTTGTCAGTCACTGGTAGTCACTCACTTCTTGACTCCCCTGCAAGGGCCATGCAACCAAGTTGAAAATTATTTCTTCGTTTTCGGTAAGTGCATGAGATGGGCTTTTCTCGCCATAAACTAACTTCACGTTCTTGAAGTATTTTCTCAGTGTGATACCGTTTCAAATGCATTAGTTGGATGACGGTTCGGTCCTCAATGGGCCCAATACTCATCTTTTTTACTTCTTAGTCCCTCTTACATAAGATAAAACCACTTTTCAGGATTTTCTTTGCGGGAACATTGTTCTTGAGAACCAAATAAAATACCAACCAAAAATCATCAAAATAGGTCTATATCTTCTACGTGATGATCAGAACTTTTCGATACCCCCTCGTAGCTTCGTTATACATGTAAAGAGCCCTATACAGTTGTCTATGGATATCAACTAAAGATTTATATAACATCTACATACAAAATGCTTCAAAAATGACGCATTCGGTCTCCGTCGTTTTATGTCTTATATCTTTATTTGCGTATTATCAAAAAAATGTTTTTTTATACAGCTACTGATACTGTCGGTCTATGATGTTATACCTACTAAATTAGGTATTTAGTGTTTTTTTTTAATGTTCTGATTAGTTGTAGGGCCTAGGTACAACCACTAGGGCATGTGGCGGAGGAAACTTACGTAGGTAGGTACACAGAAAAAAATGTTCACCATAAACATCTTTACTTACCGAAAAACTCCTTTCAGTGCCGATGAGTCGTGTGTCACTTAATCAATGCCTTGAATCCAATAGGAAATCAAATATTAAAAACGCGCATTCGTAAAACATGTAAGCTATCAATATAATAAAATATACCATCGATTAAAACGGCTACTTGCTGTTACTATAAATCACAGAAAACGCGCATAAGATAATGCAAATCACACAGTTGGAAACAAAGCACAGACATGCAAAACAACACTGCACACTAAACGAAGAGGCTGAGCTTGGTTTAATCATTGTATATTTTTCCCTATTTGTCAACGAACCAGTACCTGGAGCACTGAATGCCAAGGTATACAGAGTTTCAAATAACTGACATTTAACCTAGAAATCATAAATACATTTTATAGACGCGCCCATTAGCTACGGTTTATCATGGCTCCTGATTATCTGACAAAGGATCTTTGAAGATACCTAAAAGCTCTCGGCACAAACAAGTTTAGGCATGATTTGATAGAATCGGTCCGCAAATGTTACAAAAGAAGCCTTTTAAATTAGCCGTTTTAACCCTATTCCTGGCGGGGGGGGGCCTCAGGAGCCCCCCCTGAGGTTTTTTTGGTTATTTCTCCCAAACGCGTTGAGCTAGGAAGCTCAAATTTTCTGACTTTTCCTATAAGGCTTCTACGCAACATGTCTGAAAATTTTGAGTTGATCTGACCTCAGGTCAGGTCACCAGAGGCGGTTTGGTGACCCTACCTCAGAAAAGTTTGCAATCACGCCAGAGCTAGAGTTTTTGACCGATCAATTTCTTCTCTTCAGGCTTTAGTTAGGGTACCAGTATGTGCAATTTTTATATCTCGGAATTTTGATATCGGTGACCTAAGGTCAGGTCAGTTTCGCGACCTCCCCATTATAAGTCAATGGGGGAAAAATCAACTCCCTGTTTTTACCACTAAAACGGGTCGGAATGGCCCCATATACCATACATGACTTCATATACGATCAACCTTCACTACCTTGAGGTCTGTTTTGCTGTTGGGCAGCTGTGAGGTCATGTGACGTCATCAAAGGTCACCAAAGGTTTTTGGCCAATAACTCCGTACAGGAACAAGATACAGATGCGTGGATGGTCTCATTGTGTTCAGCTCGTCAAGACGCATCGAATGATATACATGATGACCTCGAGGTCACGTGACCTGAGGTCAACCTTTGACCTTGACCTTTCGAGGTCAACATATATATCATTCGATGCGGATTGACGAGAGGATCACGATGATGCCCTTAGTTTGTTCCTATCTTGACTAATTCGAAAGTTATTCGAGAAAAACTCTCCATATCTAGCGCCGCCATTTTGACTTTTTCGACCCCTGTGACGTCATCTTTGACCTGACCTGAAAATGACCTTAGTAAAAATTGTAGACCTTGTCCATGCGTATCCGATGCCGTTTACCGCTTGTCGCTATCTTGCTTCGTTCTCGAGATCTCAGGGGGGGCCGAATCGGCCCCCCCGCCAGTTTCTTGTCCCGGCGGAGCCCGCCAGGAATAGGGTTAAGAAACGAAAACATGTTCTCGATAAAAAATGGCCCAAAGGTTTCATCTCATTCAGACTGAGCAGGGTGTCTTTCTGAGGCCAGTTCAGACAGTTTTCCTAACCAAATAACTATCAAACCAATGGGCATATCAACTGGCTGAGACAAAACATCCAGGCAACTTAAAAAAAAATGTGATGAGGTACATATGATATCATCTTTTGAGTGAGTGTCCTTTACAACACTACTTTTACTCCTGTCTTTTGCAGCATATCATTTACTACATCATCCTTGCATTGTCTTTTAGGCATAAAAGGTGTTTTACAACACTACTTTTATTTGCATCTATATACATTTTATAGTTAATTTTTATTTTATGTTATGTAATGAGGCTCATTGTATGTGCTCAATCGTCATTATTTTTATTTTTATTTGTTATATTTTTAGTTTGTTTCTATGCATATGACTCAGGTGATCCCGATGAAAGTGTATCCGGATCAGAAACAATAGAGACTGTGTCGACGGACCAGCTACAGTAGAGACTGTCTACAGATCAGCGACAGTAGAGACTGTCGACAGATCAGCGACCTTCTGACGGATCAACGACAGTAGATACTGGTGAAGGATCACCGACAGAAGAGACTGTCGATGAATCAGCGACGATAGATTTTTGCTGGATCAGTGAGAGTAGCGATTTTTGACAGACAGGTACAGTAGAAACTGCCAAGAGACCAGCGACCTTTTGACGGATCATTTACAGTCAAGACTTCAGACTGTTAACGGATCACCGACAACAGAGACTTTTGACCGACCAGCGACAGTAGAGACTGTCGACCGAACACCGACAGCTGAGACTCGATGGATCAGCGACAGTAGAGAGTAGAGACTGTCGACAGATCAGCGATCTTCTGAAGGATTAACGACAGTAGATACTGGTGAAGGATCACCGACACAAGAGACTGTCGACGGATCAGCGACGATAGATTTTTGATGGATCAGTGACAGTAGCGATTTTTGATGGATCACTGAAAGTAGAGACTTCAGACAGACAGGTATAACTAGTAGAAACTGCCAACAGATCAGCGACCTTTTGACGTCAGCGACAGCAGAGACTTCAGATTGTTGACGGATCACCGACAGCAGAGACTTTTGACCGACCAGCGACAGTAGAGACTGGTGAAGGATCACCGACAGTAGAGATTGCCGACTGATCAGCGACAATAGATTTTCGATGGATCAGTGACAGTAGAGAACTGTTGGCGATTCACCAACAGAAGACTTCACCGACAGTAGGGACTTCCGACGGACCAGCGACCTTTTGAAGGATCAGCGGCAGTAGATCATTCCGACAGATAGCTGATAGATAGATTGCCGACAGATAAGCAACTCACTAGAGACTGTTGACGAATCACCGACAGCAGAGACTGTCAACGGATAAGCGACAGTTGAGACTTCGACAGGTCAGCCACAGTAGACTGTCGACAGATCAGCTACCTTCTGACGGATCAACGACAGTAGATACTGATGAAGGATCACCGACAGAAGAGACTGTCGATGGATCAGCGACGATGGATTTTTGCTGGATCAGTGACAGTAGCGATTTCTGACGGACCAGGGACAGTAGAGACTGCTAACAGATCAGCGACCTTTTGACGGATCATTGACAGTAGATTTTCGACGGATCACCGACAGTAGAGACTTTTGACGAATCACTGACAGCAGAAACTTTCGACGGACCAGGGACAGTAGAAACTGCCAACAGATCAGCGACCTTTTGACGGATCAGTGACAGTAGAGTGTCGACTGTCGACGGATCACCGGTAGTAGACTTTCGACCGACCAGCGACAGTGGAGACTGTCGACAGATCAGCGACAGTAAAGACTGCCGATGGCTCAGCGACCTTTCGAAAGATCAGCCACAGTAGAGACTGTCGACGGATTAGATACAGTAGAAACTGTCGACAGATCAGCAACAGTAGAGACTGTTGATGGATCAGCGACCTTCTGAAGAATCGCCCACAGAAGACTGCAACTGATCAGCGAGCTTTCGGCGGATCAGCGACCTATCCACGGATCAGCGATAATAGAATTTCGATGGACCAGTGACAGTAGAGACTTTCGACGGACCAGGGACAGTAGACTGGACTGCCAACAGCTCAGCGATTTTTTGACGGATCATTGACAGTAGAGACTGTCGACAGATCAGCAACCTTCTTGACGCCTGACGGGTCCATCGGCAGTAGATACTGTTGAAGGATCGCCGACAGTAGAGACTGCCGACGGATTAGCGACAATAGATTTTTGATGGATCAGGGACAGTAGAAAACTGTTGGCGAATCACCGACAGAAGAGACTTCACCGACAGTAGGGACTTCCGACAGACCAGCGAACTTTTGAAGGATCAGCGGCAGTAGATTGCCGACAGATCAGCAACAGTAGAGACTGTTGACGAATCACCGACAGCAGAGACTGTCGACGGATAAGCGACAGTAGAGACTTCGACAGATCAGCCACAGTAGAGACTGTCGACAGATCAGCGACCTTGTGACGGATCAACGACAGTACACACTGGTGAAAGATCACCGACAGAAGAGACTGTCGATGGATCAGCGACGATGGATTTTTGATGGAGCAGTGACAATGGAGACTGTCGACAAATGAGCGACAGTAAAGACTGTCGATGCATCAGCGACAGTAAAGACTGTCGATGGCTCAGCGACCTTTTGACGGATCAGCGACAGTAGAGACTGTTGATGGATCAGCGACCTTTTGAAGGATCACCCACAGAAGAGACCGCGACTGACCAGCGACCATTCGACGGATCAGCGAACTATTGATGGACCAGCGATAATATAATTTCGATTGATCAGTGACAGTAGAGACTGTTGAGAGATCAATGACAGTAGACTTCCGACGGACCAGGGACAGTAGAGACTGCCAACAGATCAGCGACCTTTTGACAGATCAGTGACAGTAGAAACTGTCGACAGATCAGCGACCTTTTGACAGATCAGTGACAGTAGAAACTGTCGACAGATCAGCAACCTTCTTCACGGGACCAACGGCAGTAGATATTGTTGAAGGATCACCGACAGTAGATACTGCCGAGTGCCGACGGATCAGCGACAATACATTTTCGATGGATCAGTGACAGTAGAGAACTGTTGGCGAATCACCGACAGAAGAGACTGCACCGACAGTAGGGACTTCCGACGGACAAGCGACCTTTTGAAGGATCAGCGGCAGTAGAATGCTGACAGATCAGCAACAGTAGAGACTGTTGACGAATTACCGGCAGCAGAGACTGTCAACTGATAAGCGACAGTAGAGACTTCGACAGATCAGCCACAGTAGAGACTGTCGACAGATCAGCGACCTTATGACGGATCAACGACAATAGATACTGGTGAAGGATCACCGACAGAAGAGACTGTCGACGGACCAGCGATCTTTCGACGGATCAGAGACAGTAAAGACTGCCAACAGATTAGCGACCTATTGACGGATCAGTGACAGTAGATTTTCGACGGATCACCGACAGTATAGACTTTTGACGGATCACTGACAGCAGAGATTTTCTACGGACCGGGGACAGTAGAGACTGTCGACTAATCAGCAACAGTAGACTTCGATGGATCAGAGACATTGGAGACTTTCGACGGATCACCGACAGTAGAGACTGTCGACAAATCAGCAACAGTAGACTTCGATGGATCAGAGACATTGGAGACTTTCGACGGATCACCGACAGTAGAGTAGAGACTGTCGACGAATCAGCGACAGTAGACCTTTGACGAAGTAGCGACAATAGACTGCCGACAGATCAGCGACAGTAGACTGTCGACAGATCAGCGACGTTTTGACGGATCAGTAACGGTAGAGACTGCTGACGGATCAGCGACAGTAGATACTTCGACTGATCAGCTACGGCAGAGACCCCGACATATCAGCGTCACTTCGACAGATCAGTGACAAAGGAGACTGTGAACAGATCAGTAGCCAGCCAGCCAGGACTGGATTTGGCTTTGACCGGACCGCCCACCGCCAAGCCGGCCGTGGGACCAGCCTACAGCAGGGAGCCAGCTGAGGGGTGGCCAGTCCCCCGGCGGCTCAACCCGCGAGGCGGTCCCGACGGCGGCGGCGGTGAGTGGGCGGCTGAGCCGGGGAATCGGAGTGCGATGAGTTTAAAAACTCAGCTCCCTCACACAATAGATGACCATCTCCAGGCAAGAGGGTGAGAGAAGTTCAGACCATACAATGCTGGGTTGACATAACCCGCTACGACACCAACAACGTCCGATTATGGATAAAAACAGGCGCAGCTCTGACAAGCTGAGCAGTTCAGAAATCCGACGGGCATACCTGCTAACAAATAGAGCCCCAAGAAGCTGGAAAACGATCGTATTCCAGTGCATTCAGTCAGGATCGGATCTTGGCACGCAGCCGTTAAGAAGATCCTTGATTGAAAAGATCCCATTATTCCTTTGAAGATGTGTGGGTACTTTTGGATTGCTCGGAAAGAATAATGAAGTAATTCAGGCCAGAATGTGAGCCCAGCTCGTAGTGCTCAGTGCTTATGAGTATTACATAGACGTTACGGCACACTGCGTCTCAGAATGTAGGCGGTACTTGTTTGCGGAAATGTTTGCGCCATAGGCACAAACATGCTTAAAGCTAATCCAAGGCTGCATGCGTAAGCCTTGGCCCTTAAATTATGTCCTAAAACAGTCTTACAATCTAAAGACTTAAACTAAGTCTCACGCTAAACCCTTCCAATCATGCATATCTATACAAGACGTAGTTCGTCCTAAAGCATGCATCGCAAACAAGTACCGCACTAAATTCTGAACATTGCCAGTGTTGGCCGATTCAACCAAAACCCATTGGAGCACTTTTATTATCAGTATCTTAGATACTACTTAAATTCAATTTGAATTAAGCACCATATTCAGAGGACAAAGTGCCAACTAGATCCATGACGCTGTTCCAATCGGTCAGAGACGGACAATGCGATGCACCTAGCCCGGAATCAAACTCGTAATGACTGAATGTAGTTAAGTACTGCTCTCGCAATGGCTATCATACTTCATGAACGTTCCGAGCTGAAGATACCTACAGCGACCAAGCAGCGTCCCAAGGCAAAGAGTGACAGTGGATACCGTCGACAGTTCAACGACATAGAGACTGTCGAAGGATCAGCGACACCAGAGGACAGGCCTGAGAATGACGGCTACCTAGCAGAGACTCGGTCAAATGACTTGCCACAAAGCAGACCTGAGTGAGAATGAAGGCTACCAAGCAAATGCTCGGTAAAATGACTTGCCACAAACTAAACCAGAGAATGACGGCCACCGAGCGAAGACACGGTCAAATGACTTGCCACAAAACAGACCTAAGAACGACGGCTACCGAGCAAATGCTCGGTCAAATGACTTGTCACAAAACACCTGAGAATGACGGCTACCGAGCAAAGACTCGGTCAAATGACTTGCCACAAAACAAATTCAGAGTGAAGCTTCCATTAAATGACTCGATGACTCCTGTCAAATGGCTTGCCACAAAATAAGCCTGAGAATGATGGCTAACAAGCAAAGCCTCGGTCAAATGATTTGCCATAAAACAAACCAGAGAATAAAGCTTCCGAACAGACTCGGTCAAACGGCTTGCCACAAAACAGACCTGAGAATGACGGCTACCGAGCAGATAATCGGGCAAAGGACTTGCCACAAAACAAACCAGAGAATGACGGCTACCAAGCAAAGACTCGGTCAAATGACTTCCCACAAACTAAACCAGAGAAAAACGGCTGCCGAGCAAATACTCGGTCAAATGACTTGCCACAAAACAAACAAGAGAATAAAGCTTCCGTCAAATGACTCAATGACTATGTCAAATGGTTTGCCACAAAGTAAGCCAAAGAACGACGGCTAACAAGCAAAGCCTCGGTCAAATGACTTATCACAAGACAGACTTGAGAATGACGGCTACCGAGCAAATACTCGGTCAAATGACTTGTTATAAAACAAACCAGAGAATGACGGCTACCGAGCAAAGACTCGGTCAAATGACTTCCCACAAAACAAACCTGAGAATGATGGCTACCGAGCAAATACTCAGTCAAATGACTTGCCACAAAATAAGCCTGAGAATGATGGCTACTGGGGAAAGACTCGATCAAATGACTTGCCATAAAACAAACCTGAGAATGACGGCGACCAAGCAAATACTCGGTCAAATGACCTGCCACAAAAGAAACCTAAAGATGACGGCAACCAAGGAAATTCTCGGTCAGATGACTTAAAACAGTTCAAACCTGAGAATAACGGCTACCGAGCAAAGCTCGGTCAAATGACTTGCCACAAAGCAAACCTGAGAATAACACATACCGTCAAATGACTTGACACATAACAAATCAGAGACCGACGACTACCAAGCACAAACTCGGTCAAATGACTTCGAGCAAAACAAACCTGAGAATGACGGTTACCGAGCAAGGACTCGAGTCAAATGACTTGCCACAAAAGAACTCTGAAAATGACGACTACCGAGCAAAGGCTCGATGAAATGACTTGCCACAAAAGAAATCTGAGAATGACTACTACCGAGCAAAAACTCGGTCAGATGACTTCAAACAAAACAAACCTGAGAGTGACGGCTACCGAGCAAATGCCTGGGCAAATGACTTGCCACAAAACAGCCCTGAGAATGTTGGCTACCGAGTGAAGACTCGGCCAAATGACTTGACTTGCCACAAGAGATACCTAAGAATGACGGCTACCGAGGAAACACTCGGTCAAATGACTTGCCACAAATTAAACCAGAGAAGGACGGCTACCGAGCAAATACTCGGTCAAATGACTTGCCACAAAACAAACCAGAGAATGACGGCTACCGAGAAAATACTCGGTCAAATGACTTGTCACAAAACAAACAGGAGAATGAAGCTTCCGTCAAATGACTCAATGACTCTGTCAAATGACTTGCCACAAAACAAATATGAGAATGACGACTACCGAGCAGACTCGGTCAAATGACTTGCCACATGTTGTCATGGTCGACACCCCAATGAAGAAAACAACCAAGGAAGCTTACGTCTGAGCAATACAATAACGTATATTGTATGCTCTCTTCTGCTCAAAACAAACATTAATCCTCACTATGTCCCGTAAAAATTTCATTGATTCTAATGATGGTTAATTGTTTATGAGAACTCAATCATCACGGTAAAGTAATTTGATTGTTTTATGTAATTGATTATGTTAGTATGTAATCGATTGTTATGTTCTTATGTTTTTATGTAATTGATTATGTAATTATGTAGTTGATTGTTATTATGTAATCGATTGTTATGTTCTTATGTTTTTATGCAATTGATTATGTAATTTTGTAATTGAATATGTCATTATGTAATAAATTGTGGTATTATGTTATTAATTATGTTATGACGTTTATTGTTATTATGTAATTGTCAATCAAATTATGTAGACCAATTATTCACAATATTGATTGGTAATTTACTACTCAGCAGCTGTATTTATTCTATCAAAAAGCAAAAACAATTTAAGCAGCAGTAGCGTTGTAGAGCTGCTGTCAGCTTAGATGACAGCCAACTGACATAAACAATGAATAACCTCAACAACTTTAACTACTTAACCAATGTAATATCAACTCCTTCTTGCCTATAATGCCGCTATTTATTATCCTCGTTCCACAATGAAATATATTCAAAATTCAAGACTGTACCATTCCAGATAGGAAGGAGTGAATGAGATCAAAACGTATCAGCATTTCCCCAACTAAGTACTTATTCCCATAAGTGAGAAATCTCAAATATGCATCCCTCTGATAAGTTCCTGGCCCCGTCCCGTAGCCCTTCATATCGTTCAGCCACGTGCGCAGTTGGCTGAACTTCGTTGACCTCTGCCGGCCGGTCAGCGGTCAGCTGTTGACCCGACTCGGGTGAGCGCTGCCCGCGGCGGCCGGTCGGCGCCGGGAGCCGGGAGCACGGCTGGCAGCCGTCCAGAGCGGGCAGCGCGTCTTGACATGACAAACACGGCTACAACGAGACAATGACAGGCGGATCCAGGTGGCTCAGATGATATTAGCCAGGCTACATTGAACTTCTAATTTAATGCGAGAATATGAAAGGAGTAGGGAAAACCACCGAATTTTACCCTCGAAGGTAAGAAGAAAGCAACCAACCAACCAACCAACCAACAGATAACCATGCATTGAGATCAAATTTAATTATTCTTGCATTCACATGCAGGAAGTAGTACCAATTATTACGTTATCTTAACAACCAGATAGGTATATCACATTTATGCTAACCACAAAGTGAATGATGCAGTCGTTTTGTAACTCTTTCACGGCAAGCCTTCGGCGCAGACAAACTACCTACCTACCTTTAAGTTTCCAGCCTAAATAATAGATGAGATATAATCAACTAATGGCTAGACATAGCATAACAATCAGCATTAGGTACCAAATATAATATAACCTACCCTAGCAAAACAAAAACAAAATAAAATGAAACAAATGAAAATACATTTGCTAATTGCTGTCGGCGACGAAGATTTGCCGTGCTCTATCAATGAGCCAGCCAAATTTGAAGCTCTTATCTGGATCCGCCCAAAGAAACACAAAAACAGAGCACACGATAAATAATAGAATACCGTTCCAGTGTGGAACTGGAACGGACTGACCATTCTGGATCCGCAGCCCTCCAGCTCCATCGTAGACGATCCTGAAACGAGCAGGTAGTGGTGTCAGTTTTTCCTTCGCGGCGCGGCCGGCGGACAATCCCCACCATATATTCTCACTCACAAAACACACTCATGTCACTCACTGACAGCTCAGCAACTCACCTGGTCACTCCAACTAACTCACCGATCGCAGTCTTGCAGTTGGCACAATTATCACTTGTCACGGCCCGAGTGTCCACTGTCGCGCACCGCTCGGCACAAACACTGCACTAATCACTTTACTTAAACCCAAAAAATAACAACACCACCAATCACCAAACGCAAAAAAAAACACAAAATTTTAGCATGACCCGACCGCGACCTACCGCAAGCAACACCCCTTCACGCCTGAGCCCGTATTGCCCGAAGTCCCCCGACGCTTAGTTCACGAACTAGCCGCTAGGGGGACAGCCTTTGGCGAGTGAATCAAAAGACGAAACGTGCATCGCGGTGGAACGATTCCGCACAGTGATGCACAGAGTATTTTTCTCTTTCGAATGTTGCACAGCAATTGACCTTCAGTCCTTTGTTTACTTTCAATCAAAATTTGTCGAAATTCATGTCCTTGGGTCAAATGTAAACATCTTACGTCAGCCAGCAGAAGGACGCCTCCGTTGCTAGGGCAGGGGTGGGGGAGCGGGCGGAGGGGGGAGGGGCGGGGTGGGTAGCAGACAGCGCGTGCCCGGCGGCGAGCGTCTGTCAATAAGGGCGATTTTTACCGAGACGCGCGACGCGTTGAAGGGTGCAGGGCCCGTATCATGTATGGTGTGTGGACTGGACACATATTCATGACCTATACGCATAAGTGCTAAGAATTACGCGATATGAATGAGTGGTAGGTTGACATTGATTAGTAAAGATAAAGCCAAGATGATGAATTATTGAAACCAATCATTTCCATGCACATAAGCCAGAAAACAGCAGACGTAGTTTTATTTGCGTACATATAATTATGGCGGATGGGCGGTCGCCAAGATCAGGTGCAGTCTTGGTGCACTTGTCCGTTTTGAAGCTGACGACAGGGCAGATGTCAGGCATGATAGAATTTAGAAGATAATGCTGATGAATATGTAGAAGGCCTATTACAGGCAGAAGCGGAAAATTGGGGTTTTGGGGTGCTCGAGCACCGATGAGATCCAGAGATTAGGTAACTCATATGCAATAATATTTAAGTGGATCCCTACATTACATATGGGACACAAATTGTTTTACGTAAAGCGCGAGGACGAGGATGTTTTTGGGAACAGCAAATGCATGATTTAGGTACTACACAATAATTTCACAGTTTGCCACTTGGCAGGTGCTGAAAAGAGCACCCCTTGGGATTATAGGCCCTCGACCCCTGCAAACGGGACCTAATTATAAATGAATGCCCTTTCATCCTCCTTCTCTATCTGTGTAGTATCTATCCCTCTCCATCTCGCTTTTTTCTCTCTCTCGCTCTCTTTCTTTCTCTCTTTCCCCTTCTTCGCGCGGTCTCTCTCTCTCTCTCTCTCTCTCTCTCTCTCTCTCTCTCTCTCTCTCTTTCTCTCTTCTCTCCCTCTTCTTTCTTTCTCTCGCTCCCTCGCTCTTCGTACCTTTCTCTCTTTCGCTCCCTCTCCAATCTCCATCTCTCTCTCCTCTCCCCTCTGTCTATCTATCTTGCTCTCGCATATCCCTCTCTCTCTCCCTCTCTCTCTCTCTCTCTCTCTCTCTCTCTCTCTCTCTCTCTCTCTCTCTTTGCCCCTCCCTCCTCTTCTTTTCTTTTCCTTCCTCCTTTCGTCAGTGGCGGACGCGGGTGCAGGTGCAGGTAGGGGACTCATGGTCGACCGCCGAAGTGCCTGCTTAGCAGTCACAGCTTGCCAGCCTGGCAGTCGTCATCGTTCAGAGGGTGCAAGGCCGTATAAAAGAGCGGGGGAGGGAAGTGGACGAAAGCCTTTACAGTAGACATTGAAACAGCATGGACCGATGGTTTAATGGATGTAAGATGGTGACAGGAATGAAGAATGGATGGCTAGATTGCTTGATGAAATAGCCGAAAGTTCTATGCATGTGTCAATATGTACTCAATGCGTAAATCATGTAACAAAGTGCAATATGACACCGAGAGAGAGAGAGAGAGAGAGAGAGAGAGAGAGAGAGAGAGAGAGAGAGAGAGGAGGGAGGGAGAGAGAGAGAGAGGAGAGAGAGAGAGAGAGAGAGAGAGAGAGAGAGAGAGAGAGAGAGAGAGAGAGAGAGAGCAGTTAAACTTTGGGAGACTCCAATCGTCCGATGCATTTATGGGCAATCTACCTAGGTTAAGGGTCAAACTGCAAAGTTTTCTGTCTTGTGAAGCTGTGTACTGTATAGGTACGGAAGCAATGTATGTATGTATAGTCGACTACAGAATAATGTTCCACTCCTCAGAAGCTATCAGTTGACCGGAGCGCTAAGTTGTGCCGTTTATCACGTAATTAAGCGTTTCGATTGTGAGCATTGGGACAAAGCTATAATTTGTGAGCTCAGCCCGTGTGATGCGGTACAGCCTACCACTCCAGGCAAATAATTGCCTGTGGAAAGTGGAACATCATTCTGTAGTCGACTAGGTATACATATAGCAATGTATACGGATGGCTGGATGGGTAACTGGCTGCATGGTTCGATGGTGAGGTAGATGAATGACTGGGTGGATTGAGGCATTGTTAAATTCATGCGTAAGGTTGAATTCGTGTGTAACTTGCAGAAACATACCTGTAAAATATGGCTATAGACTGTACACTATACAGCTTTACCATCATAAACATCTGAAACTGAAAATGCTCATTTAAATACCTAACGGATAAGAAGTTTTATAAATATGTAAATTGTTAGTTTTTCGGGTTCGATACACCTACTGCGCTGCATAGGCGGCGGAACGAGGAGGCACCGGGGCACCGGGTCCCCGTTGATTTTGGCATTTTAACATTAGCTCTATGGGCGTTGCATGGAAAAGAATGGGACCAAAAGTCGGCAAAAGTCGGCAGTGCCCCCCTTAATTGAAGGTGTGCCGCCACTACTGCTGCGCTGTGCTGCTGTTGCGACCAAATTATATATTTTGCATTATTTTCGTCAGTGAATGGCAGGGTTTCAAATATTTCCGTTTTTCTTCGTCTTCTCTTTTAGTTGAGCGTTAGAATTTCCAAAGGTATCAAGTACATAGGTAAACAGTGTTATTCATACGTACTGGGCCAATTCCAATAATGTTTGTTTATGTATTCGGCTAGCTTGAAGGTCTGTCGTGCAATTACGGTTAATCATGTATAAGCTAGCCTGCTCGATACCCCATTATCGTAAATTGCTGTACAAGACAGCAAACTCCACAGTTCGACCCTTAATTTTAACTTCGATTGTCCATAAATGCATCGGACGGTCGGCACCTCGCAAAGTTTAACTGCTATCTCGGTGTCATATTGCACTCTGTCCCATGATTTACGTATTGAGACACTTGACTTTACAGAACAGCGGATGTTTACCTGCCCAGACCTCAATTTCCGCCGCTCGGCGGGAGCTTGCGAGCTTGTTTTCTACATAAGCATACATTAACACCATAGAGTGGATGAGAGTTCCCACTTTGTTGCATGAGGTCGACTGGTGCGGTCAGTGGTGATGGCACTCTTCGGTTTCGGTTCCGTTTTAGGCTGTGTTTTGCTCGTTTTGTGTGCCGCTGGGTCTGTGGACGTTATTGTATATGTGACCCGCTCTGTGGTGCACGCCGAGAGGCCTCTGGTCGCTCCGGTGGCCACCTCCTCGGCGGTCACCTGCGCGATGCTCTGCCGCCGCTGGGAGGGCTGTCTTAAAGGAAATAGTTCACTTTCACGAAATTATTTTTTTTTGCAATGGATTTATGATTTTTTATGTTCAAAATGATCAGCAAAGAAAATAAAACCTATTTATAACAAAAGATTATTTTCTATATTTTGATATAGGAAGAACTTTTCAGTTTCTGTAAGGCACAGGCGATCCAGTATGAAAAGAGCATGGGTCCCGAAAATTCTTCAGAAACTAGAGAAATTATCGCGGCCACCGGCATTTGGGCGATCTGCTGCTGCTGAATGTCCTTATTGATCAGTACGAGAATTTCTCTAGAGTTCTTGTAGATAATTTCTCTAGTTTCTGAAGAATTTTTGGTACCCATGCTCTTTTCATACTGGATGCGAATATATGCAAGGCACACATCGACACCTTTTTCGGGACGAGAAATAGAATATCTTTGCCTAGGGTGATCGTTGGGCTGTAAAAGCTCCTGATTTATGCTCGTCTCAGCCCAGGCTACGAAACTGCTATTCCAGTTCAAAACCCATGTTAAAAAGTGAACTATTTCCTTTAAGTGGAGTCGCCGCGCGGAGGGGCCCGCGGCGGCGCTGTGTTACCTGTCGCCGATCCACTCTGCCGACAACCCGCTGACCGCCGCTGCCGAGACGGTCTACCAGTACATCTTTCCTCCGGGTACGAGCGGTCTCCGTCTGATCATCGCGTCGCCTACCGAGGTCACGCAATCGAAACACCGGGGGGTCACGACCTGATCGACATGTGCCTCAAAGATGACCCCGAGTCGGTGCCGGCCTTTCCAACAAACGAAGAGCAAATTCATGGTCTCATCAGTCTACCGTTCAACGAATATTGGACCAGCATCAACGACATACAGGAGGAAGGCGTGTTCAAGGACCTCTTCCACCAGAGGCAGATCATTATCGACCCAAAGTGGTACCAGACCATCCACAGCAACAGATTTACGGATCAGAACAGCGACTGCGTGCTCATGCTTACTTACTATGGTTTCATCGCTCGTGAATGTACCGAAATCTTACCGGGATATGTTTGTGAGTATCGCCTTTAGGAACTAACATCAAGGCGAATGGAAAAGCGTCATCTTGATGTTGGTGCAGTACAGAGTCACGAACTAAGGCCCATTTGCATTCTACAGCCTGCAACAGTCAATAGTTCTGTCCAGTTTAAAACGCTTTGGCTTTGCCTGTTCGACTATTCATGTCGTGCTTGGTGTCGTATTTATTTGTGTCCTTGTTTAAGCAGAGTTTTCTCAGAATGCTTTCGCGGTATAGAGTTGGGAAGATTTTGTGTGCAGCTGGGTTCTCCTGTTTCATGATGTTCATCATGATGATCATCTGATTGCTTGCGAAGCCGCAGATACAAATTGACGGAATGCTGACGACACGGCGAGAGCCGAGATCGTTTTGCGTGTCTGATCCATGCCTGCCTGATCTATTCGCTTTGTCATTGACCGGGAATACATGAGCAGAGAAATGCACATTACAAACGAATCACAATTACTTACTTAGACTTATTTCGTCGACTCCATCTAGTAGATGCAGGATCATTTCTGATCGTCTTCCAATTATGTTAGCTGTCTGGATGATATAAATTTTCAGGACATCATAGTTGGGAGGACTCTTTAACAGTTACTCTTCTTGGTTATATTCTCAGTGAGTTCCTTGCGCACACGGGCTTGGTAGATATAATGGATGATCAAGCTTTGTGGCTTATCGGCGATGATGATAAGTTCTGCTGCTGGTAGCGTTCTGTTCAAGATAGTTTTGTATATTATTTGAGCAGCTACTCTATCGTCTTTCAGTTTGTCACATTCAAAGAGCATGTGTTCCAGAGTTTCAATGGCATTACGACACAATGGACAGGCAACAGTTTCTTTGTGCCTTCTAACCATGCTTGTG